>NW_026571190.1:13235036-13331431 GCF_026225935.1 Boleophthalmus pectinirostris | reverse complement strand
ATGGATTCCAGTTAGGTGGAGTCCATCCATCCATGCCTCAGGTGGTTTTATACATCATCCATGTATGTTTGAATAATCACACAATCTCCAAGGTAAAATAAATAATTTTAAGATTAACTGAAATAAATAAAATCAAGAGCTGAATTCTGCATTGTTTGATGTAGACTTGGTTTCTTGGTCTAGTCCAGATTTAGCACAGTTTAATCCATGTGCTGTGTGTGCAAGTGCATGCATAAACTTAATCTAGTCATTTCCCAATGCATAAATCATGACATCACATAGGTTTTAATTCTTTTATTTGAAAACAGTAAACTTCACAAAGAATAATCGTCATGATAATTTAATTAATAAATTAATGAATAATGAATTTTCTTTTAAAATCAGTCAATAAAAATGCAGTAACATAAAGGAGGAGTTAACAGTTGACGTTGATCTGACAGATGGAAGGTATGGCATAGCTGCAGTAGGAACTGTACCAGCCTTGGCCAGCTGAAAAACAATTATACATTGTCATTAATTAAGGCAAAGTGAAATTTGAATGCATTTGTTGAAAGATTAAACCAGCCTGCCAGGGTCTAAAATCAGTGGTTTGCAAAACTTTTTCATTCCAAGTACTAATATAAAAGCAGACTATCAGGTCTGAACTAAATCTAAACCAGGTCTAAAATGACTAAACTATGGATCAGGTAGTTTTACATAATAACTAAACGCAAAGAAGGAAAAAAACACAACTCTTGAGTTCATAAAAATACCCACTGTGTACTCTCTGCATAATTAACAGTTTTATCTTATGACAATCAGGAAGTGCACATTAGCATGCTAGTTGTTTACTGTAATGTGAAACTCTGCCTCTGGTATCTGAAAGAGCTTATGAACTCATCACTGTGAATTATTAGGAGGCTCAGAATGCATAAGTCAAGTGAGAAATAACTTTGGACCACTGCAAACCGCTGAAAACAAACTCGTACTGTTTTTCACAATTTTAAGACAAAGGAAAACTAAAAGCAAAGCTCAGGTATAGCACCTTTTATAAATCCGTCTCCAAATTACAGCCTGAGAATCCTTGGTCTAAGCCTTTCTTTGATCTATTGAGTATTTGTCTAGACTCACCCTGAGAGTTCATCCTCAGACACTTGTACGTTGTACCAGATCCTCCACTTATGAAGTTGTTAATAGTCGAAGTAAGAGCCGTCCTGCCACCGCCAAGAGTTCTGAAGAAAGAGGCGGAATGTCACTTTAACATGTACCTAAAATGTTTGTTATCATTGTAGCTTATAAAACGATTAGAGAACCTCTATTTGTCTCACAGTGGGGATGTCCCAACATATATATGTCCCAACATATAGATCAAGAACAGTAAGACAGAATAGAAATAGGCACTCAAAAATCAAGATAAATAACTATAAGAAAATATAAGTCTACAGCACTATTATGTATTTGTCTTCATGGCTGAAAGCTTTCATCCTCTCTCCCCTCACCAGTCTAGACAGAACAGGGCATCAGGTTAGAGCCAGAACTGGTGTGGCTAATCTGCATAATGTTTACTTCTAACTTTATTACAGATTCCTAGTTTGATAATTTAGTCCTCTGACATTATCAACAAAACCTTTTCTGATCCTGAATTCACCTCAAAGTGGAATCCTCCAATCCAGGCGCTAGTTCTGCCCGCTCGGCCCACCATGTACTGCAAGTGGTTATACTCCAGAGGGCTGTGCACAGAGGCCAGAGTCGCCCCGAAGTTTGCACAAAAATCGGTAAAAAGTCCAACATAAGATAACAAGGCTGTGTTTATTATGATCATGAGTCCATTTTAGTTTGTAATTTAGTTTGTTGTTAAGTTTCTGGCATAATGAAGAAGATACAAAAACAAATGTTACTCATTTCATTTTCTAGGAGAAATAAATTTCCTTCTCATTGAAAACACCTGAAATGATGTAGATATAAATAATTTCTCTCAAAAGTGAAAGAAACACAGACTATTCAACTATGGCAACATCAGCCAAATTATCCATCCATGTTCGAGAGGAGCCTTTATTAAACTTACCTATCTTTTTACTCACTTTTTATTCACTACAGCTGTTTATATCAATAAAAGTCAGTGAAAAACCAATGAGTGATTACACACTCATCTTGTGTTTCTTATTGCCACTTAGCTGTATACTTTAAAGGTTCTATATTACACAAAATCTCAGCCATGTTATAATGTTGTTACCTCCTCAAAAACATACCTGGGGTTGTGTTTTGTTTCATTCAAACATGTTTGAATATTATTAGCCTGTCCACATCTTCAAAACTCAAAATGCTCTGTCCCACCTTGTGATGTCATGTACAGGTAGTTTCACATTACCTACCTTTTAGCTTTTGTTCAGCAGAGACTGACAGTTCCAGGTTTGAAATGATCTAACTGACTCTAGTGAAATTGTAGAGAGGGTGTAAGAGTTTAAAAACACAGTGGAGCACTTCCTGTATTATCACATGCCATCACAAGGTGGAACAGAGTGTTTTCCATTTGAGAGAAAAACTCAGCCTAAATATGCAGGATTTGTGTGAAAGAAAACACAACTCCAGGTCTGTTTGTGATGAGGAAACAACATTATAGCATACTGTAGATTGGAAAATAGCATAATATAGGTCCTTGAATATGAGTGCTACTGTGGTTGCTCTAGCTCCTGCTACTCCAGTTAGATACTTGAACCCCTTCACTTGAGGCAGGAACTCTCCACCCACCCACAGGGTCCAAGCCACCTTTTCCCAGTTGGGAACCATGGCCTCGGACTTGGAAGAGCTGATCCTCATCTCAGCTACTTCACACTCTGCTGCAAACTGCCCCAGTGCACATTGCAGGTCCTGGTTTGATGAAGCCAACAGGACAACATCACCTGCAAACAGCAGAGATGAAATCCTGTGGTCCCCAAACCAGACCCCCTCTGGCCCCTGACTGAGTCTACAAATTCTGTCCATAAATACAATGAACAGAACCAGTGACAAAGGGCAGCCCTGGTGGAGTCAAACATGCACCGGGAACAGGTCTGACTTACTGCCGGCAATGAACACAGCTCCTTCTCTGGTCATACAGAGACCACGCAGCTCTTAACAAAGGGCCCGAACCTCATACTTCCAGAGCACCCCCCAAAGGACACCACGAGGGACATGGTCAAATGCCTTCTACCGATCCACAAAGCACATGTGAACTGGTTGGGCAAACTCCCATGAACCCTCAAGCACCCGATGAAGGGTGAGGAGCTGGTCCAGTGTTCCGCAGTCGGGACAAAAACCACGATGCTCCTCCTAGATCCAAGGTTCGACTGCGGTCACTGTATCGAACCATTGTGGTGAAGAGGGAACTGAGCCGAAAGGCAAAGTTCTCAATTTACCGGTCAATTTATGTTCCTACCTTCACCTATGGTCATGAGCTTTGGGTAATGACTGCGTTTTCTTATAGATAGGGTGAGGAGCTCAGTTACATGAGAGGGGCTCTGAGTAGAGCCACTGCTCCTCTATGTGGAGAGGAACCAGCTGAGCTGGCTCAGGCATCTGTTCCGGATGCCTCCTGGGCGCCTCCCTTCGGAGGTGCTCCGGGCATGTCCCACCGGAAGGACGCCTTGGGGAAGACCTAGGACACGCTGGAGGGACTATGCCGCTTGGCTGGCCTGGGAACACCTTGGGGTCACCCTGGAGGAGCTGGAGGAAATGTCTCTGGTGAAGGAAGTCTGTGAGTCCCTGCTTAGACTGCTGCCCCTACGACCCAGTCCCGAACAAACGGAAGAAGATGGATGGATGGATTCCAGTTAGGTGGAGTCCATCCATCCATGCCTCAGGTGGTTTTATACATCATCCATGTATGTTTGAATAATCACACAATCTCCAAGGTAAAATAAATAATTTTAAGATTAACTGAAATAAATAAAATCAAGAGCTGAATTCTGCATTGTTTGATGTAGACTTGGTTTCCTGGTCTAGTCCATATTTAGCACAGTTTAATCCATGTGCTGTGTGTGTAAGTGCATGCATAAACTTAATCTAGTCATTTCCCAATGCATAAATCATGACATCACATAGGTTTAATTCTTTTATTTGAAAACAGTGAACTTCACAAAGAATAATCGTCATGATAATTTAATTAATAATAATTAATAATAATTTCTTTTAAAATCAGTCAATAAAAATGCAGTAACATAAAGGAGGAGTTAACAGTTGACGTTGATCTGACAGATGGAAGGTATGGCATAGCTGCAGTAGGAACTGTACCAGCCTTGGCCAGCTGAAAAACAATTATACATTGTCATTAATTAAGGAAAGTGAAATTTTAATGCATTTGTTGAAAGATTAAACCAGCCTGCCAGGGTCAAAATCAGTGGTTTGCAAACTTTTCATTCCAAGTACTAATATAAAAGCAGACTATCAGGTCTGAACTAAATCTAAACCAGGTCTAAAATGACTAAACTATGGATCAGGTAGTTTTACATAATAACTAACGCAAAGAAGGAAAAAAACACAACTCTTGAGTTCATAAAATACCCACTGTGTACTCTCTGCATAATTAACAGTTTTATCTTATGACAATCAGGAAGTGCACATTAGCATGCTAGTTGTTTACTGTAATGTGAAACTCTGCTCTGGTATCTGAAAGAGCTTATGAACTCATCACTGTGAATTATTAGGAGGCTCAGAATGCATAAGTCAAGTGAGAAATAACTTTGGACCACTGCAAACCGCTGAAAACAAACTCGTACTGTTTTTCACAATTTTAAGACAAAGGAAAACTAAAAGCAAAGCTCAGGTATAGCACCTTTTATAAATCTGTCTCCAAATTACAGCCTGAGAATCCTTGGTCTAAGCCTTTCTTTGATCTATTGAGTATTTGTCTAGACTCACCCTGAGAGTTCATCCTCAGACACTTGTACGTTGTACCAGATCCTCCACTTATGAAGTTATAATAGTCGAAGTAAGAGCCGTCCTGCCACCGCCAAGAGTTCTGAAGAAAGAGGCGGAATGTCACTTTAACATGCACCTAAAATGTTTGTTATCATTGTAGCTTATAAAACGATTAGAGAACCTCTATTTGTCTCACAGTGGGGAAGTTCCAACATATATATGTCCCAACATATAGATCAAGAACAGTAAGACAGAATAGAAATAGGCACTCAAAAATCAAGATAAATAACTATAAGAAAATATAAGTCTACAGCATTATTATGTATTTGTCTTCATGGCTGAAAGCTTTCATCCTCTCTCCCCTCACCAGTCTAGACAGAACAGGGCATCAGGTTAGAGCCAGAACTGGTGTGGCTAATCTGCATAATGTTACTTCTAACTTTATTACAGATTCCTAGTTTGATAATTTAGTCCTCTGACATTATCAACAAAACCTTTTCTGATCCTGAATTCACCTCAAAGTGGAATCCTCCAATCCAGGCGCTGGTTTGGCCCGCTCGGCCCACCATGTACTGCAAGTGGTTATACTCCAGAGGGCTGTGCACAGAGGCCAGAGTCGCCCCGAAGTTTGCACAAAAATCCTGCAGCAACAGAAGGGGAAAATGTTTTAGGTTTTGGTTCTGAATATCACTGCTGTTTCCCTAATGTAGTTTTTTTAGAACTACAATTGTAACCCTTATGACATTACAATAAATTACACATATTAAAATGTGTTTGTGAATAAAAACAATAAAAACTATGCGTACCACAGCGTATTTCCAAGAGTTTAAGTTCCCATTGAAGTAGTAGCATTTTCCACGGTAATACTCCCAGTCAGGAAGACAATACTGAGAAATGACTGTGGAAAAGACAAAAAATATTACAGTAAGAGGGGGAGAGTTCACAAAACACATAAATCAGTGTATTACAATGAATCATGTATGTGACTGTACCTTCAGGGGCCAGTGGAGACAGTTCCTCTTCAGCTTCTGTATAAAAGATTAGATTTTCCAAATCAATTGTGATTGAATGTGTTTTATTAACAGGCTGCATTCATGTTATGTTATACAATTTGATGACTATGGAAGATTTACTGTTTTTAATTTTTGAAAGAAATATCCAAAAAAGAAATCCAAAAATTTCTATTCGCAAAGTTATTATTTGTTAAGATTTGGAATAAACCTGGAATATTAATGTCATGTCTTGACCATCACATCTTTGGGGTTGAATAATGAAACCACTTTCTGAAGACAGCTTGAAAACATTATTTCACGTTGGTTTATTTCTCCTGACACAAAAGGCTTTGTGCCATTTTTTGTTCCACGTGGCCCAGTAATTACAGAGACAGGAACCATAAACCAGGTCAACAAATCTGCAATCTGCAATTTTAATCAGTCATTTCCACCACACAGTTCTGACTTGTCCTCCGGCTCAATTTCAAACTATTCTACAATGTAATGTTGAATGGAAAACAAACGCCAGTGCCAACCTTCAACCATCAACAGTTATGGCTTGCCCAAGGACACAACAACAATTTGCAATGCCAATTTTGGGGAATCGAACTGGCAGCCCTCTAGGAAGTGGGAGCACATCTTTACTGCCTGTGACTGATTGTGTTACCTGGTTGAGGCTCCTCTTTCACTTCCACCATCTGCACCTCGGCCACTTCTGTTGGAGAAAATAAGAAAATCATCGTTTGAAAATCCACACTGAATATACAGTAGCAGAGGTTATTGTGTTAAAAATAATGTGTCTTTTTTAACAAATCACCTTGAACTGAACTAAACACACATTTTTTTGTTATTGTTTCGCACATGAGGTTGGTGAAGTCTCTTGCTCAAAGACACAACATCAGCAATGTCATAGCTCAGTTGTTAGAACGATATAAATGTCACCAAACATGTATTATGCACAAGTCTAAAACAGGAATTAAACTGACAAGTGTCTGGTTAGTGGGTGAAATTCTCTTCTGCCTGTGACTGATTGTGTTACCTGGTTTAGGCTCTTCTTCCACTTCCACCACCTTAACTAGCTCCTCTGCTGGGGCCGCTAAAATGACAAAAAGCAATGTATAAAAAGTTACAATGTCATTTAACAATAAATAATATCCATAATAAATGTGTTTAAATGTGGTACCTGTGGCTTTTAATGCAACAGCGGCAAAAAGAAGAAAAATCACCACAGTTTTCATCTTCAAATCTGCAGAAAACAAATCAATATATTTTATTACAAATCTGAAATTTTAAATTAAATTCTACTGTACCTACTACAGATACTAAGGAATCATACACTTCTCTAGTTTGAAGAGATTAAAGTGGGATTTGAACCATCAACCGTTCAGTTATAGGGTGATTGCTGTAGTAACTAAGCTATTTCTACTACAGCCACTGTTGCAGAATACTTCAAAACATTTACTGAACTAAAATTAAAAGTCTATACCTAAAAACTGTAACTAATAAAACAGAGTTGACTTACTTGGAGATTATACTCCTCAAGGTGAATCGTAGTAGTAGTAGTAGTAGTAGTGCACTGATGCTGTGGAGTTCTTCTGCTGCTTATATACTTCACAAGAGACAATAATTTCCCTGTTTTCATCTGGACTTCGTACTCTTACCTACCGTAAGTTATATGTTCATGGTATTTACTATTGCTGCCCAGTAAATGGTGTAATACATGTATTTTATGACCCAACCAGGAATCCTTCATTGAAATACTACAAAGTAGATTTTTATTTCAGCCTATTATCTACTGTTATATCTGTTGTGAGAAACTAGTGGTGCCACAATATTAATTTTTAATATTTGTATCACAATTTTATGATTTATTTTATTATTTGGGATTATTTACACCTTAACTTTAATGCACTTTCATCCACATGTCTAATAGATCACCATTCATCAGTATGTGTGCACAGCTTTATAAAATAATATTGATAATGATGAATGATGAAGTAAAGTTAATATGACATAAGAGGCAGATGAAAAATTGGATTATTTATTTTTGCTTCCAAAATGGTATCAATAATTCATTTCTTTAGTTATTATGATTATGATAACACGATATTGTATACATAAAGTGATTAATCTTGACATCCCTTTTTAATAAGATCATAATGAAACTAAACCAAACCAACATAGGAGGACTATTTCAGGTCAGAAACTGTTGGATTAAGCCAAGACTGAACTTGGTTTGAACCAGGACTAAACCAGGACTAAATCAGAACCAAATATGGCCTAAACCATAAGTAACCAAGACTAAACTATGACTAAACCAGGACTTACCAAATCAGAATAAAATCAGAACCAAATTAGGTTTGAACCAAGACTAAACCAGGACTAAATCAAGTCTAGACAAGGAGCCAAAAAGCAATGACCTTCAGATCAAGTATAAGTTGTAAACTGAGATAAAGAACACTGAATCAGTGAGAAATCATTTAGATAAGAGTTTAAAGACGATGTTTGAAACATGATGATGAATATGGCACAGATAAAAAGGAAAGGCAATAAATACTGGACCAGAGCCAAGAGAGAGGCCAAACACAGAGACATGTCCATAAATGACAAGAAAAAATATATTTTAAAATATTTTTTAATTTATAAAAAGAGACATGTTGTAACCCAATTTTGGAAAAAGCTGTTTATGTTTAACCAGGACCTGAGCAACTCTGCAGTAAACACTCATATTTCACTTCTGGATTTTTTTGGTGGGAAAAATATTTAAACAATATTAACTTTGTAATTTCAGCACTAAAATAAGATTTCGTAGTATTTGGTTAGCCACCTGAGGACTGTACAAATAAACACTGACTGATAAAAACAACATTTTTGCTAACCTTGGTTTGAGTATTCCTGTTTGGGTTATAAAATATGTTGTTTTATCATTCACTTATAAGGAAGTAATCGGTAAAATGTTAAGATCAGTCAGTTTACAGTAAGGGGTAAAAAGTCCAACATAAGATAACAAGGCTGTGTTTATTATGATCATGAGTCCATTTTAGTTTGTAATTTAGTTTGTTGTTAAGTTTCTGGCATAATGAAGAAGATACAAAAACAACTGTTACTCATTTCATTTTTTGGAGAAATACATTTCCTTCTCATTTAAAACACCTGAAATGATGTAGATATAAATAATTTCTCTCAAAAGTGAAAGAAACACAGACTATTCAACTATGGCAACATCAGCCAAATTATCCATCCATGTTCGAGAGGAGCCTTTATTAAACTTACCTATCTTTTTACTCACTTTTTATTCACTACACAGCTGTTTATACTGATAAAAGTCTGTGAAAAACACACCTCCATCTTTCCGCAGTCGGGACAAAACCACGATGCTCCTCCTAGATCCAAGGTTCGACTGCGGTCACTGTATCGAACCATTGTGGTGAAGAGGGAACTGAGCCAAAAGGCAAAGTTCTCAATTTACCGGTCAATTTATGTTCCTACCTTCACCTATGGTCATGAGCTGTTGGGTAACTGACTGCGTTTTCTTATAGATAGGGTGAGGAGCTCAGTTACATGAGAGGGGCTCTGAGTAGAGCCACTGCTCCTCTATGTGGAGAGGAACCAGCTGAGCTGGCTCGGGCATCTGTTCCGGATGCCTCCTGGGCGCCTCCCTTCGGAGGTGCTCCGGGCATGTCCCACCGGAAGGACGCCTTGGGGAAGACCTAGGACACGCTGGAGGGACTATGCCGCTTGGCTGGCCTGGGAACACCTTGGGGTCACCCTGGAGGAGCTGGAGGAAATGTCTCTGGTGAAGGAAGTCTGTGAGTCCCTGCTTAGACTGCTGCCCCTACGACCCAGTCCCGAACAAACGGAAGAAGATGGATGGATGGATTCCAGTTAGGTGGAGTCCATCCATCCATGCCTCAGGTGGTTTTATACATCATCCATGTATGTTTGAATAATCACACAATCTCCCAAGGTAAAATAAATAATTTGAAGATTAACTGAAATAAATAAAATCAAGAGCTGAATTCTGCATTGTTTGATGTAGACTTGGTTTCTTGGTCTAGTCCATATTTAGCACAGTTTAATCCATGTGCTGTGTGTGTAAGTGCATGCATAAACTTAATCTAGTTGTTTCCCAATGCATAAATCATGACATCACATAGGTTTAATTCTTTTATTTGAAAACAGTGAACTTCACAAAGAATAATCGTCATGATAATTTAATTAATAATAATTAATAATTAATAATAATTTCTTTTAAAATCAGTCAATAAAAATGCAGTAACATAAAGGAGGAGTTAACAGTTGACGTTGATCTGACAGATGGAAGGTATGGCATAGCTGCAGTAGGAACTGTACCAGCCTTGGCCAGCTGAAAAACAATTATACATTGTCATTAATTAAGGAAAGTGAAATTTGAATGCATTTGTTGAAAGATTAAACCAGCCTGCCAGGGTCTAAATCAGTGGTTTGCAAACTTTTCATTCCAAGTACTAATATAAAACCTGACTATCAGGTCTGAACTAAATCTAAACCAGGTCTAAAATGACTAAACTATGGATCAGGTAGTTTTACATAATAACTAATGCAAAGAAGGAAAAAAACACAACTCTTGAGTTCATAAAATACCCACTGTGTACTCTCTCCTGCATAATTAACAGTTTTATCTTATGACAATCAGGAAGTGCACATTAGCATGCTAGTTGTTTACTGTAATGTGAAACTCTGCTCTGGTATCTGAAAGAGCTTATGAACTCATCACTGTGAATTATTAGGAGGCTCAGAATGCATAAGTCAAGTGAGAAATAACTTTGGACCACTGCAAACCGCTGAAAACAAACTCGTACTGTTTTTCACAATTTTAAGACAAAGGAAAACTAAAAGCAAAGCTCAGGTATAGCACCTTTTATAGATCTGTCTCCAAATTACAGTTTGAGAATCCTTGGTCTAAGCCTTTCTTTGATCTATTGAGCACTTTGTCTAGACTCACCCTGAGAGTTCATCCTCAGACACTTGTACGTTGTACCAGATCCTCCACTCATGAAGTTGTTATAGTCGAAGTAAGAGCCGTCCTGCCACCGCCAAGAGTTCTGAAGAAAGAGGCGGAATGTCACTTTAACATGCACCTAAAATGTTTGTTATCATTGTAGCTTATAAAACGATTAGAGAACCTCTATTTGTCTCACAGTGGGGAAGTTCCAACATATATATGTCCCAACATATAGATCAAGAACAGTAAGACAGAATAGAAATAGGCACTCAAAAATCAAGATAAATAACTATAAGAAAATATAAGTCTACAGCATTATTATGTATTTGTCTTCATGGCTGAAAGCTTTCATCCTCTCTCCCCTCACCAGTCTAGACAGAACAGGGCATCAGGTTAGAGCCAGAACTGGTGTGGCTAATCTGCATAATGTTACTTCTAACTTTATTACAGATTCCTAGTTTGATAATTTAGTCCTCTGACATTATCAACAAAACCTTTTCTGATCCTGAATTCACCTCAAAGTGGAATCCTCCAATCCAGGCGCTGGTTTGGCCCGCTCGGCCCACCATGTACTGCAAGTGGTTATACTCCAGAGGGCTGTGCACAGAGGCCAGAGTCGCCCCGAAGTTTGCACAAAAATCCTGCAGCAACAGAAGGGGAAAATGTTTTAGGTTTTGGTTCTGAATATCACTGCTGTTTCCCTAATGTAGTTTTTTTAGAACTACAACTGTAACCCTTATGACATTACAATAAATTACACATATTAAAATGTGTTTGTGAATAAAAACGAATAAAAACTATGCGTACCACAGCGTATTTCCAAGAGTTTAAGTTCCCATTGAAGTAGTAGTAGCATTTTCCACGGTAATACTCCCAGTCAGGAAGACAATACTGAGAAATGACTGTGGAAAAGACAAAAAATATTACAGTAAGAGGGGGAGAGTTCACAAAACACATAAATCAGTGTATTACAATGAATCATGTATGTGACTGTACCTTCAGGGGCCAGTGGAGACAGTTCCTCTTCAGCTTCTGTATAAAAGATTAGATTTTCCAAATCAATTGTGATTGAATGTGTTTTATTAACAGGCTGCATTCATGTTATACAATTTGATGACTATGGAAGATTTACTGTTTTTAATTTTTGAAAGAAATATCCAAAAAAGAAATCCAAAAATTTCTATTCGCAAAGTTATTATTTGTTAAGATTTGGAATAAACCTGGAATATTAATGTCATGTCTTGACCATCACATCTTTGGGGTTGAATAATGAAACCACTTTCTGAAGACAGCTTGAAAACATTATTTCACGTTTGTTTATTTCTCCTGACACAAAAGGCTTTGTGCCATTTTTTGTTCCACGTGGCCCAGTAATTACAGAGACAGGAACCATAAACCAGGTCAACAAATCTGCAATCTGCAATTTTAATCAGTCATTTCCACCACACAGTTCTGACTTGTCCTCCGGCTCAATTTCAAACTATTCTACAATGTAATGTTGAATGGAAAACAAACGCCAGTGCCAACCTTCAACCATCAACAGTTATGGCTTGCCCAAGGACACAACAACAATTTGCAATGCCAATTTTGGGGAATCGAACTGGCAGCCCTCTAGGAAGTGGGAGCACATCTTTACTGCCTGTGACTGATTGTGTTACCTGGTTGAGGCTCCTCTTTCACTTCCACCATCTGCACCTCGGCCACTTCTGTTGGAGAAAATAAGAAAATCATCGTTTGAAAATCCACACTGAATATACAGTAGCAGAGGTTATTGTGTTAAAATAATGTGTCTTTTTTAACAAATCACCTTGAACTGAACTAAACACACATTTTTTTGTTATTGTTTCGCACATGAGGTTGGTGAAGTCTCTTGCTCAAAGACACAACACCAGCAATGTCATAGCTCAATTGTTAGAACGATATAAATGTAACCAAACATGTATTATGCACAAGTCTAAAACAGGAATTAAACTGACAAGTGTCTGGTTAGTGGGTGAAATTCTCTTCTGCCTGTGACTGATTGTGTTACCTGGTTTAGGCTCTTCTTCCACTTCCACCACCTTAACTAGCTCCTCTGCTGGGGCCGCTAAAATGACAAAAGCAATGTATAAAAAGTTACAATGTCCTTTACAATTTAAATTTCTTTTCAATATCCATAATAAATGTGTTTAAATGTGGTACCTGTGGCTTTTAATGCAACAGCGGCAAAAAGAAGAAAAATCACCACAGTTTTCATCTTCAAATCTGCAGAAAACAAATCAATATATTTTATTACAAATCTGAAATTTAAAATTAAATTCTACTATACCTACTACAGATACTAAGGGAATCATACACTTCTCTAGTTTGAAGAGATTAAAGTGGGATTTGAACCATCAACCGTTCAGTTATAGGGTGATTGCTGTAGTAACTAAGCTATTTCTACTACAGCCACTGTTGCAGAATACTTCAAAATAAACATTTACTGAACTAAAATTAAAAGTCTATACCTAAAAACTGTAACTAATAAAACAGAGTTGACTTACTTGAGATTATACTCCTCAAGGTGAATCGTAGTAGTAGTAGTAGTAGTAGTGCACTGATGCTGTGGAGTTCTTCTGCTGCTTATATACTTCACAAGAGACAATAATTTCCCTGTTTTCATCTGGACTTCGTACTCTTACCTACCGTAAGTTATATGTTCATGGTATTTACTATTGCTGCCCAGTAAATGGTGTAATACATGTATTTTATGACCCAACCAGGAATCCTTCATTGAAATACTACAAAGTAGATTTTTATTTCAGCCTATTATCTACTGTTATATCTGTTGTGAGAAACTATTTGTTGGATTTTAAGTGTAACTAGTGGTGCCACAATATTAATTTTTAATATTTGTATCACAATTTTATGATTTATTTTATTATTTGGGATTATTTACACCTTAACTTTAATGCACTTTCATCCACATGTCTAATAGGTCACCATTCATCAGTATGTGCACAGCTTTATAAAATAATATTGATAATGATTAATGATGAAGTAAAGTTAATATGACATAAGAGGCAGATGGAATATTAGATTTTTTTTTTTGCTTCCAAAATGGTACCAATAATTCATTTCTTTAGATCTTATGATTATGATAACACAATATTGTATACATAAAGTGATTAATCTTGACATCCCTTTGTAATAAGATCATAATGAAACTAAACCAAACCAACATAGAAGGACTATTTCAGGTCAGAAACTGTTGGATTAAGCCAAGACTGAACTAGGTTTGAACCAGGACTAAACCAGGACTAAATCAGAACCAAATATGGCCTAAAGCATAACTAACCAAGACTAAACTATGACTAAACCAGGACTTACCAAATCAGAATAAAATCAGAACTAAATTAGGTTTGAACCAAAAACCAGACTAAATCAGGACTAACCAAGACTAACCAGGAACCAAATCAGAATAAATCAGAACCAAATTAGGTTTGAACCAAGACTAAACTAGGACTAAATCAAGTCTAGACAAGGAGCCAAAAAGCAATGACCTTCAGATCAAGTATAAGTTGTAAACTGAGATAAAGAACAGTGAATTAGTGAGAAATCATTTAGATAAGAGTTTAAAGACGATGTTTGAAACATGATGATGAATATAGCACAGATAAAAAGGAAAGGCAATAAATACTGGACCAGAGCCAAGAGAGAGGCCAGACACTGAGACATGTCCATAAATGACAAGAAAAAAATAATTAAAATATTTTTTATTTACAAAAAGAGACATGTTGTAACCCAATTTTAATAAAAGCTGTTTATGTTTAGCAAGGACCTGAGCAATTCTGCAGTAAACACTCATATTTCACTTCTGGATTTTTTTGGTGGGAAAAATATTTAAACAATATTAACTTTGTAATTTCAGCACTAAATAAGATTTCGTAGTATTTGGTTAGCCAACTGAGGACTGTACAAATAAACAATGATTGATTAAAAAAACAACATTTTGGTTTGAGTATTCCTAAACTTGGTTTGAGTATTCCTGTTTGGGCAATAAAATATGTTGTTTTATCATTCACTTATCAGGAAGTAATCGGAAAAAAAATGTTAAGATCAGTCAGTTTACAGTAAGGGGTAAAAAGTCTAACATAAGATAACAAGGCTGTGTTTATTATGATCATGAGTCCATTTTAGTTTGTTGTAATTTAGACTGATGTTAAGTTTCTGGCATATTGAAAATACACAAACAACTGTTACTCATTTCATTTTTTGGAGAAATAAATTTCCTTGTCATTTAAAACACCTGAAAATATGAATGATGTAGATTTAAATAATTTATCTCAAAAGTGACAGAAACACAGTCTATTCAACTATGTCAACATCAGCCAAATTATCCATCCACATTCCATAGGAGCCTTTATTAAACTTATCTGTCTTTTTACTCAAATTGTATTAAATTTATTCTTTTTTCAGTTACAGCTGTTTTTACTGATAAAAGTCTGTGAAAACATATATTCTTACTGTGAGCCTTTACTTTCCACAGATCTAATCTGTAAATTCTTCTATTGGTGCTTTTCTCTATAGATAAGTTTAATGCTCTAGAGAGTGACATGTCAGGTCGGCAATCTCCATGGTCAAGAGATGTTACACAGTGCACTTTTAAACTTTATTTTATTTATTGTATTTTTATTATATTCACTCTTGGCAAACTCTCTCATGAACATTGGCAAACAAAGACTTTTAAGGACACCATCCACCTTGACATTGTAACGTGGAAACATATTTTATCAAAAAAACTAAACAAAACTAACTTCTGTCCAGTTACACTTCTCTGTAAAGTAGCATAAATACAGGAGCTAAATCTGATCCTTTTTTAATATTGAAAAAAATATTGATATTAAAATTAAATTAAAATATTTATATTTCAAAATAAAATACCAATATTAACAACATTTTTGTTATGACTATTTTAGCTTCTTTAAGATGTCACTCTTTTTTCCTCTACTCTTGGTAGTACAGTTTATTTCTGTTGGCAACCTACATCTATCCTCTCCAACCACCAACAATCACAGAGTATTTAGGTACGGTGGTGTATAAAGTGTCTTGCCCAAAGACACAACAATTAGAGCAGGCATAGCTGTGGTTTGGTCTGGTGTATTCCAAGGTCAGTTTATACTAGATTTTGTTCATGTGTGTGTTGCAAGTTTCTCTTGGCCATTTAAAGCTGCTTTAGTCCTAGGTTTAGATCAGCACTGGTTTGTTTTACTTGAATTGATTCTTGTTTAGTTGGTCTGATAAACCCAGAATGGTATTTCTTGTATTGTTTTAAAAGAAGAATATTAGTCCGGTCATCACTCCCTCCATTGCACCTCGAGACAGATTCAGACAGCACTGTGCAATCAGTTAGTTATAGTTTATTTTAGTGACACATGTAAAACAATGGAGCTCACTGGTCCATTTGAACAAAATCTTACTTCACTCAACTCACATTCAAGTTAGAATTGGTTTTGTTACTCTAGGAAATACAACCAGTGACGAGGCACACAGCTTTGAATTAGAGAAGTGTATATTCTGGATCCTGCTTAATTATTTAGTCCTGTCCAGTTTTAGACCTGCTTTAGTTCTGACTGTATTTGTGTATTTGTCTTTAAAGTTTAAACTTCAACTAAACCCTAATTAATTTGAAATGAGGAGAGCAAAAATTACAGCATTAATACAATTTATCTGAAAGGTCAACTTCATCTATGTATTACTTTATTTACTGAACTGGGTTGTTTCAAAATGCACAGGAGGATTAAATTAAAATATACAATTTACGTGTACAAGTAGAGTAATTTTATTTCAGTAACATCTAATATCATCATGATGCAAGATCAGCAAAACATAGAGAAGTACATTTTAACACTGCACTTTGATCTGACAGATGGAGGGTACAGCGTTGCTGCAGTGAGAACTGTACCAGCCTTGGCCAGCTGAAAAACAATTTTAACCATTATTAGTAAAAGAACAATAAAATAAAAAAAAAAAAAAAAAATTGTGTATTCATAATTAACATATTTAATAGTTAAAATTGTGTTTTATAGCATTTCAATAGAGATGAATCATGTGCCAAAGATGATCCTTAAAATACGAGACTCACCCTGAGAGTTCATCCTCAGACACTTGTACGTTGTACCAGATCCTCCGCTTATGAAGTTATAATAGTCAAAGTAAGAGCCGTCCTGCCACCGCCAAGAGTTCTGAACAGAGCATTACAATAATATTAAATTCAGTTTCATGTCATTTTAAAATAAAAAGCATTATTAGTAGTATTTATTTTAATTTCTTTTTTTCTTTTCTTTTTTTTTTTCACGCATACACACACACACATTTCAAAAATGTAGTGGAGTTGAAAGTATTTGACCTTTTCTTTTGTACGTCATTACTTTCGACCACAGATTTCAGAGAAAATATGACTCACCTCAAAGTGGAATCCTCCAGTCCAGGCACTGAAAAAGCCTGATCTGCCAACCATGTACTGCAAGTGGTTATACTCCAGAGGGCTGTGCACAGTTGCCAGAGTTGCCCCGAAGTTTGCACAGTAATCCTGCACAGAAACCAGTGAGGGATTACACACACATCTTGTGTTTCTTATCGCCACTTAGCTGTATACTTTAAAGCTCCTATATTACACAAGATCTAAGCCATGTTATAATGTTGTTACCTCCTCAAAAACAGAGTTGTGTTTTGTTTCATTTAAACATGTTTGAATATTATTAGCCGGTCCACATCTCCAAAACTCAAAATGCTCTGTCCCACCTTGTGATGTCATGCACTGGTAGTTTCACATTACCTACCTTTTAGCTTTTGTTCAGCAGAGATTGACAATACCAGGTCTGTTTGTGATGAGGAAACAACATTATAACACAGATTGGAAAATAGAGTAATATAGGCCCTTGAATATGAGTGCTACTGTGGTTGCTCTAACTCCTGCTACTCCAGTTAGAACTATTACAAAACAACAAATGAAAATACACAAAATGTATAACAGAATAAAAAAAAAACACACCATGGCCTCACTCCAAGAGCAGTAGTTTCTGTTTATGTAGTAGCAGTTTCCACGAAAAAACTCCCAACCAGCAAGACAATACTGAGAGTGGACTGTGAAAATGAACATGTCAAATAATTCATGTCAATAAAGTGAACATCAGAACAACAGTATATAGGTCTATAATTGTCAAGTGCAGTGTGTGTTTACTTTCAGGGGCCAGTGGTGGAAGGACTTGTTTAACTTCTGTAAAAAAATAAATAAATAAATATATGTATATATATATATATATATATATATATATATATATATATATATATATATATATATATATATATATATATATATATCATGAATAAATACATAATTTTAATCAAATCAAATATCATCTAATTTAAACATGAAAAAACTAATTAAGAAAAACTGTTTACATTTTTTTTCAGCAAGAAGAAATAATATAAAGTAACTCAGCCTTACTAAAAGACTAAAGCCCATCAACAATCCGTTTTTCTCTTCTCATAATAGTGTCTTGCTTAAGAATATAACAACACTGTGCAGTGCAATTAGTGGAAATTGACAACCCTCAGTCCACTGCTAAAATGAAAAAAATAAATAAATAAATAAAATCTTGTTCAAATATGTCCCCTAAAGTTATAAGGTATTAGTTAAATGTATTGAAAGATTGTAGCTTTCCAGTCCCAAATGTGTGATTATGGTTTATGGTAAATCCAGAGTACATGTAAATATTTCATAATAAGCAGTAAATATGATATTTAAAATGTCTTTCTACAAAACCTAGTCAGAATTGCAGCAGAATTCTACTGAGCGCAAAAATCTTTATCAACTCTGGGGTCTGAACTCGCAACTCTGTGGTTAGTGGGTGGATATCTCTTTGGTACTTTTGGTGAGTGACTGTTACCTGATTTAGGCTCCTCTTTCAATTCCACCTTTTGCACTGGAGCCTCTTCCACTGGGGTCGCTAAAATGAAAAAATAATTGTTAAAATATTTAAAATGTTCATTGAAATTTCAAAATACAGTGTAGGACTTGGGCTATGAGCACAAGCAGGTGATGCCAGTAAAATTACAGGCCAGATCTATGGAGAGGCAAACCCACTCACAGTAAGGACGTTTTTGAATGTATTAAAAATATCCGTAAATGAAAATAGATTTAGTTTAATGCCATACTGCAGAATATTCCTCAATCAAAGCAATAACATCTTCATGAATTAAGCAGATGGCAGACGCTCCAACAGGAAAGTTACACAGTGGAACTTTAATATGTTTAAGCGTGTTACCTGTGGCTCTCAATGCGACAGCGGCAAAAAGGAAAAAAACCACAACACTTTTCATTTTCAAATCTGTGAAAAAATAAAGTAAAAATTAAATCATACACTTTCACTGTTTAAAGTGAGATTTGAACCTTCAACTTTTTAGTTATAGGTTAAAATGTTTCATACTATTGTCCAAACCAAGGAGACAGTACAGAAAAATGCTTTTAAACTTGTTGTAATGTTGTAATTTATTCCCAATTCAAATATAATGCTCTGCACACAAGCTAAAGGAAGTAAAATAAGAAAAACAGGACAGATTTTTACAAAATTATGAAAGACAAGAGAATTGACTCACTCAGAAGTGCTCTTTGAGATGAACTATAGTAGTAGTTGTAGTAGTCATACACTGATGCTGTGGAGTTCTTCTGCTCCTTATATACTTCACAGGATGCAGTATACTTCCTTGTTATCATATGGACTTTATACTCTTGGTTACCATAAGTTGTATTTTTAAAGGCGTTTTATTACATTGCTTCCCAGTGAATGTTAAAATAAGTGTCTTTTATGACTAATACAGTTCTTAGGTACTGTAATTTCATTAAGATTTGCCACAAATTAACTCACATTTCCTTATTAGCAGAACTGAATTGAGCCATCAGAAAATGTGCAAACTGGAAAAAACAACCAAAGTATTTTGCCCCATAAACTCTCAGATCTGAACCTGGACCATAATTCACCAGGAAAAGAACATGTTTGAACCAGGTGTACATCAGTTCTAATACAAAACTAATCAGGATCCCACCAGCTCTGAACCAGTACTAATCCAGGTCTAAATCTGGACTAGCAGAGAGAGAGAGATACTTTATTGATCTTCCGGGAAATTAAAGTTTTGTTGCAGCAACATTTACCCTGCACTTCCCAGTCCTCTTTGTGTCTCAGTCAAAGGTCTCAGTGCAGTTTGACAGGAGGACTGGTCAGGTAGGGTCAGCAGATCCTGTGTCAGGGCAGTTTAAGGAGAGGAAGAGACAAACGTTTCCCTAAAATAACTGATAATGAACCAATAATGAACCAAAAGTGTGTTTGGTACTGGGTGCATTCATCCACCCGGACTAAAGTGCAAAACCAGGATTAAATCAAATCTAGACAAGGACCAGTTAAAGCAGTGACCTTCAGATCAAGCATAAGTTGTAAACTGAGATAAAGAACAGTGAATGTGAAATGATTTAGATAAGAGTTTAAAGACGATGTGTGAAACGTGATGATGAATATAGCACAGATAAACAGTAAAGGCAATAAACACTGGACCAGAGTCAAGAGTGAGGCACATTCACAGAAATTACAAGAAAAACACTCACATATTTTTGAAAATACTCTATATTTTCAGGTGTGTAAATACATACTGGTATACAGAATCAGTGCTTAATAAAATTGTGACATTAGCAAGAAAAAGACAGAACACTTAAATACATTATAATTAAAGGGACCAGATTTTATAATCTTGTTTTTATCAGAAGATACCTGGAGTGCTGTTTTGTTTCTTTCACACAGGCCATGTCATGTCACACAAATGCAGCAACGAGTTCTTCTGTTCCACCTTGTGTTGTCATGTGGTATTGCAAGAAGTGCTCCACTGTGTTTTAAACTCCACCTTCACTAGAATCATTTGGATAATTTAAGTCCTGGAATTGCCAATCTTTACAAAACAAAAGGTAAAAGGTAGCTGTTAACTTGAACTACATGACATCACAAGGAGGAACAGAGCATTTTGAGCTTTGGAGATGTAGTCTGACCAATAATAACGGATTATTCAGACATTTGTAAATGAAACAATAAACAACTCCAGGTATGTTTTTGATGAGGTAATAGCATTATAACATGGATTAAAACTCACAAGAGTCAATTTTGTGTAATGCAGGATCTTGAACTTGCTCTGCCCTATACAGTATATGTTGATAATTTCACACATTATGCATTTAGAGTCCAGTTTCTGGTTCATTAAATGTCCATGTCCTGATTGGTTGATTTTCTCCAGTTCAGTTCCTGATCCTGAGATGGTCGACCACAAGAACAATCAGAACCAGACCTATGACTGCAGACAGGATCAGTCTCACCATGAGCTCAGTGTGGCAGCTGCTGCTCTCTGGAACCAAAATGGAAATAAACCTAAATGTGTTTCCAGCAGAACTAATCTGGAGCAGGTTAGGAATCATGAGAAATAATGACAGAAGTCTTAATATATTCACACTCAGTTGTGGGGTGTATATTGTAACTTGATTTTTTAATTAAAGCTAAGGTATATTTGATTAAATTCAGTGTTTGGCCAGTAATGGTCATTACTCCCTCTATCATGTCTCATCAGAATCAACATGATGAAACCAGTTTTGTTTATTTCAGTGACACTTGTGAAGGAGCTCATTTGTCACACCCCATCAATCAAAATTAAATTTCTCAAATGCCTGATATCTAACATGAATGACATTTACCTTCATTCTTCAGACACAGCTCGCTGGGCTGAAAAGTGGTGTTCTGTTTCTCCATTGGGTTTTGTGCTTCACAGATGTATAAGCTGGTATCACTGAACTCTATTTCCAAAGGGAGCGAAAGCCTGGCTAACTCAACACTGGATATGTTTTGGAGGTGGACTCTCCCTCTGAACCAGGACAGGCTCAGGTCTCTGCTGTTATTAGTAGAGCACTCGACCTGGAGCGGCTGGCACCCTCCCAGATGTGATTTTACTATGCTGATAGATGGTGGTGAGAGGGCATCTGAAAAAGAAATCAGTCGGTACCACTTTAAAATAACTACACCTTGTCTTACTAAAGCATGCAAGACTACATAATGAACAAATAATTTATTAAAAATTATTCAGGCTAAGAAACTACTTAATTAAAAGCCCATTTCCATGTATGTGAACAAAATATGTCTTGCCTAAGTGCACATTTAGTTTATTGTATATGCAGTTACTGAAGTTAAAATAAGTCCAGTGTGTGCTGTCTGCATCTAACTATAAAGCGTTTTATTCTTCCATAATAAGGAAGTGCCCTGTAAGCATGCGAGTTGTTGTTAGTTTCTGGCAAAACTCTCTCTCAAACACTGTTCTGGTTTCTCAGTTTTGAGAAGCTGTGAGGCGTGCTTATAAACTCACCATGGTGAATAATTAAGTTGCCTGGAATGTATAGGGTAAGTGAGAAATTATTTTGGACCAAAAAGTATGATTGAGGTGTGTGCATAATTGTTGGTGGTTGTCAGAGGGGCCGATGGTGCAGATGGACAGCCTCACTTACGTGACTCTATGCCAGGGCAACTGTCACTACTGTACAATAGTAATAAACGGTTAAATAAGACTAATGCATTATAGAGCAAGATCAAATCATCAGATGTGATGAAAGGACAGGAAGTGAAATGGTGTGTGGACAGAGAGTGCAAAGAAGACAGTCACAGAAACAAATTGACTTCTTACTGTAGACTGTGAGTTTAAATGACTGGTATGAGATGAATGATCCGATGCGTCGTTGTTTGTAGACTCCTGTATTATTCACAATCAGGTTGGACAGGGTTAGATCTCCAGTCTCTTTGTCCAAATGAAGCCTGCTCTGAAATAGATCTGAGCGCGGGACTTGAACTTCAGAAGAACTGACTTTGGCGATCATAATGGTTTGGTCAGTTGTTCCAAAAGTCCATAAAATCTGTTCATCTGGATTCAAAGGTTTTCTCCATTTTAATGTCACTGTGGCTCCAGCTTTAGCATTGACCACTTCCACTTTACCATTCTCCCACGCACAACAGCACAGAACTGAAACAGAGGAACACCAAGGTTAGATACACATGGTTAATTATTTCTCTACATGTGTCCAATGCAATGCTCTTTTGGAGTATTCTAAGAAGAGGAGATTCAACATGTTGAGAGTTCATTAGTATTAAAATAAGATACTGACAAGTTAGAGAGATTTAAATACATATTTCTCCTTGTGCCTTTTGAAAATCAGGTACCCCAGATTTGATTTACTGACCTGAAGGAGAACATTTTCTGAAAATAAAATATAAGTTCAAACATGTTACTCAATTTGTTAATTAGTTTGTCCTAGTTTGCACTGGGCACAGTTGTTTTTTTTTTTTCCATTTTAATTGTATATTTATTTGTAATGAATCGAGGAGAAGAAAGTAAATTAAAATATATATTTAAATTTAAAAAAATATATGTATAATGATAATATATTTTGTGGCATGTTGTTGACTTTCCACCACTTTCCTCTAAAACCCACTTCTGAAACAGGAAGTGGTCAAACAAGTGAGCAAAACATAACCCACCTGTAACATCTCTGCAGCACGTTTCAGAGAAGCAGAAATCAGAATCGTAACCTCATATGATTAAAATTAAAAATACTCAAAAATTCCTTATAACGTTACTTGTAATAAGTCTTCCTTTTTCATATGATATGATATTATATGATATGCTTTCAGGTACAGTATACATTAGAAATAAATAAATGTTGTTTCTTAATGTTTCTGGTAATGAATAGCGCAAAGAGACAAAATATTTCCCAATCATGAATCATTTGCTCTGGAGTGCTCCCTAAAGCACTTATCATCAAAATTAGATTACATTTTTTTTTTGTTTTTTTGTGATTGTTTTGGCCCTATTTAGATCCTGTAGCAACAGGAGGCATCCAGCAACCCCATTTACAATATTAAAATGTCTAAACTTTACAATAAACCTCAAAATAAATTAGTAAAACAAAATACACTGTAATAAAATAACTTACAAAGAGCCAAGCACAAAGAGCATTGTAGGTTCCATCTGATGTTTGAATCCATTTTGTGTGTTTTGAAAGTTACATTGTTCTGTCTGAAACTGAAATCTGAGGTGGAGGTGTGAAAGTACTCCTCTAGCGCTATCTAAAGGCTAGTACTTTCCATTACTTTCCATTTACATTTTTAAACATGGCATGTCTTCTTCTTTATATTAAGTGCAAACTGGAATAATAAACCTAAAAACTATTTTTGGAAGATATTTTTAATATATAATCTGCATGTGTCACTTAAAGTATTAAATGTAGGCAAATCTTTTTTGATAGGTGCAGTTGGTTGGAGTAGTAGTAGTAGCAGCAGCAGCAGCAGCAGCAGCTTTGTAGTATAGTCTTGCAGTAGTAGTTGTTGTAGTAGCAATAGTAGTAATAGCCTTGTAGTATAGCCTAATAGTAGAATTAGTGATTATTTGTAGTTGTAGTAATAGCAATAGAAATAGTTATGAAAGAAGTGTATGATAAGATTTGCAATACGTTTTGTTAAGATAGAAGAAGTTAATAGTGTGTGTTTTTGCAGTAGTAGTAGTAGTAGTAGTAGTAGTACAACAATGACAATTAAGTACTAGAAAAAATTACTTTTACTTCAGTACAATTGTGTCTCTGTAGTACTCCACCTCTGCTCCCAGGGCAATGCTGTGGTTTTGTTTTCCGTTTAGGTCTTTCATCATCTTCCCCATCAGACCTCCACTTCTCAGTCACTCTCTCCATCGTGTCACTTCACGTCCTGCTTATCAAAGAGGCAAGTAAATCTTATCCTTTTACATTTTGGGCTATTTAGAGAAAATACAGTTAGAAAAACACAATTATATTAACTTTGCGCAGAGTAACTTTTCTGGAAGGGTGTCTGCCATCATCTTGTCTTAATTGAGATGTTATTGATAGATATTCCACAGTATGGTATTATTGCCCATGTTCAGTGTAAACAAAAAGGTGACACCATTAAGCCAAGTTATAAGTCAGATCTGTGGAGAGGTGACTTTGCTAACAGTAAACAATATCATCTCTGTAAAGATAAGTATTTGGCAAAACCACTATCTGAAGTTAAATATAGCACCTCTAATGAAGTAGAAGTAATAAGATTGGAAGGATTTGAAGTTATCTAGTTATCTAAAGTTATCTGAAATTATCTAAAGTTAAGCACGTTTAAAAGTTACCAAAATGAATGAACTGAATGTCTCTAGAACAAGAATAGGAGACGCACATGTTGGTGGACTCAGCACGTGGTTTAGGTTACTTCCTTTTTGAAACACAGCCCCCACATGTTGAATAGTTGTACTCAGTGTAGTTTGTATTCACTCTCCCTTCCTGGTACTACCACATCTGTACCATATATTCACTGTCTTTACTGAACATGTCCAAAACCATCTCAATTTGAAAACTTTATTTTGTCTGTTAAATAACGCTGTATTTTGTTTTTTATAGCTTGATGATGGCTAGCCTTGCTGTGACCCTATTCATTTTACTCCAAGCTATTTCTACACTGGCTGCCAATGAGATTACATCACCTTCACCATCTAATATCACAAATTCAACCCTGGACACACTTCAAGAATCTAACAGCAACACAAACGATATTACAACTTCTAAAGCACCTAGTCAAGACATCTCCAGTAATTTGCTATCCAAAAATGAGTCTTCAACAACTTTCAGATCAGTTGACGACGTTACATTAACGACAGTTTCACCAATACAAGTGGACGATGAGGATATTTCAACTACAAGCAACATAACTGGGACTATGCATAATATTACTGATATCACGAGATATGGCACAACTTCAAATAACAAAATCAAGCAACAAACAATGGCTAATGAATCACTGATACACATCAATGTAACCAAAACTTGTCCAACACTGATAGAAGATAACAAGAATTTTACTTCAAGCTGTAGTGAAGCGAAAACCACCTCAAACAATCAAGAAAACAACACAAAAAATGACTCAGAAATTTCAAAAAACAAGGATAAAAAAACAAAACCGGCACCTTGGATTTTACCAACTCTTTTGAGCATTGTGGCACTGTGTTTGATCGCATTGTTCATTCATGCAAAATGGGAAGATTGGGGGAAAAACCAACCAAGGCGTAGTATTAAAGATGAAGTTTTGAATGGGATTTGTAGTTTTAGAGACTGTTTATGGGCTCAGATTTGTTTTTCTGGTTTGGAAAGACAACAACCTGATGAAGAATTGGGTGATACAACAGATGCGGAGGAGATTGGGGTAGAAGATAAAAGAGAAAATGGAATAGAAAGTGGTTTTGGTGGAAGAGAGGTGGGAGAGATTTGTAATGGTGCAGATAAACAAGAGGGAGGTTGTAATGTAACCTTTGAGGAAACTAAATTGTAATGCATTTTTCATAACAAATTTTTAATATTATTACATCAACAGATACAATTTATATACAAATAAAAATTTCTTATTCTATTTCTGTGTATTTTGTTATTTGCTCATGCCTGTAAAACTATCTAGAGCACAAAAGCCTTCATACATGACATAATAATAGCCTTAATAATAATAATAATAGCCAGTTAATCTTTCGTACCGGAGCATAAAATCGACACCCTCAAGGCATCATGATAAAGTCAGGAGCCAGAGGATGGAGGGGCTGAGCGAGGAGACACTTTGCTTTGCTCAACACCTGCTCCTCCCACAGAGAATGCAGATCCTCAGTTTGACCCCTGTGATTTTTGAGCAGGTTTTAACAATATTCTGTTGGTTTAATCAATGTTTTTACCCTTCAAGAACAGGGACTGAAACCAGCAAATTTTTTAAAAAAGTAAGCAGACTTTCGATAAAAGAACAATAAAAGTTGTTGAGAATCGTTTTCTTTACATTAAAAGTGTTCTGTTTTCTCAACAGGTACATTCTTTGCTTTATTGTTTTACCACTGCTACCAAAATGCAATACAGACAATAGACATACACAACTTACTTACTTACCTAGTTCTCATAATTATATTTAAGATTTTGCAAAGAATCTCACCTTGGTTTTGGACATGGTCAGCAGATATGACATACAGTTTATAGAACCAAATCCTGAGTCATCTAGGGATAAAATATCATCACAAAACAACTGGACAGCAGCAGGCTAACACTTATAGCCCCATCATTACATCTGGTGGGAGCTACAGTCACTCACACAAAGCCCTGAAGAAGTTATGAAGAAAGAAGTAGGGCCATTTGTTTTGATTAACTTGCTGATAATCTAGTTAGAGTTCATTCTATAACTGCTACTTTGCAACTACACTGTAAACAAGGACCAAAGCTTTTCTAATCTCATCATTATTTTTAGTGAATAAAAATAAATGACGCGATCTTTTTTTTAGTTAAACAATTACTTAAACTATTGGAATTTTGAGTATAGATGACATGGATATACAAATTCCCTTTTACAACGTACATTTTTCTTCTTTTTTCAAACTTTTCTTCACAAACTGACAACTGATATAAAAATTATTATACAACGCACCAAAGGTTCTGTCACATTTAATCATGAAATTATTAGGAAAACACGAATATGCAGGCCTACTTTAAAGAGGGGTTATTTTACTTCTATCTCTATTACTAACAGAGAGCATATTAGATCATCATGTTACCTTTTATTGTTTTGAAAATGCTATATTCACCAAAAACAAGTTAATACTGTATGTTGTTTTTGGCAAATATAGCTCTGAGTCTCTTGTCCCTTTATTCTCCGCACTAAGTCACTCCCCCATCAAAGCGCCATCACAACACAAGCAATGTGCATCCTGCTAATGACTTGCATATTGCATCAGGTTTGTGAAGTTGTGCAGAGTTTTGTATCATAAGGTGGATTTTTGATGAGGGAACACTGTTATAACATGGTAGAAAGTTTAAAAGAAATGTTGTTAGCATAATGTGTGGCCAAGTGTTCTGGGTTCGACTCCCAGCTTCAACAATTTGCTGAATTGCTCTTCACCCCCATTTCACACTATGCTGCCCTGTTCAATAAAGTTTACGGGTTACACCATCCTTAAAACAATAAAAAATTTAATTTATCAAAATACAAAAATACAAAAGAGTGTTCTTGGATATAACTGTTATGTTAACTATTTGCCTTCAGAGTTATCAGCGTTGGGGAGCATTACGGTGTTCATCCTATGGTCCTGGAAAAATAACAGAAGAAATGTCAATGCATACTTCAAAAAGTACCATAAGGCATTGCATATGGCAGGATCATTAATGTTTCACACCTAAGAAATTAAAGAACTGTACCAGATTTTTTTATCACATATTTCAGACAAAAAACTGTCTGCGTGTTGTCTCCATTTGATAAGAAAGCATGTTATTGTCTAGTAATAAGAAAGTGCTAGTTGTTGTTACAATCACAGCAAAACTTGTCTTTGAGAGTTGTGAAAAGTGTTCATAAATTCAACAGTGAATAATTAGGATGCTCATAATGCATAAGGTAAGTGAGGAATAACTTGACCAATGTTCAAAATGAACTACTTTGATTTTTCATATTTTTAAGACAACAGTACAATATTACAATGTATTGAAGGTAAAAGATGCAGTATGTACCTTTTCAGGCAGGGATCCACCACTTACTTGTTTCCTTGGAGATTTTATTGCCTTGCTTGAAATGCTTCACACTGTGGCATTAATCTTATCTAACTAGCTTTAATTTCATGACTTTGTTTGTTTGTTTTTGCGCAAATTTACCTTAAAATCATAATTCTTACTGTGATCATGGTTCCCTCTCCACAGATTGGATTTGGACTTGGCCTGGTGGCAAAACCTGCTTCTATCCATGTGTTACGGCCACAGGCCTCCAGATCCTTCTATGGCCATATCTGCTTAGATCCCTGTGTGTGCAAGCCTCCATATACAGACCCCTGCTGTGGTGCTGTGATTGGAGGAATCAATTTAAGATGGCATCTGGAGCCCCTCCCGCTGATTGGTGGAAGCCGAAACACCTGGCCAATCCCGGGCCTACACCTGGAGCTCTGGCCCTATAAAAGGACCCGCCCCTTGCCACTCATGGCAGCTGTTCTGTTTGTGGACTTGCATGCCACCTTTGTGTCTCTTGTGGTGTGTTTTCTCGAGATACTAGAGTCCTGGTGACTTAGACTGTTTTTTTTTGTTTTTTCTGTTTCATTTAGTGTACCCTGTTTGGTTAGCCTACTTTTCCTTATACTGTTAGCCACTCTGTTTAGAGCCTCTTTTTGTTAATTCTTGTAAAAATCATTGTTTTGTTAGTTTTACCTTACAATTCTGTTAAATAAATCACAACTTTAGTTTTACCATTTTACAATCTTGGTTATTTTGTTACTTCCCCCTGTCCCTAGCAGAGCTGGGTCATAACACCGTGAATATATGTTTATTTAATGCCATATTGTGGAACATTCCAGACAAAGCAATAATATCCACCATGTTCTACTATAAGTTACACAATGCGCCTTTAAGTTGTGTGCATTTTTTACCTGAGTAGTCTGTGGTGGGGTTTCCAAGTAAATACAATCCCCTGAAATATAATAAAGGGCAGTTAGAGAAGAGGAAGAGCCAAAGGTGTCCCTCCTCTGTGTCCTGCAGCACCACAGCAGTGTACAGGGGGGAACCGGGTAAACGCAACAGGAAAGGCCATGTTCTTCATGTTCTCTGGTGTTTCGATTGGTGACAAAATGGTCCATTCCCTCGTGTTGTCTTGTGTTTCCTTCTGCAAGATCGTCTGCCACATCTGCTGGCACATATGGTGTAAAAAGCCTGTTGCATCTCAAATGTCTATGGCTACCACCTTAGCTCGCTTCTTGCACAGTCTCCATGAGTACGAGAAAAACAAACAGCTCATTTCACAAAACCCAACAGTTCCTTACTTGTGTACTTTGAACTGCAAATGCTGTACTTCTTAGTTGGGTAAAATCCAATGATATGATGTTAAAAACCGAGTTAAAAAAACAAAAACTTCAAAACTTCAAAAAACAAAACTGCTCAGTGTGTGAGCCAGGTAGCCACAAAAGCACAAAAGCAGTGTGTTAAAACTGCATTATGCATGGCTCCAAGTTGTATACTGTAATGTGGTTTGCTTATACCACAACTACAAACTGAAATGTCTCACTTGTGAATGTGAAAAACCTGTCCCCTGTCTGTAAATGTCCAAAAATAAGAATAGAAAAGCATACTATATGACATATGATACTTTATGTGCAGTGTGTCGACTTACCTCTGGGACTTGGTGTGTGGTATAAAAATCTCTTTCTGTAGGAGACTACCCCATACAAACATACTGCACATATCAGACCTACACTGACTCCGACTCCAATAGACCGTGACAAATCTAAAAAGAAAGAAGATAATCTTATAAAGATATTATATAAATACTGTCTAGCATAAAAAGTTATACTTGTGTTTACTAGTTATTAATAATTTGATGGGATAGCATCTGTGGTAAATATTATAGCTTTCCATTAGTCGACTTTAGTGTCTAGTATAGAGGAAAAGGTTAAAAGAATGATGAAAGACACAGGAAGTATCACGGAGTTCATCATCAGTACAAAAATTCTTTTCAAAATGCATGTATTTTACTGTGGACTGTGCAGTGATCAGATTTATATGTGTAGCACACTGAATAGAGTTCTACACATTTATCAGTCTGGAACAGCTCTTGCTAAAAGCAGTTAGGAAAAGGCGTAGCATCATAACAACTATTCCAATCTGATTATTCAAACCACCACAACAGCGGAACAAGGAAAAAAGTCAAACTTTTGTTATATCTAAAAGTACTGACATCTTCCCCATCAGTGTGGTCATGTTTGTTTTGATTCACTTGTGCGCTTCGCTGTTGATTTCCGCCCACACAACAATGTTGCTCTGTGGTTGATCTACCAACCAGTGACAAGATGGAAGATTGCTGCATAAGGTTAAATTCATATGTGAAAATTATGTAGAGAAATTAAACAAATAAATATATAAATGTAAATATTGATAGACGGTGCCTTTGTCTTAAGGCATATCATGTAACATATGCTTATTACTTAGTCAATGTGTACTATATAACTTTTTACCCTTTTCCTTTTTCTGTGGACATGAGTATGATGTGTTAAAGATGATGGTCTGATTGGAGATGGGGTTTTCAGCCTGACAGCTGTAGATGACCTCCTCTTTAGTCTGGGGGACATTCAGAGGCAGGACCAGCCTGGAGGACAGGTCTGAGTCACTGGTTTGGTTCAACATCTTGTCTCTTCTGTACCACTTCAGAACCACATTCTCTGAATTCTGCACAGAGCAGTTCACTCTGCAGCTCCAGGGCTCCTTAGAATCAAAGCTGTTCTGCTCAAACGAGACGTGAGGGGCTGACACAGGACCTGCAACAGGATTTGTTACTATATCACAGTATCACTGTATACAAATATTGTGCAAAGGTTATTGCTCCAAACAGGTGTCACTGAGATGAAAATTTAAATTTTTTAGCACACCAAATAGGTCATACACATATACTAGATACTATATTATACTCAAATAATAGATGAGTACCATGTCAGATTTCTTAAACTCAAACAGAACAGATGATCTAATTGAGATTAATTTGGCCTTCAAACTTATTAACAAGGCATTGTTTTCTTTCAAATGTAATCTTCTTTATCCAGTTTATCCACACTCCTACCTGCAGACCCTAAGCCAAGCCTCTACCACTCTACTTGAGGTAAAGATCCTCAGCTCCACCAGCACCAACGAAAAAACAAAAATCATACTACCCCGGTAGATAAACCATATTATTTTTTTCTGAAACTTTTATTTTAAAGGGACAATTTATTTTGGGATACTTTTTGGGATTTGAACAAAGGACTGATTTATATAGGGATTATTTTTTATTTTATTTTATTTTTTGAGGTATTAACTCTGTTCTATTAATACCGGCTTTGTTCACTTTTCTTATTTCAAACTGTGGTCACCCTCTCCTCCTTTAAAATCTAGGTCAGACCTGGGCATTGTACAGCTCCCGGGACACATACGGCCCTTTGGTTGACTAATGTGGAATTACAAAATAAAAATTGTATGATTTTACCTCATGCACTGACTAAAGCTGCATTGTTTTTAGTTTAGAGGTGTTTAAATGACATTTTTTGAAAGGCAACTTTTTATGTAACTCACTTTTTCATTGCTTAGTCGTCATAACATACACTTTTACCAGCCTTTACTGCCATCCTTTTTTATAAATAAATACAATTAGTATTATGTAGAACTGAGTTAAGCATTTTCACCTGGGCCTCCACAATATTTTCTGTTTCTCATATGGCCCCATAGGAAAAATAAGTTTTCTAGTTCACTTTGTACAGGTTACATTGTCCAGAATAGACACTCCTTCTCAGATATAAGGGATAATGGAATATACAACTCTACTCCTGCAAACACTTAAGAAGCCCTGATATCTTTGGAAGGCCTTTGATAGTGCCCATATTTGTTTTACAAGAAATTTGGTTTTGGTGAGAATCTTTTTTCCTGGATTCATTTTCTGTTCAGATCCAGATGCCTTATTTAAGATAAACAATATTCAATCTGAATACTTTCAACTCAGTTGTTCAATGTGACAGGGGTGCAGCAGTAGGTAACGTAATAATGGACAATAATGTACTAAAGTATCACTCAAGTTATTTAATTTTAACCTGTTTGTTTATCGCAAAGCGTGTCTTTAATGATGTCCTTCTTTTGTATGTTACAGATTGGAGCTGCTCTGTTGCAGTAGATATTAACTCACTAAATGATACTGGTTAATTATCAGGTTAAGTTGAATCTAAAAATTGTTATCTTTCCCTCAAAACTCATTTCAGTTTGCTCCTAATGATTTTACCCTGTGACTCAGAAATTTAACAACTTATTGGAGCATTTTAAAGAAGATGATAACTGTTGAGTGTTGAGTGGTGCTTGGCCTCTCCTTTGCTGTCTAAATGAACATTTTCCCTCATTTATTTGCACTCAATTTCAATATTTGTTAAAAAAAAAAAAAAAAAAACTGACATGGTTTCAGGTACTCACTGTAAACTTGCACCTCATATTCCATCATGCTGTGTAAATCTTCATTGTACATCAGTCGGACACAGTAAAATCCAGAGTGGCATTTAAGGATGTTGATGATGGTGATTGCTCCGGTTTGAGGGTCCAGCAGCAAATGCTCCTGCAGCCCTGGGTCATATGTGATGATGTTGTTCTCCCAGCTTACAATCAGTTTTCCACTGAAATTATTCTTAGTCCAGAAGATATCATATTCAGGTTCAAGATGCGTCATTCCGGTTGGCAACGTTATATTAGTGCCCTCTAGAGCTTGGATGAGGACAGTGTTTCCTGGAAGAGCAAATACAACACACACATTTATAGTTCAGTGCTGCTGTGGCAACCTGTCAGGAGCAGCTTCCCAAATTATTTTATTGTTATTTTGGCAAGAGACCTTTGGCAATTTCTCAAGACGCAGGCAACTACGCCCCTCACTTATCAGAGGGCTTATGAGAAATTCCCAGGCCACAGAGAGACATAGTCCCCCAGTCTGTTCTGGGTCTTTTTCAGGACCTTTGTGTGGATATGCCCAGATCACCTCTCAAGGAGGCGTCTCTGTCAGGGAATAAGGGTACTACTGTCCCTGACCCCCACGCATTGTTAGAGAGAAGAGCCAAGTACAAATTATATTTTATGGTTTGCTATTATTTTTGTTTCTTTATTAGCAATGTTGGGTTTATTATTGTGCAACTCTTTAGAAAGTGTTTATGAAAAGTGCTATACAAATAAATCGGACTGCATTGGAATTGGAATGATAATAACATTTGAATTTCATTTCTTTTGTTTGTTTTTGCAGAGAAGACCCCAAGGGGTTCTGAAAATTATTTATTGGACGGGTAAGAGACTGAAACCCAGTCACCACTGTGCTCCCATATTACAGTAATTCATTTATTCACTATAATGTTGTCGAAAGTTTACATTCATGACAACTGGATTAAAGCTTTACGTACCAGTGACCACAAGATTGAACTGCATCTCCAATGTCCTGTTATGAGTCAGGATCTGGATCAGAAATGCTCCAGAGTCTTTAATGGTCAGATTCTGGACTGTCAGGTTACCAGTGCTAATGTCTAAATCAAGCCTTGTGCCAAAGCGAGTCCCGTTCACCACTGTCTGGATGTTATCAGTGACTACAGCGATCACTTTGGTTGGGTTCTTTGGTCCATAAGACCAGACGTAGGTCTTTAGTGTGTTGGGCTTGTTCACGGGTAAAATCACTGTCTCTCCTTCTCTTTTAGTAATATGTTCAGAATGCACCACCAGCACTGGAAGACAAACACAAGAAGTGGTAGCAGATAAAAGTAATAAAGTGTATTATGTATAGTATAGTATACTATACTATAGTATACTACTATATTAAGTACTTATATGATGCAGAGGGACTGCTGGGACATAAAAGTATGTAATGCAGGAATTGCTGAATTTACCACAAAGTCCTGTCTCAGTAAAATCCCATAATCACCCAGGCATGTTCCATATTAACAAACCAACAAGAGACACTGTGGGAATTTAGGCAAGTGTGCAAACTAATTCCCCTCTTCTGAATATGAGAAGTACATTTCCTTTGGTCCCGGTAATTTTCAAGAAAACTCCTGCACACTGTCTCATTTCTGTTTTTTTGTTTGTTTGTTTTGTTTTTGGTTTTGATACAACATTTTGGTCCCTCAGACCTTCCTTAGGTTAAGGTTAGGGTTTTGGTCCCAGTCACAAAAAAGGCTACAGCTAAACAAAAATACAACCACCAAAAATATTCTTTAATAGTATAATTAGTCAAGCAGAAGTAAGAAGTATTATGAGTTAAATAGGTTAAAATTAGCAATAATAGTGTTCAAATGTAATGAATTATATCAATTATATACTGAGCATTTATATTACCTGTGAGGAAGATTAAGACCAGTATGTTCCTGTTTTGAGGATTATAACAGATCAGCCCCATTTTTCAGAAAAGCTAGAAAATGACAAAAGTGAAAGAAATTAATGAAAACTCACTGTAAGCATATTCTTCTTCTTCTTATTATTATTATTATCATTATTATTATTATTAGTAGTAGTAGTACTAGTAGTAGTAGTAGTAGTACTAGTAGTAGTAGTAGTAGTAGTAGTAGTAGTATAAGCCTATTCTATTATACCCTTGAGAGGCAGAAGACACAGAGGCACAGCATGTTCTCTTGTTGTTAAGCTCTCTACATCTCTTAACACCAGCCAACCACCACATCATGAGTTTTTTTATTTGTGGGTTTTTTCATGCATCATATGACCAGAAGCTTCACAGTTCTCTTTATGTTGAATGGTTAGAATAATGGTTAAAGCCTAAAAATCACATTTTCACATTAAGGAAATATCAATCTACCTATTTAAAAAAAAATCACTCAGTAAGAAAACACCTCACTGACTGACTGATTATTAATTTCTGCTAAAATACTCAGACAGCACCAAATATACAGTTCATGCTATCATACATAAGCCTACATAAATAATGCGTAATGCGTATTTAATAGCATTTTAAGTAGCATATATAAGACACTTACATTGAGCTGTTGTTGCGTAGTGGTGTTTGAGGTTTAACTAAGAAACAAGGAAGTCAAATGGGGGTGGGACTAGAACAGGATAAAATCACATACTGTATATTAGGGAAAATAAACAGGATTCATCCTTTAAAAAAATAATTTTATGCATTATTACTGGCCTTTATATATGCTCTATATAATAATATATAATATGTATTGTTCACTAAGATTATCACTAAAATAACAGACACACTTATTTTTAATGACATTTTAACATTTAAAAGATATATATATTGTTTTCACCTTGACAGATTTTGCATTTAATATAAGACAGTGCAATTATTCCTCAAAATGAGGAAGATAGTATTCCCACTTATATATGAGCAGATGGGGCATAATCATTTCTAAAAGAATGTTCTTCACAATTGTCCCAATAGCAACTAGAGGTCTTTGGATGTTTCTCAGACTTGAATTGTAGCAGCTAGAGGACTTTGAATGTTCTTTCAAATTGTACCAAAAGCAGCTCAAGGACCCTAGACATTTTCCATATTTCTCTCTATTGCTTTTAGAGGTTTTTGGATGTTCCTCAGATTTGTTTCTCTAGCAGCTAGAGGATCTAAGATGTTCTTTAGATTTGTCCCAGTAGAAGGTTGAGTGTCTTGGATGTTCCTCAGACTTGTCTTATGCAACTACATGATCTTGGATATTCTTCAGACATGTCCCTATAGCAGCTCAATTACGTTTGCTTGTCAATAATTGAGGGTAGTTTAGAAGGGGTGGAGCTACTGGTGAACATTATCAGTGTCCTCACCTTTCTCCACCAGGTCAGTACGAGGAACAAAAGTTTTAATTTTTAGGGACAATTACTTAGTTCCAGGACTTGACAGAGCCATTACTTTCATGCAACATATCTTGAATGTCTCTTGAAATGGATATAAACCAATTCATAAAGTTGACCTAGCCATAACACATTTATTATATGTCAAGGCATATATATAAATATTTGCTCATATACTGCCCTACATCATGGTACAATGTCCTATCCAACTGGTCACAATAGGGACCACCAACATGTTTTCCATCCTACACTCCTACAAGCCAAAATAAAGTGGAGTCATTTATTGTTACTCGGACCCTTAAGATGATGTGTGCCAAAAATCATAGTCTTGGGTTAAATTTAAATAACTTTTCTAACCTTTTATTTGAGACAATTCTAGGCATCATCTTCTCCTCAAGGTGTAACTTTTACACAACCATCTGTGGTCATGTGACCATTTACAGTAAACATGTGATATTGCACACATTTCATCACACCATTTCTTTCTTTCAAGAAATAAAAAAAAATGCACTGAAAACATACTCAGTAACAGAATTTTCGTGGTCGCAATTGTTTAGTCGTGGTCTAGTTCTTGTTTAATCCTGGTTTAGTTCTTGTCGTGGATACTGTTTTTTGCCCTTTGTGATTATATTGTTATGTGCAAAAAAACAACAACAACAAAAAAAAAAACATTTTAGATGATCAACTGTCAAAAAACATAATAAAAAACATTTTTATGGACTGTAAGAAACAAAATGTATTGGAAATTATTACATTTTATGGTATTTTACTGCTAATATTATAATGTAATTGTAATGAAATGTAATTTTTATTGTGTTCACCTGTCTAGGGACAACTGATGGAAAGTGGCTGAGCAAACCATCTTTTCTTTTGTAGATTAATGCATTTGTACATGTCAACTGAGAAATAAAGAATAAACTAAATTAAACTAATTTCCCTTATGGCTCAATGAAGTTTCCATCCACCAGGCTGTTCCCTTTCCACACGCTATTCCTCTTCAGAATTCAGTAAAGTTTGTCTAGGTCCAAATTTGTGTGTGTGTGTGTGTGTATTTGTTTTTTCATTATTATTCAAAAGTAACAGATTATCTCCCATTTCAGTGTTAACAAGAGTTTGATGACACAGGCAAGTTTACATGTACACTTAAAATCTGATTATTTTCAGATTTTTGGTGTTACAGAAATGCGATGTAAAGTGCAAAATCATGATCTGGTTTCTTTTTGATCTGGTCTCTATGTTTACTCACATCATCATATTGCGTTGTTTACATGCCATTTAATTAATCTTAAAGGTTCAGAAATCAGACTTTTTTTAAAAATACACTATTTAACTATGTAGGCTGTTTGACTCAATCATTTCTATATAAATATTGCATTGCCTTGAATGATCCACAGTTCGTTAATCTTGCATTTGTCCCATTACATTTGTTTTTATTTTTCAAAAATACCTTGAAAAACATTCATTCTTATTGTAAGTGTGGTTGCGACTCTGCAACTTAATAATACATTAGTCTTGTAAAGCAATTTTGAGTGTCTGGAAAAGTGCTATACATTTTTGTGCCTCATTTATTCACTCTACACTTAGTGGTGGACAGTTACTATTTTAATCACAGCTGTCCTGGGACAGACTGACGGAAGTGAGGCTGTCAGTCTGCACCATCAACCTTTTCGACCAACCGCCACCATTCACTCAAAACTTTTATACTAGGGAATGTGGGTGATGTTTCGCACAAAAAAATTTTTTTGCCACTTGCGCCCCACTGTTGCAAACAGTATTCCCAGGGGTCTCCCATCAAGTACTAACCAGGCCTGGCCCTGCTTAGCTTCTGAGATCTGACGAGATCAGGCTTTGACAAGGACGTAGATCAGTGTAATGTCATACTGTGGAGAATTCCAGGGAAAACAGTAAGATCTGCATGAAGACAAGCAGGTGAAGTACTCTCCACCAGAAATGTTACGTAGCGCACCTCTAAATGAATAAAACAACAGAGACGCACACATTTTTACGCTCCTCCCAAACTTTATTGAGGTGAAAATATTCTTACGGACATACAGTTAAAACTCAATGTTACTGTAAAAGGACTATATTTATAAGTGTAGCATTAAGTTCAATCTGAGCAGGACACACAAACATTATCCTCCAACTGACAGTGCTCAAATTACCCATATACAATAAATATCTCATTTAACATGGTAAAACCCATCACTTTAAAGTAATAGTCTCACAACTGTGGCAGATACCAGAGAAAATATACACACAGTGGTTCTCAATAGTGGTGCGGGGGTCTCTGTTGGCAATCAGGAGAAAAGCAGTTCAGACTGAATTTATATGAAGCCGATTTTAATGCAGTTTATCACCAGTGGTTGTTCTGGTTTAGTCCTGGTTTAGTCCTGGTTTAGTCCTGGTTTAGTCCTGGTTTAGTCCTGGTTTAGTCCTGGTTTAGTCCTGGTTTAGTCCTGGTTTAGTCCTGGTTTAGTCCTGGTTTTCGTGGGGGTGGTTTGCTATAGATTTCATTCATTTATACTGAACTGAAGTGAAGGGAGCCTCAGTTAGCTACTTACAACTTATACATGGTTTCAGGGTTACCATCTGCCATTGTTTTATACCTGTTTTGACCCCAGATTTTTAGAGATAAACACTGCACCAAGTTTACCCACTCAACATGAAGATTTTAAGAACCACTGCTGTATCTGAATCTAAAGCTCTTTGTTCAGCTGCATATGCTCGTAGATTGCTTAGTGTGGACGTTTTGCAGAGAGGTCTCTCTGATATCACTCAAGTCGGGTTTATCGGTACAGGTAATCAGCCTGGATGTTGGCGGCAATCTCTGGCTCCCACTTGTCTCCATTGTTGAGGAGTTTCTCTTTGTTGTATAGCAGCTCTTCATGTGTTTCGGTCGAGAATTCAAAGTTAGGACCCTAAAGGTATTATAAAGAATTTTATATTTTGCTAGTACATTATTCACATCACAACGTTGGTATTTCACATTTTAAAACTTTAAACGTAAAATAATATATCAGCTTTGATGAGGAAATCACATTAATATATAGTTACAAACTAAAATGTCAAGTTAGCAACATAAATAAAACAAAAACTAAGTAACGTTATGGTAAATGTGTGTGTGTGTGTGTGTGTGTGTGTGTGTGTGTGTGTGTGTGTGTGTGTGTGTGTGTGTGTGTGTGTGTGTGTGTGTGTGTGTGTGAGTGTGTGTGTGTGTGTGCGTGTGTGTGTGTGTGTGAGAGAGTGTGTGTGTGTTGTGAGTGTATATATATGTGTGTGTATTTTGTCTTTTTGTAGTTTTATGAGGAGGTTCATGAAGTGTTCCTCTTCACACTTTGTTTTAAATTATTTTAACAGTTTCATACATTTTGAAGAAAAACTACTTAATAAAGGAACTGTATATAAAGCAAAAGTATTCTTCATAATCAGTTTGTCCAAATGCCGTGTGTACATGCGAGAGTTACCTCTACAATGGCGTCGACAGGACAGGCTTCTTGGCAGAATCCACAGTAAATACATTTGGTCATGTCAATGTCGTAACGAGTGGTCCTCCTGCTGCCATCTGCTCGGGTCTCAGCCTCAATAGTGATGGCCTGAAAATAACCATAACAAAACCATAACAGTCTTTACCAACTCAATAAAACACTACAGGATGGTTAAAAGCGTACAAAAAGAAGATGATATTTTTTTATTTATAGAAGATTTGGTTTCCAATACCTGGGCAGGACAAATGGCTTCACACAGTTTGCAGGCAATGCAGCGTTCTTCTCCCGAGGGATACCTGAAATTATCGTTTGCATAAATTTTAATTCTGCACATATTTTAGGTTTGTACATGTACTTTTTTAGACTTTTAAAAAGGCGTGCATATTATAGTAAACAAATCCCTAAATTATACATTTTACAGTAGTCTGTTACAGGCACACAAGCTTTACAAGTTCACAAGCTTTCCCACACAAAATCTTTTGAAAAGTTGCCCAATTTAACCTATTAAAGATAAACAAACACAGTCAGGCACCATCTAGTGACCAAATAATATATTGCAACCTGCCATTATCAATGAAGTACTTGTAAAGCAGGTGCCAACTTTTACTATGAGCAACAAACTACAACTACTACAACAGCAACAAAGCACATATGAAATAAACTGTAGTTCATTGTAAATGCATAAACAGAACAAGAAATTGAGCATGACAATATTTCATCCTAATAAGCTTAGAAGTAAAAATCTAAATTTACACAATTGAAAGTAAGCAAAATAATTTTTGTCAACCCCTTATTGTATGGTTCACCGTTTTAGAATTTTATGAGATTGAAATAATTGTTTTTAAATGCATGAGCCCTTATGCAAAATCAACTTCAGAGCTTTTCTAAATAAATGCTTCTGTTAATGGCTATGGCTTTCACCTCCTCAGAGCGTGCTCCCCTCTGAACCTTGGCGATAGAGGCCCCTTCTCAAATGGATAGTTGATGGTTGCTGGTTCCCTGAACAAGTAGCTCATGGTCATCCCCAGACCTGAAATTCAACACAGACAATAAAGACATTCAGGCTTGAAGGAAACTACACAGAAATAACTGAATTGTTATAAAGAAATTAGTCTTTTACATCACTTTTCTAAACTATAAGTTGCTCAAAAAATGTATTACAACATTCTTTATTCACACTCCATGACTATTGTGTGCCATTTTGTGCATACATTTGTTAAGAACCAAAAACAAGTTATTGTTTTGGTTCTTAACAAAGGAGCTACTGTTGCCCCATTATGTTATTTTGATTCTTCTGCACAAACATTTAGGCAGGTGTCATCTCAATAAAAGGTGAGATATGGACAGTAATAGTTGCGGTTTTGGAGATATGAAAAACTCATCTCTATTCAATATGACTAAAACAAGAGTATGTGTTACATTTCTGCATTTTTGTGAAAAATTTTACATTTACTTTTGTTTATTTGTTTCTTTATCAGGGATAATGCACACAAAACACCAATCTAGTTAAAAAAGGTAATATTATAAAACTACTGTCTCAATAACATTATAGATAATGCATGCTTCAGTAGCATGTTGGTGTAGATTATTTTTTTTTTATTAAACAGACAAGCTAGGAGGAAGACAGGAGCTCATAAAGTGAATACTTTTCTCACCTCTGAAAAGCTCTGTCCACAGCAGCGTCTGCGCAGCTCTGTCTGTGATGGACTTCATGTCTGTGGGCAGCTCCTGGGCATTCACATACTCTGCACAGAAATAAAAGGGTCATCATGTCTGGAGTTCAGGGTTTACACTAAAGACTGTGCTCTAGTAGAGAATACTTACTGAAGCCCTCTCTTGGTGCAGACACACTGAACGGCCTCACCAAACTCCTACTTGCTGCAAATGTGCCTGTAAGAGAAATATTAAAGACATTATTCTTGATGTAAGCATTAACCATTCATCAGTGTTCATCAGTGTAATTATTAGTCTGGGAGGATACATATATTTGATATGCCAAAAGTAAATGTTACAATTTCTTGTCAGTACTTAACTACTTGACGACTACTGCTCCTTTACCTACAACACTACCCTAATAATTTTACAAGTTATATACAGTTCTATATATGCTGCATTGAAACAGTTACCTCTCATAATATTTTTATAGGTTTAATCAACTTAAAGGACAATCGTTTAAAGAATGACAAATGTTTAGTTGAGCATGACAATACCTGGTCTTGAAGCACAGTAAATCAAACGCAACGTCGAAGCCATCCCGTGCTGAAAATAAGGAAAATATATGAATAGTACTGTCTATAACTAAAAGAAATCTAAGTCTAATTATGACATCAGTGCGCATACGCTTTCTATACATATCATTATATATCACTGTAACACTACAAACAACATTAGCAACTACACATGAGAGCAACTAAACTGCAAATTTAGCACATTCTATTAGTTTTAAATGGGGTGAAAACATTTACAATACAACTCATTTATAAAGAATACTGACATTTTATTGACACTGTAAATAGAAGTGCACCCATGTTTCTAATGTCAAATGTTTACTGGCTAACCTGATCGCATAAAAAGAGATTACCCAAAGCGCATTAGACAGATATATATATATATACAATCTATACCTGGATTAAAACAAGCAAATGCATGCGTCTATGGGTCTTACAGTGATCAGTGTCGCAGATCCACGAAGGAGTCCGTATAATTGAACTTGTACAGGGCTAATGTGTGGCTAGGCTAACACCGGGTGAGCATACCGTCAAGGACTTTTTTTACGAAAAGGTCGCATGAGGTGAATGCATGGCAAATTCTGCTTTTTAGCGACACAGATAACATTATATAGGCGTATCATTGCATACCTAATTAAAAAGTGTGCGTCGTAGAGTCTATGTGCTGAATTTAAATAAAACTTACCCAAAATATCGCTATTTGGCCTTCTTAACCAGAACAGCGGACTCTGCGTGCACAGGAAGTGAACGCGTGCTGACGTCGTTGACTCGCACGTACATATAATTTCAGTGGTAGAGATTTCGCACATCGTTAAAAGATGATCTTTGGTTATCTCTATTAAAATAATTTAACCCTATCAGAACATTGAACATACTCAACAGATTTTGTAGCAACAACAACAGTCTGAAAACACAACCACATCCGTTACGTGGACGACCAAAACGAATTTATTATTTTGTAGAAGACGCTGCACATTTGAGTTAAATGACGTGTGGAAATTTAATTAAAGCGAGTTTGACATCATAATTAATCCCCCATGCAGAACGTAAACACACAGAGTGCATCACCACAGGGAGTGCTGAGGAGAAGATAAGATATATATTTTATAAGTTAGTCAATTATATATATATATATATATATATATATATATATATATATATATATATATATATATATATATATATATATATATATATATATATATATATATATATATATATATATATATATATATATATATATATATAATATGTGTTTAATGTAGTTGTTATTGGTAATTGTGTCTACCCAGTGAATGTGAACGGGTCTTCTGATCTCGCGGAGTTCCCGTGGTCCGATGCGGAGAAGTGGCTGCTGGTGTCGATTCTGAGTCTGGAGATGGTGATGGGAGTTTCAGGGAACTGTCTTGTCCTCTTGGTCAAAGCTAAGGTCAGCAGCTAGACTTGTAGTCAGTAGGCTATATTTAACATTTCTTTGGATATAGCCCTGTAGATATTTTTCATTTTCAGTTTTCCATTTTGTTTCCAGTGCAGAGGGAACTTCAAAAATCGCTGCTGGGTTCCCCTCATGAATCTCACATTCTCAGATCTAGGTAAGATAATGTTATACAATTTTAAAGGGACAGTATGTAACTTCACAGATGGAGGGCTTCTGTCTCTGTGGAGATGTTATTGCTTTGCGAAGAATTTCCACCAGACCAAGTCACAGGTCAGGTCTGTGGAGAGGTAATGCATGTGTCTTTTTTTAAATTGCTATTGAGTCAATACAGGTTAGAAATGTATTGCCAATTTGTGGAACATTCCAGGCAAAACAATATCATCTGATTTTTCATCTTGTGAAGCTTCAAACAGTCAGATTCAAATATTCACCATGATGTTCCAGACTGATAAATGTTTAGAACTCATTTAACATTAACATATATCAGTCTGGCAAGAACCAGTTAATAAAATTAGATATTTTGTTTCTTTATCAACATTTAATTACACATTACTAGCAATGCAGTTTGAGTACCTACTTTATAGATTGTAATATTATTTATTGTACCATTCAGCAGGCCATTAGAGGTAAGTCATAAATCATTAGAGGTTTTGGGGCAACAGTGGTGCAGTGGATTTTGCATTTGTCCATCAAGGGAGGTATTCAGACACTTCAACCAGAACCAGTGCAGTGTCATAAAAAATAATGAGTATTTATTTTCCAGGTTGTTCTGCGCTGATAATCTCTGGGTCTCTCTTGGCCATGCTCACAGGGGGTCAAAATTCATCATGGTGCGAAGCTGTCAGTTTGCTCAAGTTTGCTTTTATCACATCCTCAATTGGCAACATCAGTGAGTCATTTATCTATCTATCCATCCATCTATCTATCCATCCATCTCTGTGATGTAATCTAGTGATACTGATGTTTAGTCAAAGCTTTTTTAATGGAAGTTGGGTTATTAAAGATGCAATATCACTATCAAGCCACAAGGGGCCGCAAGAGAGTTTGAAACTGCAATTCACGACATTCATTTTCAACCTATACCCAAAATTTACTCATTAAAAAAGGCACGTTGCATGACTTTATCATGCTGTATTAATGCTATTATTAAGTGCATGTTATACATTACTGTCTATTGGCATATGGTGTTGCTGGGTAATAAAGCCTTTTTAAAGAAATTCTTCAAACAGACTAAAGGCCATGTCTGACTAGAGGATGAGCTCATTTCTAAGACAGGGATAAATGAAGTGCAAATGCACTTTAAAGGCGTTTTTCTGTCAAAGAATACTTGAAGAATATGCAATTACAATAAATGTTTCTTCAGTGTTTTAGGGCTTTTTAAGTTCTCTGCATTGTCTCCTGTCTGCAGGTGTCCTCTCTGTGCAGCGCCTGATCACGTCTTCAGGAAAAGTGACAGTGTTTCTTGTATTCATTGCATGTTTGAGCTCATGGGTAACTGGAGCTGTGTTTGGGGCTGTGCCAGTCATCTTCTCCTGGATCAAGTACGGACAAAAACCTGAAAAACATATAAATAATTGAAGTATTTAACTTATTTAATATTCATAATAACTTTTATGATAATAATGCATCAATCAGTCTTTCTATTTTACATTCATACCATTATTGGTATGGGTGACACGTCTTACCCAAGGATGCACTGAAAATATGCCATAGCAAAGAATTAAACCACCAATATTAGGCCTGAATGAATTTTCCAAAACATCTAAGTGCAATTTTTATAACAATTATAATAATGTCTTACATTTCTATTGAGCTTTAGAAGGTTAAGACGGGGGTGTGGGGAATATCACAAAGCACTATGCTGTAGATATCACTCACTCCACACCTGGTGATGGTAAGATACTGCTGTAGCCACAGCTGCCATGAGACAGACTGACAGAAATGAGGCTGCCAATCTGCAACATTGGCCCCTTCAACCAATCAAACCGTCTCATGCACACACCACATTCATACAAGGCAAGGTGGGTGAAGTGTCTTGCCAAAGAACTCAGCAACAGAACTCAAGTCACAGTGGAAATTGAACCTGACCTTTGGGTTGGTGGATGAGTGCTCTAAAAATTGTCACTCCTGAGAACATCTGATTTTGTCTGTAGATATGACCCCGAAGAGATGCTGTGTGCTGTGTTCTGGGAGAGCAGTTACTCTGATATGTTGGTCTACATCCTCTGTGCCTTTTCCATCTGTGTCTTCTTCCCATTTGTCCTCATGGTCCTCTGCTCCATCACCAGTGCAGCCAGGTGTAACAGGTAAAAAAAAAAGGATCTCTCTTTTTTACCATTTTAAATGTCTTTACAGTTTTGATACATTTACTCTAAATTAGGTCGTGGTGGCAATAAGGATATAGGGGATAGGAAATCAAATTTTTGAAGAACAAACATTTACAATTTTATTGCCCATCCTTAGTCTGAGCCATTGTCTTTCCTAATATTTGTGTGCTACAGATAGACAGATATTCGATCTATAATTTTTTGTCAGTTTTGTCATTGCTTGCTATTTAATCGAACACATTTGTAACTTCTCTTTGCTGCAGAAATGAAGTGGACTTGTGTGATATCACTCCTATGTTGGTGGTGGCCTACACTCTCTGCTACACACCATTCGTTTTGTCTGAGGTATTTTATTAATGTTACTATAGTAGTATCTAGACGGTGCATGTACCATGGTTTTAGCAATATTATGTTTTTGCAGTATATAAAGTATATAATTACATATTGTAAATGTTATATCAAATTGTGAATATTTGTAAGCTCCTGCTAATACTTTTTATAGTCTTTTCAACTAGGACATGACTGATTGACTGATGACATATTATTTCTACAATATAGTATACTGTAAAATATTGACAATATCATAAGATTTGTATATTGTTAGAAGAATGGGCTACTTTACAAAGAAAGAAAGAAATGTAAAAATTAAAATAATAATAATAAATAATACCTCTAAGACTATATTTTTCCCCTAATAAGATCAGAACATTAACATTGCTCAACTTAACCCTCTGTGTCTGTTTTCCAGGTAATTCTTCTGGGCAGGCTGGACCTTTCTCCGTCTCCTGCTTGGCTGCGCACAGTGTCCTCAGTCATGTCATATCTGAACTGCAGTTTGAATCCACTTATTTACTTCTGTCATCAGGACTTCAGAGAGGCAGGACTGGCTCTGCTCTGGACCAAAAAACACATACTCATTGAACCTGTGCTCACTGCAATACAGAAACTGGACCTGTAAAATTGAAAAAGTGTAGATTTGTAGTCTTGGTAGGAAAATATGTCCTTTGCATTTGAACCATCCTGAGCTAGGGGTTGTTAACAAAGCGATACCCATAGCTTTACATTTAGAATGTTCTTAGTGTATCAGTACTAGTAGGCCTATAAAACCATGAGGCAATATTCAACAAACCTTTTATTTTGTGTTGGAAATTAATGTCAAAAATTGTTCTTCAAAATCATTAAGATATCAAAGTTTGTATTGAACCTTTGCTCAGCTTCGAGATAACAACACTACACTACAATAATAGGACGTGTATATTTGTATAAAATATAATGTTAAATCAGGTAAATTTCTGTCCAAGAAAATTAAACTTTTAATTTAAACAAATATTAACTGATGCTGTATTTGATGTGGCGTACTTGTTTTTGCGTTCAAATAAATTGAGGCATGTATAAAAATCTTGGAGCTATAATATCCTATCATTTATTTAACAACAGTCTCCCTCAGTCTTTTGCTTTGTGCGTAATTTGCGTCAGTGTTGTTAAAAAGCAAAAACTATAATGAAATTGCAATACATCGCAAACTTTGGACCAAAAATGTCCCGTCATCCGTTGGAAAATCCAAAACTGGGCGAGCCAATGATCCAGTAATTTTAGCACCACAAAACCGGCGCAGGACAGCATTGCAAGGACCAAGTAAGTAAATGTTTGGTGATTTCCAAGACGTAGCTGGACTTGTGTTCCTTTATAGATCGCAAGGAAGACATGGCACCCCAAAGCTGTTTCAAATCCCCACTCAAACTTGAGGGAAAGACCGTAGCTTAAAATAGAGCAAAGTTCCGCTACAAATGCGTACTTTTTGGTTGTTTTGTCTTGTATGAAGTTAATCCAAATGGGGACCCAAGCGAAAATAGGCAGAGTAAACCACTGGTCCAAAACAGCAGGAGCGCGCTGAAGTACAGCCAGGCGCCACCACTGAACAGGTGCGTAAAATATTGCCATTAAAGCAAAAACTTCCCTCGTGTATCTTTCATCTTTAGTTTCATTTTTATCCCTGTATTTCAGCAACCAGAAAAGTCCCATTAACATATAAGCAATGTTGATCAGAGAGTTGAAAGGCATGGCGATTAAAAATGGGAAGTAATCCACAACCTTTTCAGCATAGTGATCATACGTTAAATCCACTTTTACTCGGTCGAAAAGTGAGGTATTCGCCAATGTTATGCAAATTAAAAAGGGTACAATTACATGAAATAACGCTGATTTCATTGTTGGTGTTAAATATATAAAATAAATAATAAGAAATACATAAGTTTTTTTCCTCAATGTTTTTCCTGAGTCGAAAGAGTCAAAATTTGTTATTGTTCCGGGTTTGGAGTCACGTGATTTAATAAGGAGCGGCGTGATTCGCTACCACGGAAATTATCAAATTAAAATGAGAAAAAAAAAAGTTTGCTGACGTATTTGATTTGTTTTAAGCAATTAGACTACACAATGCTTTTGGCCATGTTAGGTTAGATTTTATCGATCTCTAGTCTAAATCAATCAAATAACTTTATTAATTTAAGCACATTGACTAGTCTTAGCGCAGCAGGACCTTTGACCATCTCCATTCACTCACACGCTGCATTAAGATACACCTCTAGTCTGTCCGAGTGGGGTTCAAACCATGAGCAATCTAACCACTGAGCAACTTCTGCGATGGACCTATATCTCCAGTTACAACACATAGACGGATTAAAAGAAGGACAGTTAGACTGTCTAATCAGAGAAATTTAGTTCACATTCCCTGTAAGAAGATAACATCCAGTCCTACTGAAACTAATCAGAAACTTGCTGTGCTCAATGTCAGATCTTTATGTAACAAATCATTTCTAATTCATGATTTTGTTTCTTCTTTTAATCTTGACTTTATGTTTTTAACTGAAACATGGCTTGACAAAAACACAGGTCATGCAGTGCTAGTGGAATCAACCCCCTCCCAACTTCAAATTTGAATCTGAAACACGAGCAAATAAAAAGGGTGGAGGAGTGTGTGCATTTTTTAGAGATCATTTGGTTACACACAGGTTGTCATTTGGGGTGTTTTCATCATTTGAGTATGTTTCCTTTAAAATGGAGCTAAAACAATCACCGTCCATACTCTACATAGTCATATACAAACCTCCTCAGCACTGTCAAAGTTTTATTGATGATTTTACTGAGATGCTTTCAGTTGTATGCACAGACTTTGATGGTTTTTATTATTACAGGTGATTTTAATGTACATGTGGATAATGTGTGTGACAAAAATGCCAAAGAGCTTAGTGTTGTCCTTGAAACTTTTGGACTGACTCAGCATGTCAGTGAGCCCACTCACAACAGAGGGCACACTCTGGACCTGCTCATTACAAAGGGTGTAAATATTTCAAATGTCAATGTGGTTGATGTTGCTTTGTCTGATCATTTCTGTGTCTTCTTTGACATGTCTGTTATTCCCAAACCACTGGCTGCTCCTTCAGTTGTTCGAAGAGGACACATAAATGATAACACAGGTGCACTGTTCATGGAAATGATAAATTTTGAAATTGCCTCATGTTCTAATGTTGATGATGTGTTGAACTCTGTGACTTTGAGTGTTTTGAATGTTCTGGATGCCATCGCCCCGATAAAGGTTAAAATGGTTAAAGATAGGCAAAAAGCTCCGTGGAGGAATGATGACTCAGTCAGAGCACAGAAAAGGGAGTGCCGGAAGGCTGAGCGGAAATGGCGCAAGTCAAACCTCCAGGTTCATTATGAGATTTACAGAAGAAAAATGCATATGTACAACTACACTTTGAGTAAAACAAGAGAGAAGTATTTTTCGGACATTATTGGTAATTGTAGTAACAACTCTCGTGTCCTGTTTGCAACAGTGAACAAATTAACAAACCCTCCAGCTCCACTGCCACTAGAACTAATTTCCACATCTAAATGTAATGAGTTTGCAGTTTTCTTTAATGACAAAGTTCAGGGCATCAAAAATGCCATCAATTCCACAACACAAATAACAAGCATGCAGCCACAGAGACACTTAGAGCTGAATCACTTTGCACCTGTAACTGACAAAACTGTTTTAGAGATCGTTACCAGTCTGAGTTCATCTACTTGTTGCCTGGACATGTTACCCACTAGATTTCTAAAGTCCGTCCTCAACAGTTTACTTTCACCACTCACTCACATAGTTAACATGTCACTTCAATCTGGAACATTCCCAAACGCGTTGAAAACTGCGGTCATTAAGCCTCTCCTAAAGAAGAGCAGTCTTGATGCCACAGTACTGAACAATTTCCGACCCATCTCAAATCTGCCGTTTTTTGGCAAAGTCCTTGAAAAAGCTGTTTACCAACAGCTTACGAACTTTCTCCAAATGAACAACTCCTTTGATGTTTTCCAGTCAGGTTTTAGAGCCCACCACAGCACTGAGACTGCTCTTATCAAGGTGACAAATGACATCCGCCTGAACACTGATGCAGGCAAAGTCTCAGTCTTGATCCTGTTAGATCTGAGTGCTGCTTTTGACACTGTCGATCATGGGATCCTCTTACAGAGACTAGAGGACTGGGTGGGCATCTCTGGTACTGCATTAAATTGCTTCAAGTCCTATCTAGAAGACAGGAAGTTTTTTGTTGAAATTGGAAACTGTGTCTCAGATCACATGGCCCTGACCTGTGTGGTGCCTCAGGGGTCAATCTTGGGCCCCCTGTTGTTCCAGGCCAGTTAATAAGCAGCAATAACATGTCCTACCACAATTATGCAGATGACACTCAGATCTACGTCTCTCTGGCAGCAGGAGACTATGGACCAGTGGACTCACTTGGTCACTGCATCCAACAGATCAGTGTGTGGATGCAAAACAACTTTCTCCAGCTAAACTCTGACAAGACTGAAGTCATAGTGTTTGGTCCACAGAAACAAAGGGACAGTGTCAGCAGTCACCTCCAGTCTCTCTCTCTAAAACCTTCAAATCAGGCAAGAAATCTAGGGGTAATAATGGACTCAGACTTGAACTTTAACAGCCACATCAAATCAATAACATCTGCAGCCTTTTACCATCTAAAAAACATAACAAAAATCAAAGGTTTACTGTCTAAAGCAGACTTGGAGAAACTTATCCATGCGTTTGTCTCCAGTAGATTAGACTACTGTAATGGTCTGCTCACTGGTCTCTCCAAACGAGCTGTGAGACGCTGCAGAACATCCAGAACGCTGCAGCTCGGGTCCTTACTCGAACTAGGAAGTATGAGCACATAAGTCCTGTGCTCAGGTCTCTGCACTGGCTTCCTGTGCCTCAGAGAATAGACTTTAAAGCAGCTCTGCTTGTGTACAAGTCTCTCCATGGCCGAGCACCAAAGTACATCTGTGACATGTTAGTGTCATATGAACCATCTCGCACTCTGAGGACCTCAGGGACCGGCCTCCTGCTGGTGCCCAGAGTCAGGACTAAACAAGGGGAGTCAGCGTTTCAGGTTCATGCAGCTAAAACCTGGAACAGTCTTCCTGAACATGTGAGACAAGCCTCTTCTGTGACGCTGTTTAAATCCAGGCTCAAAACATTTCTGTTTAACTGTGCATATAACTGAAAGGTTTTCATTCCGCACTCTTCTCTCCAATTTATGTCTCTCTTTTTAAATTTTTATATTTATGTTTTGATTTGTTTTTATTATGATTTTAATGTATTTCTTATTCTGTAAAGCACTTTGAATTACTTTGTGTACAAATTGTGCTATACAAATAAACTTGCCTTGCCTTGCCTTGCCTTCTGCTAATTAAAAATTTTGTCGTCAGAGGATAATGTTAAAAATCATACCACGTGTATGTTAATCCACAAATATGAACAGTAAAAAAACTCTTAAATGGTAAAGTCCATGCAATAATAATAGGCTCTGAATTGGGAGTTCATTATCAGTATTCAAATCAGATGTAAAGGCAAAAGTCAACAGAACTGGTTGTGTCAGTTTTTGTTGTCATTGAGGATGAACTTCCAGGAACAGGAAAGAAGAGACAGGAATTAAAAGGTGGTAACATCAGATAACACAGCATAGAGAAGACAACCTCTCATCAGGTAAGACACTTGTACTTGTACTTGACATTTGTATTATACTTGAAAGGACAAATATTGTGTAAAAATCCACTTTTAGAAACTTTAAATCATGTTATAATAGTCATTGTTTTTTGTTTGTTTATTTATTTATTTGTGCTGCATTGTCCCACTTTCGAGACTTGAGTGCTAAGATAAATTCAGTTTCCATCTACCTATGTTTGCCCACTGCTAAACTCATTTATGAATTACCAACAATCCAAACATGTAAATACAAACTCGTCTCATTTGACTTAAGAAATTTTAACTAATGTTGTACATTTTGTATAATAAACTTGAATATCTTATGTTATATTATGCTCTTAGCCCAGTTCTTTCACATTTATTTAAAGGAGCACTATGTAATTTCTCTGGCGGAGGGTCTGCCCCATACTTTTCACCAAGGAGATGTTGTTGCTTGGCTTGGAATACTGTGGGTGCTTTTCCACAGATCTGACCTATATAACTCAACCTACATGGTGGCATCACCTGCTTGTCATTCCAGCAATAACAAAAGAATAACATCTCCATGGAGACAAGCAGGCAGCTGAACCTCCACCATAAAGTTACATAGTGCGCCTTTAACTGACAACTTTTGTTGTAGGGTGAGCCTGAAGATATGGAAAATTCCTCAATTGATCAGAAGCCTCGTGCAGTCTCGGACAACTCTGAAAATCATGTCAACCAAAAGCCCCCTCACATTCGGGAGCGAAGTTTTACCGACATTCAGACAATTATCAAAAAAGATGCTTCAACAAATACAACCCCACTGCTTACAAGTGAAACACAACAAAGAGCTTTTCCTCCAGTACCACTCACTGAAAACAAATATAATGTAGTTTATGAAACTGTGATTGAACCAGACATGGAGGCCAGTATTGAGCAAGTGTACAAAGAAAGCAGCTCTAAAAACATGAATATTGATTTCTGTCAGTGGAATGCAATGCCAGTAGCTGATGGGCACCCAAACCAGGACGTGACAGGGGTAAGTTATATCACTGGAATTTATGATAATGTCTGCAAAAGCCCCAGGTGATACGGTAACGATTAAGTATCTGTCAACTTGTCAAATTCTATTTTAGTGTGGGTTAGTTTAGTTGTTTTATTTTCTTTAGATGTTAGATAAGTTTGTTGTTGGACTTACTGGTAAAGGCAAATAATGCCTTTGCCAGTAAGTCCAACAACAACTGAAAAAAATGCACTCAAAAAAGTCAAATGAAATGTTGACCTTATAAATCCATATGTTTAAAATTGATGAATATTTAGGATTGCTGCCACAGCAGCATTTAAAACAAAATATGTGTTTTTAATGGTAAAAGTCATCAAAATGTTACCATCAGGAAGCTGAAATACATGAATGAACCTATTATGTTATCTTTTTCCAATATTTTTATGTTTTATGTATGCAATGTATGTAAGTACGCATGTATTTTAAATATATTATTACAAAATCTAAATTATTATTGCTTTGGATAAACGTAAAATAATCAAATGGAAATGAGTGACACATTATATTTAAATAGGGTCAACAACTGATTTTTCTGAGTCTAGACCCAGCATAAAAATATCCAACAAGTCAATAATAATAACATTTATTATTTTATTATGTTATATTATTATTTATTAAGCCTTTAAAGTCTAACCTCTTTCCATTCTTTAAAACTGTGCTGCTGCAGGAGGAAAGAAAACAAGAAACCGATGAAAACTACGAAGAGGAAGTGTCTTGCAGTGATGAGTTAAATGGATTGTCTAAATCTCATCAGACAAACTCGCATAAAAGAAACGAGTCTTCTTGGAGGTAAATTGACATCACATTGCTTTTGTTGAAAATTTTAAAATGCCTGAATCATAAATATTTGATTCCTAATAAACGTATGAAGTCAATAATTTTAATATTATTTTTTCCCTCATCCCCTGTTACTTACTGTTACTACTATTATGTCTTTGCAGTTTTGGCTCCTTCTTCATCGGCCCTCCAGTTGAACTTGTGGCAGAGGTGCTCTCAGGTAAAGAATGGGAAAGATTTTTGGAAAATAATCCAAAATTACCTCCAGATCCGATCTTGCCTCCCTCAGTAGAGTTCTATGAGTCTAATCTGTACATGCATGATGACAAATCTACAAAAAAGCAAGCCAAGTCAATGGGTAAATAATTTAAATAGTAAAGGTGCATATGTTTGGAGTCGGTATATAATATTTATCTAGTAAATGTGTCTTACTTCTTGATTTAGGGAAAAACACAGGCTCGATGAAGATCACTAAGGTCTCCAAGGTTTGTAACAACTTTTTCAAACAATATACATGGGTTTCAGAGTGATACAAAATTTGTAACATTGCCACACCTGTTGACAAATTAAAAGAAAATATTCTGTCTTTTGAATGGTGAAAAGTACTCAAAATAGGGCTCAAAATATAAAGTTGAAGCCCATGAAAAAAAAAAAAAACATTAACATTATCTTGCTACTAAAATTTTGTCAAACTTGCATGATCCATAAATGATTCCTACCTACTAACATGAGCCTTTCTCACAGTAAATATGCTATAGTTAACTTACTTAACTTAAAACTCTCCATGCCAGAAGTTGTATAAGGCCGCCACACTTCTAGTCCTCTCTGTGTGCTGCTGCTTTTTCCGCCTCCCAGCTGTGCCATCATGTACTGATTCTTTCTTTCTCCACTGTTCCTCTCCATGTTGTTTTGGGTATTAGCTCTTGCTCTTGGGTATTAGCTCTCTCTTGTTATCACTAATTTCGTTCAGTGTTTTGATATTATTGGATACATGTTGCTCCCAGTGGATTTTCAGTTATCTTCTTAGGCATTTGCTCTGAAACTCTTTTAGTTTATTTTTTTTCTTTCTTAGTGATCTTCCATGTTTTGCATCCATGAAAAGTACAACAGCTTGAACAATGGTGCCATATTCTTTGAGCTTTGTTTGCCTCCTCAGCCTTCTTGTGTGCGGACCACACTTTTTGTCAGGTTTGTCGTGCGTTTGTCTTGCCTTCTGTAACTGAGCTGTTATATCTCTAATCCCTTCTTCATCTCTATCTATCATTGCCCTGAGATATTGGAAGTGCTCAACCTTCTCAACTCTCCTCAGTGTTTTACACTTGTTCAGGTTGACTTTCATCCCAAATTATTCTGCTTCCTGGGCCAGTTTAGTTGATTTCTCCTAGAGGTTACTGAATGTAGAAGATCAGCACAATGTCTATGATACGATTCACTGCATATTTACCATTGCAAGATTTGGTCAGTACCTTGGTGGAGGTCTGATTAATATATTGTATTACTCTGTATAGGTCTCATCGGAGGAACCAAATCTGCCTCACCGCCTTCCTCCCAAACTCTATCTCGCCTCCTCCTCTTCACTGGCTCAGAGCAGCATTTTCAGATCCTCCATTTTCTACGAACTTCCACCTCCAGGACAAAAGTTACCAGTGAACACACCCAAGGTATACTGGAATACAAATATTTTCTTCATTACAAATAGTTAAAAACTAAAAATATTACCAAGAATATATTAGACTGATATATCAATTATTTGTAATTTGGACAAGACAAGAAAACAAGACAAATGTAGTTTGAAATAGTAAAGCCTTACTCAGAGTCATATACTGGTAACAGGTTATACAAATGCACTGTGTAATTACGTAAGCCATATAACCCTCCATCAGAAAAAGTTACTAATGTGTATTTAAAAAAAAACAGCTACACTATATATTTACATTGCTTTTTGGTTAATCATACCTTGTGTTCTGTTCTCTGTCTCCCTCAGTCTGGTCCTGTGGCTCTCCAGAAGATCAAGGCAAAGCTGAGGAAGTTATCAGCAGAAGAGGCACAGCTCAAAGAGATGTTTGAATAGAAAAGAATATACAGAACATTATGCATTTTTGGAAATCAACAGGAAACACAGCTCCAAGAGAAAGGTGAAGGACTCTAAAAATGCACTGTTTTACAGAATAAAACATTTAAGATTTGGAATGCTTTGCCCCTTTCCCTCCATGTGGCCAACTTCTGTCTCATGTGACCTCATTTTGCTTATTTTTGTTTATTTTGTGTACCTGCTCTCTGTAAAGCACTTTGTGTGATTTTTATCTGTGAAAAGCACCATATTAATAAGGTTTATTTACTTACTATTTTGGGCTAAATTACACTTCAGTGACAGTGTTCTTACTTTACACCCAGTTAAATGGCTTTAGTCCTACTTTAAACTGTGAACACATTTTTATGGTCACTCATATTGACTGGACAAGGAAATGCATTATGAAATCAGTTCTCTGATATTTTTGATTTTCACAAAATAATTATTTACCTTTTGATACAATACTGAAATTGTACTCAATAATGTTATAATATTCTCTTACCATTCTTTTTTAAATGTATCAATGAAAATAAAACGACAAAAACATATAATTAACAATGTACTTATTTATTCTAAGCCTTCACAAAAGCATTGCAAATACACATGAATCCATTTTTATATTATGTTCACTCTTACAATACAGTAATAACTATACTATGTCCAAATATAAAAGGCTTTTCACAGCAAAGTTGTCAAAAAGACGAAGAGATATCAGTAAGGTTTATATAATGTCATAACGAGTGATCAGTATGTATTTACACAATGTTAAAACATTGACTAAGAGTATTTTTATGCATCTCAAGTGAAAACATTCACAGCCAGAGTATGTCACTTTTTAGTCCAAAAAATGACTAAAATGAAAGCATGTTTTGTTTTTGTTTTTTGTTTTTTTCCATTTTGGCTCTGCACTGAAAAACAAACTCTGGCTTGCACCTCCACAAACCTGACTGTTATATGGCCTACCTGCTTGTTTCCATAGAAATGTGGTTCCTTTGGCTAGAAAATTCCATAATATGAAAAAATGTATCTACGTATCTTTGGAGAATATTCCAAAGTATGTGGTTTTCACTTTCTATTCCCATAGAATCATGCAGGTGACATGCCACCTCCAGAAAGTTACACACTGCCAGCTCAATAAACATGGAGGCTGTTCACTGCAAAGCTGTTTTCCATGAAGTAATTTTGTATAGCCTTTAGTACAAGTAAAGTTCTCAAAATGTTGCAAAGAAAAAACAGATATACAACATCTATCTTCTTTTAGTACCTCCAAACCCTGCAAAGACAGAACAAGGGGTTACTAGGTTAATAGGTTAAGCAATAAGAAGTTAATCAGTTCATTACAAATGTGAATGTACAATAACTAAGAACCATATCTTAAAAAAACAGCACACCAAATAGGTTGCTTTCATGTTAAAATTTAAAATTTGAGGTCACGGTCTTCTATAACTCTATGGGAGATTATAAGAAATATCCACTTAACATCCACAAACCTTTTGTGACTATTGTGACAACAGTATTTCGCTTTTGTTGCTGACAGAAGACGTTGAACTTTGTTCCAGTTTTTATTTCATGTGGCTAGACCCAGAAACCATAAAGCAGGTCAACAAATCTACAATCTGAGAGTTAAACAGCTAATTTCATCACCGAATTCTGACCAGTCCTCCAGCTCAATGTAAATCAATGAGTCTATATTATTTACAACTTTTTTTTCTCTGACCTGAAGCAGTTCTGGTGCCAGAGGAGGCAGAGGAGTGTGTGGAGGAGGAGGGTCTGGAGTAACTGTCCGTGTGGCTGTAATATCCACGAGTCTGATAAGGCTGGGACCTGAAACAATAAAACATGTTATTTATGAGATAAATACAGAGAGTACACTCTTTTCATGAAATAATTTATTTTTTTGTAAAAAGAAGGAGTAGGCAACAGTTTCTAAAATATTTTTTCAGAATGATATAACAGATTCAAGCAGGTTTGTTATAATTAACAGATGTAGCAATGGCCTAAATGATTTATGTGTATGTAAAAACATGATCACAATGTATTTTTCTTTAATTAATAAAAAAATTACCTCCTGAATGCTTCACTGTCTTTTCTCAAATGATAACCAGAGTTAAAGGTGCACAATGTAACTTTCCTGGTGGGACGTTCGTCTACTTGTATCAATCCATGTTCCACAATATGGCATTAAACTTATCCAAAGCTTCTATTAATCCGCTCCACAGGTCAGCAAAATGGATGCAATCAGGTGATGGACCCTCCACCAAAAAACTACACAGTGCATCGTTAAAATTTATTTAGTCTCTCTACTGACCTCTGGCGGCCAAATATATAGCCCAGCAGCCCACCAGCTCCCATCCCTCTCCAAAAGCCTCCCCCTCCAGTCCCAGTGTTGCGAGTAGAGCGCCCCTCGGTGTATGGATACTGGCCCTGCGTGTAGTCACTGTGGAAGCCATAGCCTGGGTTTGCTCCGGGATAACCTGCAGCAGAACAAACAAATGTTAAGTTGTGTCTTTTATTGTTTCAAAATTATGTAATAAATAGCACTGTATTCATGGGTGTCAGCTTTCTGTTTTTTGGTGATTAACCATATAAAAAGATATAATTTTTGGCTTTGAATCGTTAATTGCTGTGGCAATGGTCCTTACTTTTCATCATTCTGGATCCATGGATAGAATGGAGTATAAAGATGTATAATTTCCTTAAGTTTTGTATCTTTACGAATGTAATTTTATTTGCTTAGGAATAGTTTAATATTTAGATAGTATGATATCTAGCCAGAAAACAAAAATGCCATTCCTCTTTGTCAGTGCATATACATACATATAAAGGTTTCTGAATTAGGACTTAATAAATTAATAAAAACATATATATTGTAGTTTATTTTTGTCCAAACTGTATGACAGTTTTCTGTGTTCATATCTTTAAAAATATGCTATTGCTATGGTAGATTGCTGTGTACCTGTGGAGGTGTAGTCAGGCTTAAATCCGGGAGGAGGGGGGCCAGAGGCAGCGCCGTGGTGGGTCTCTCTGGGCTCTGGTCCCTGGTTCACTGTGTTTCCGCTGAGGAACAGTTTGTATAGACCAAACGCGATCAACAGCAGCAGCGCCACCCCCCAACAACCCTGAAGAGTCATCTCCACCCGAGGGAAAGGAGCTCTGACGTGGAGGAGATTGTGACTTATGACCAGAGAAACCATTGAAGAAACTGGAAGCAAAACCTGCAAAATCTGACCAAAAAGAACAATAATTTGATTAATGTTTATATTAAAATTTTGATCCATATCCATGCTAACAATATTAATAAATTATCCTTCCAGAAGTGTAAGCACAAAAATTTTAAAATCAATTCCAATACTAAAGAAAATGTTCAATATTAAATACCAGTTTTGATACCACAAGGATGTTAAAAAGACACTGTTTTTGTACACAATATAAACATCAAAATAATAGCACATTAATTAATATTATCATATGGTCTTACACTTGTTTTAAAGTCCAAGAACAATCATACTTTTTCCCAGTATCAATTTTTGGTCAAAAGAATATATAGTTTTGATACTAGTCACCAATTAGTTGTCAGATAGTATCTGGGTATTATTATTAAGGGCCTGCACCAGATTTTTCTCCATGTATTTGAGCAAAATTTGCTATATTGTATAAGTAGTAGAGGTAAAAACAAGTCTGCTGTGTACTGTGTACTCTAGTTACAAAGTTTTTATTGTTTGATAGACAGGGAATATTGTAGTTGTGAAAAGTGCTTATAGTCATCGCAGTGAATAATTAGGTTATGCATTCCGAGCATCCTAAGTGAGGAACAACTTTCAACCACTGCAAACTTTTTAAAATAACCTTTTTCATGTTTTTAAGAAATTAATATTTTGATCTTCATATCAGTTTAAAAAAAAATAGATATCCTCAAGATGTACTGTACCTCCAAATCCTCCAGACCCCCGTTGGGACCCCCACCCGCCCTGGCTCCTCCTGCGCCCCTCTTCCGTCAGCTCCAGAGTGTACTCCAGACCACAGGAGCCAACCAGGACGTATGGGTCAGATGGGTGATTGTAGCCCTCACAGCTAACCTCAACACGCCCAAAACGATATGCATTATCCATGTCTGTTTTACACTCCCACTGCAGAAAGAAAAAATTGTTTAGTTTCACATGGCATTTTTACTTTCACCACATTCATAAATCTCCTCTTTGGTGTTTCTTTTTCCTGTTGGCCTATACCTGTACATCGACCCCGTCCCAGCCCTTGTTCTGGCACTGGACCACCTCTGGAGTGAAGGTGTGACACCCAGCAGAGCCCCCCACACACTGGAGCTGAGGCACTGGGCTGGTCCTGCGGCCTGTGGTGTAACGGCCCCTATACAGAGTCAAGACCTGGATGTCCCGCAACAAAACACTAGCTCCTGAGGAGAGAGAATATGATTTACTGAGATTGTTTTCCAAGGATTTAGTTTAAATCTACAGTGATAGAGCAAGATTTGTAGTTCTATACACTTTCTGACTCAGATGATCCATCTAACTCAAGCAGTTCTCTAGCAATGGTTCTTTGAGTTTTGACCTACTTGAATTATCCCTCTAACAGTATAAGTGGACAATGGACAAGAAATAGTTACAACTGAATTAATATATTTATTAAACATGTACACTGCAATCTAAACTTGTGTAACATTACCGGTACTTGTGCTTACAAGTGAAAGTAAAAAAAATAATATAGAATGCATATAAGGTACATAATTTGCAATAGCATATACTTTCAAGAATGCAAGTACAGTGAGAAAATTACCAAAATTAAAACTAACCATAATAACAAACTATACTAAATGTACCAGTCTGTAAACAACAGATTCGTGTATAATAAACGTTGTTAATGTTATAGAGTTTGATCAAGAGATTAGACCTATATATCAATAATGTAATATTCCAGAGAAAATAAAGTTTTACATTGGATTATTGGTATGAATTTCGTATTTGCACGGTAAATAGAAACAGGAAGTTGAATAGCTATAATTTAGCTTTAGCTAATTTCTTTTAAAATACTAACCGTCATTCCAGCAGGAACCAGGCTCCAAAATGGAAAACGCGACCAAAAATATTAACGCCTGCTTCATCTTTGTATAATAAGTCATAAATGTTGATATTATCCTCGATCTAATATCTTTTTACTTGATTGCAAACTTGATCATCACGAAACGACACTACATCGGCGTTACTAGATACTTCCGGGTTACGTCATATGTTTTTGCTTCACTGGGCCAATCAGAAACCTGCACGACTAGTTCACAAAAACTGATGCAAATAAAGAGGAAAGTTTAGGATTATTGCCACAGTTTGCATCATCTGTATCTATGGAATAAAAATGTATATATTTTATGCAAGTACTTATAATATTGGATTATAAAGTAAGAATCCATAATATCTACTACAAATGGTATTACATTTATAGACACAATAACTACAAAATAGATATTGATTGATTTGACTGATTGATTAATTTATTTATAAGTAATTTATAGTAAAAATTAGAGTAATATGGTGGTTACATAACAAAATTTTACTAAAGTACTAAAAAATGTCATAGTGTGTTCCAAGTCTTAATCAACAATAGCAGTTTAGTTTGTATTGTTAGACATTGGATGAAATAACTCATGTGCCTTCCAGTGTTTTTTACATTTAAAAAGGGTCTCATTGTTCATGCTTATGTAACTGCAGAAAAGTCCAAGTTCTTTCAAAAGGTTAATTTTTGTTACATAACAAACTGTTCATAACCTTGTACTTTTTCAAATCTACTCTGTCTATGTAAGAACAGCAGAGTAAGTAAGATAGCACATAGCAAGTTGATCCCATTCTTGACTGACAGTAATTGTCAAAAAAGAAGTCATGGGTTCAATTCTATTTTCTCCCTGCATCAACCTAAAATATGGGTCAGATGTAGGTCTGTAACAGAAATTGGGTGAAACATGAATTTAATTACTTATCAATATGTAAGGTCTTTTACAGCTAAATTTATTACAGCTGAAAAGATTTTTACTGGAAATATGTTAAAGTTATCAGTCTTAAATAATTATCAACATTGAGATTTAACAGTTCCAACCAAATTCCCTACAAGAACATCGGAAAAACCTTTGTTTTGTTACTTTTATTTAGCTATTATCTGAAATCGGGCTGTGTCCATGCAAAATAAAATTTTCAATTACACTAATTACTCAATTATTCAATAAGAATGCTGCAATGAAAAATAGTTAATTATCTTAATTAGAATGCCACTCAAAATCTGTAAAGGCACTTCTAGAAAAGCCTAAACAGATTACAAAAGTAACAAAATACCAATCAAATATATTAAGTCTATTCTTTTGCAGCAGGTTAATTTTTAATAGTTGTTTGAAATAATTCTAATTTTAATTTTCCCCATAACTGAGCAGAACTAATTTGAAATAAGGAAAAAAAGACCACTCATGTTGGATTTTGGTGTATAATTTTAATGTACTCTCACAAGTCGGTGAACAAGGTACAAGTTTTGTCGCTCACGGTACTAAATCACACATCCACTGATAGTATAAATAGCCAACCTAAAAATAATAGTACACATTTTTAATACATAAAATCATCATCAAGTATCGAAGTCTTTAAGTTACTGACAAAATAAAAAGGCATACAAAATATAGCAGACGTTGGAAGTCCAGTTTGAAGCAAAAAATATGAACGCAAATAAATCCGGAAACTAAAAACTAAACTCACATTTTGGACATGGCAGTTAATTGGTAAACAAAAAGTTTGATAGGAAAATAACAGCTGCTAGACTTCGCTTAACAAATATGCGACAATTAAGCATTTCATAGTAAAAAACTGTACTGAAAGGGCATAATTGTTAAGACTTCCTGCACAAGACGAAGGCAACAATTTGTTTATTTTTTTTTGTTTTTGTTCCGAGTAGAAAAACCAAACACCTTTTTAAATGCCAGCCATCACGATTGCCAGTTGGTGCACTTTGATTGTAAGGCATTTATGGATGTGAATTCTAAGGAAGGCATAGCTCTTTCTAGTCTTTCTAGTCAGTCACCACAAATTCATCTATAATAAGGAACAATACCAGACAATAGGTTGTGCTCACTAACTACATATATTTTTATGCCAATCATTTAGATGGAGACTTTTTTTTTTTTTTTTAACAATTATTTACTGTTTAATATTTTATTGTGGCTGTACTTGTACTTTTACAGTTGCAACAATAACATTTCTTGAGACCGACAAAGTTTTGTTATCTTAATCTTTTGGCTAAATTGTCTGTTTACAATTAAAAGTTTTAGTAAATGGATTGATATTACCACTTCTCCATGCCATTTTAAACCATTATATAACAAGTTCAAACAAACTTTCTAATCACCCTAGTTTTAACTGAGTGTGGATAGGTCCAATAATTGCAGATCTGGTGACACGAATTCATATCAAACTAAAATATAATTGTAGACTGTAGACAACGCATTAAGCCACAAGATTGTTGTAAGATCGTTGCTAAGAAATAACTGTAGATTTTGGTCATTCCTATTACTTAATGGTTTTTACCCTCCATCTTTGATTTTGACATTGGAATCTAGTGAACGCAACCTATTTTTGAAGCACAGGTAACAGACTGCCCAATTAAAATATATATATTCCAACATCTTACATTGATTCATGCTGCCTTTTTATTTCTCATCTGTTACAATGGGCACACTTAAGGACTATTCTCTCCATTTTGACACTTTGATACCTGGAGGAGGAAGGAATCATTGATAAAGTTTAGCATAGAATTTCAAAATAAAAGTACTTCAACACAATGTAATAAAAGATATAAGCCTGCCAGTGCAGCGCTAGCTAGGACTTTCATGATTAGAAATGGTAAAAGTTGGTTGGCTCGAATTTTGGCTGTAATTTGTGAATATGTTTTACTGGATGCAGCAGTTATTGCGATGGCCGTTGGAGTCTTTGAAGCGAAGGCGCATTTTTGGACGATATTTCTCCAGATAAAACAGCTGCTTACTGTTGAAAGCTCCTCTGCGCTTCCTGGGAAAAAAAAAAGTGAGATTATTATAAGGAACAACATTTTTTTTTAATGTTTTTTTTTTTTTTTTTTTTTTTTTTGAGTATTTGTTAAAGTGGTTAAACTCCTCAAACAACCACTTTAAAATAGAGATTCTAAACTGGGCAGCATCTAGAAAACTAAAGGGGAGAGTGAGAGAAGAGGAGGGGCGGGGTCTGAGGATATAAGGGACAGCGTGATTGGTCAAACTGCACCTCCTGCAGCCAGGTGTTTGTCAGCAATCAGAAGCATTGAGCTTTGATCAGGGCAATACAATGTGATGTCAAATAGTACTTGAAATTGTGTGCACCTAGTTGGCGCCAACAATGCCAAAGGACCAGGAACAGTAAACAATACTATTAAAACACCATATACACAGTTTAGTAGCAAAAAGTACCTGATCTGTTTATTTCCACTTTAAAATTAAAGTAAATGTTTTTGTCATCTTTTGGGTTAATCATTATGTAGCACTACCTTATCCTTACTTTAGTCTCACTTTAAACCATGTTCAACCTTAAGAGATTGGGGTTACATCTGGTGGCATTCAGAAATCTGAATATCATCATATATATATATATATATATATATATATATATATATATATATATATATATATATATATATATATATATATATATATATATATATATATATATATATATATATACATATACATACATATACATACATACATATATATATACATACATACATACATACATACATATATATATACATATACATACATACACATACACACACACACATATATATATATATATATATATATATATATATATATGTGTGTGTGTATGTATAGTAATTGTGGTAATAGACAGGGTAATTAAATCAGAATTTAAGATCAGGCTGGCATACAAGCAACAGTGTCTGAGGAATCTTTTTGAAAGTTAAAATGAGCATGCTGCTCACAGCAGAGAAAGAATAACCACTGTCCATATTATTAAAATAAGTTAGCTTAAATTAATAGAAATATATACGTATAGGAATATGACAATATTCACCTCAATGTAGTGAAAAAAAGAAAAGTTTACTGTGAGCGAGCTGTTTGATACCTGTTGAGATATTTGGCTACAGAAACATTTATTAGAGCCACTCATATCATTTTTAATACAACCACAAAACAGACCATAATGCAATCAGATTCTAACATCAAGTCTTTTTATTGATGTATGAGTACCGTATGTATGAGTCAGCTATAGCCCTGAGTCACAGTGGTGAGTCATGTCTCCTCTATGAGATTCTTTAGATAAGATACCAATCGTTCTGTGGCCACTTTGTTTTGTACAAGTTGAATTTCTCTTCATTATCAAAAACATTCAAACTACTTGTACTTTTTGTTGTTTTTAAATTGGCATAGATTTTTAATTCAAAGATGCATTACGTAATTTTTGTTGGCGAAGGGAATGTCAATAAAATCTGGAGATGTCACCGCTTGGCCTTTAAAGGGATAGTTCGGATTTTTTGACATAAATCTGTATGGCATCCCCGTCATCAGTGTTGTGCATTCACACTGACTTACCCCCGAAAGCGTCCGGTGAACCGAGATACTGGCCCGTTTTGGTGCTGAGGAAAGTAGTTCGGCAAGTTGTGTGGGGACTGTATACTAAAGCGTTTTTCTTCTCAAAGCAATATGTGTTCAAAAGAGTGATACATTTGCATCACAAAACCATCGTCGCCAAAAAAGTCAGATCTCATAATCGCTTGGCGCTATTTTCTCTCTGTACGTACCATTGCGCGCGGCTGCCAGGTGACAGCCGCGCACCGATCCATCATTTTCTTCAGTTGTTCGGCAGTGTTTACATGCGCAGACCGCCGCCACGCGAGAGAGCTAACGAGAGAGCTAGAGCCATAAGTATATGAGCTTGTATAAGATACATATGAATATATCTAAAAAATGGTGCGAACTCTTGATTATCCAGGCTGTAACAACAAAAATCTGTCTGAATCTCCACGCACATTTCACTGTTTTCCTGTCACGGACTTTGCGCTGAGGAAACTTTGGCTTCTTGCCTTTGGCTTCAATGTGGAAACCAAACTAGGTAAGAACGAAGAAGTGCCGCTACGTTTACAAGAGGACAGGCTCAAGAATCAGCTGTAACTCTGTGTGCAGTAAATCACTCAGTGTCATATCACCAGTGAAGCTTCTACAAAACGTAACTTTATAAGTCGACTGTTATTACTATTGTAAATGTCACGTACACTATTGGCAGCAGCTACGTGGACGTGTGAATGATTCTATGTTTCTATTAGTAGTCAATACTTCAGTCACAGTGGAGGCTCTATGTTCGCTGTATACGAGTTTATAAATGACGTGATGGTGATTGTCGCTCACTCGGTCTCTCACGGCTCCAGCGTCAACTTGTACCACTTCTCTGTCTTTTCTCTCTCTCTCTGCCCGTTCTAACTCCATCTGGTGAAATTCGGCATCAGTATATTCGGGTTCACAAAGATCTCCCCTTGGGTTTGTGGTAAAGGCAAAGTCTTTATTGTCGGTGTCATAATCAGACATGTTGTCGCTAACATTCCGAGCAGTAAACAAAGTGAACCAGGCTCATATACTTATGGCTCTAGCTCTCTCGTTAGCTCTCTCGCGTGGCGGCGTCTGCGCATGTAAACACTGCCGAACAACTGAAGAAAGTGATGAATCGGTGCGCGGCTGTCACCTGGCGGCCATGCGCAGTGGTACGTACGGAGAGAAAATAGCGCCAAGCGATTATGAGATCTGACTTTTTTGGCGACGATGGTTTTGTGATGCAAATGTATCACTCTTTTGAACAAATATTGCTTTGAGAAGAAAAACGCTTTAGTATATAGTCCCCACACAACTTGCCGAACTACTTTCCTCAGCACCAAAACGGGCCAGTATCTCGGCTCACCGGACGCTTTCGGGGGGTAAGTCGGTGTGGATGCACAACACTGATGACGGGGATGCCATACAGATTTATGTCAAAAAATCCGAACTATCCCTTTAATGTGCCACAGTACAAGTATGGCATTAAAATCGATCTCACGGATTTTGAGCAGAAACAAGTTATCTCTGGCGTCAAGTTGGTGTTAGACCCTCTGAATAAAAAAAGTTCTTTAAATGAAAACAATGTCTTTTCGATTGTTTAATGACCAAAAAAAAAAAAAAACTATAACAGACCCTATTTCTAATACTCTCCACTTAGTATTGGTAAGCTCCCAAAGTCTAAAATAAGAGGAGTTTGAATTTTGTAAGTATAAACTTACTGCCGAATGAACTGGACAGCATCTTCATATTTCATCCCACATTCGATCAAAGCAAGTGCCACCAGAACGGGAGCTCTGCAAAAGGTAAATATCATGGTTAGCAAACGAGATACTAACTAATAACCAACATATTAGTATACTACAATACCAAAAGTGTTGTCACGATTCAAAAATTCCATTTCAATTCTAAGGAAATACTCTATGATACTCAGTATACTGATTTTTATACTCCAGCCATCATTATTTTAGATAATAGACTTGTACAGTTCTGTATATTGTATAAGCTCATTCAAAAACTATTCCGGAAAGGTCACATTTTGTTCAGTTTGATTTTTGACTGTGGTGATACTTATACAAGTCATACTTGAATACTTTTAGTATTGACTCATTTTTATATATGGATACTTTTAACAAATTAACTATAAAACATGATCCCAGTAGGACAACACAGTATATTAGAAATACCATGTTATTGCCATACAAGCATCTTTACTGTAATCAAAATTAGACCTAGACAAACTTTTTTGATCCTCAAGGGTAATCATTTGTACACAGTAGCTCATCTATTCAAAGCATACAATATTGTATGAAAATTCAAAATAAGAAGCTAAATTAAAAAGAGACAATGGATAGACAGCGCATTCATAAAATATTGATTTTATTTATAAGTGTATAAATGGATCCCTCACCTGCCCAGGCCTGCAACACAATGCACAGCGATGCAACAGCCTGGCTCCTCCCTAAATTTCAGCTTGAGCAGATTCAGCCAATCGTCCACGATCTGATTGGACGGGGGAGCTCCATCATCGAATGGCCAATCCTGGAGCAGAACAGAGCAAAATGGAAATGATGTTGGGGGCAGTCTCTTGGAAACCAAAATAAAGGAGTGAAATGCTGAGCTCACAGCAGGGAAAGGGCAATATTAGTGAAGAGGAGACGGAGGAGGGGCTGTGACAAACTACACAACTGACATTTAAGGCTTTCTCAGCAAAGACTGTCTAGACTGTCTTCAGCTGTTTTTAACTGTTAAACAAAGTGTGATATATTGTGCAACCCTATGCTCAGAACATTATTGTATCTAATTATTTAGATATTACAATGTCCTTTTGCAAAGAACAATATATCCTGTCTTTTTACAGAAAAAAAACTTGCAACTGTAGTTTTAGTTTTTTTTGTTTTTTTATTGTAGTTGTATTGTAATTTAGGTATGAGATTGATTGAACAGTTTTAGTTTATTGGAGGCATGACTCACCAGGACCTGGATGCCCTCCTTCACCACCAGAGTGGCATCATATGTGGCCTCACAAACCCTCACCACGGTGGTAACTCCATACTTCTTCAGCTCCTACAATTAAAGAGGATTAAAATAATATTATATGAACTTGCATTCACTCTTGAATTTGATGTGATGAGTAATATATCCATATATGTGTTTAACTTGATCAATGTTTTTTGGAGATTTGAAGCACTTTCTCCTCAAACTGAAGATGAATCAAATTTGTTGATGGGGCCAGTTATTTCAGATTAGGGCAGGCTGATATGGTGATACAAATAGGCTTTTTTTGGTGATATTTTCATATTGCAATTCAGTGTTTCTTTTAATGTATCCCCATACACAAACTTTCCCCACTTATTCCTCTCTTATTCCTCTCACACTTAGAGTGACATGTAGACTTAACCAATCACAATATAGTGCAAAAATTTCAGTAGAAAATCTGTGATATATTTATATTTTTTGCCCACCCATATAAATACTGATATCATCTTAAAACCATCCAAGATGCATTTTGTGACAAATAATTGCTTGCCGCTGGCCATATTTATTTGATTCAATAGGCCCTGTTATGTCATACTCACCTCAATGAACTTGTTCAGCGTGGCATTGGTGGGATTGTGGGTAATCAGGAACCTCATGTTTTTGTAGGTGATCTCCACTGGGGCTGGTCTATTCATTCGAGCCATTTTGACAATGTAAAAGTAAAATATAATGTAACAAAAGCCAAATGTCTCGTACAGAGGAAAAACACAGATGTAAACACTTAAAACGTGGAGGGAATGTCAACAAAAATGTCCAGTGGGTTAAAATCCTCCAGGCTTCTTCCAACAATTGGCAAGAATTGACAAAGGCTGCTGTTGTAATCTTGGGGCAATCTTGGAGAGTTGGCAGCCAAAAAAGGGTGGACAATCAGAACCGAAAAACTCAAAACCTTCTCTTTTTGGAATAAAACAAAAGAAAAGAAAGAAAAAAACAAGGCTGGTTCCACCTTATTGTGGCCAGGCGGGGGCAGTGTGCAGCAGGTGGAGTTACCCCATCCAGACAGAGTTGTGGCTGGTTCAGGGAGGGCTGACCGGTCCTGCCTGTGACGCGGGGTCCTCCTTTGGCTCAAGTGTGTCGGCTGGATGGCGAGTTTGGCTTTTCACTCGTCTGCATGTACGGCGTGCTGAGCCTGGCAGTAGTCTCCACTGCCCTTCAGAAACTCCATAAATGTGTGACCCAGAACACCACAGAACTGCTACAAGACACAGAGGGAAAGAGGTTAGGGACTGGAACAAAAACATGAATTCAGAGTAGACTGCAAGAATAATCACAATTGTATCTAAATCACAATCTGTAATTTAGACCATTTAATACATCTCCTGAAATGGGATTCTTGATTAGGATGTCCATTCAGATTTCTATTTGTCTTCTGGACACATCTAAAATTTGAAATGTAAATCTGACCCTGAGGCAGTCAGTTAATTTGGAAAGATTTACTGTGGCTAAACTTAAACTTTTAAATTGCGATCAAATTGTAATCATAACCAAGACTCCATTTCAGTTTTCAAAAAGATTCAGTGTAACAACTGAAATTTAAGGTCTACAAGGAAGACTTTTGTGCCATTTGATTTCCCTTCCTCACATATCCTTCTGCATTTATCTAAACTTGGGACTGGCACAGTATTGTGACCTCCGATGGTTGGATTCTCAGACAGCAGTTTACAGTTACAACCACAGTGGCTGAAATGAAATGATTTGTTTTGAAAAGTTCATAAAAAGTCTGGCAGCCGAAAGACTACACAGTGCCAAACAGCTTCAATGCAGGCAGATCAAGTGGACACCTAGTTTGTGAAATTTTCAATATGAAATATACAACAATGCCAAATTCACAAAATACAGATTATAAAGATTACATAAACACAATGAGCAACCCATGGTTAGCAAGAATATAAAACACATGTCACATGTTATAATGTGTTTTAATCTTGACATAACACAATTAACCTTGCATGATACTGGATAGTAACATAAAAATCTTTCATTTTGTATTTTTTCACCAGACCAAATCTATCCTTGGTTTCCTATTGATGTCATCATGCTACACTACCAGATGGGGGAAAAAGCCACATTACATTGCATTCTCATAAAACAGATTAAAAAAACGTAAATTCACAAATGGTGAACCTGCTTGTTCACCTCTATTAGTGTTTAAACCCTAGAACTCACAATATTACAAGATACATCTCTTAACAATATTAGTTTTATCTGCCCTCATCTGTTTTAAATATTATTTGAAACCCTGAATTCCCAACACCCCAGGAAAAGAAACAGGCTGCCTTATTACTTAATGCAGTGATTTACAAATACTACTCTTATCTTTGTCATAAAAGCAATCCACACTAATCCTAACTGTAGTGGTTTCATAGATGCCAGTAAGGCTTAAGCTTGAGTCTTGAATTTTAATTTCCTTGTCCAGTTTCAGTCCTCCTTCCTGCTCAAGTTACTGTACATGGCATATCTGTGTGATAGTGCGGATGTGTCACTTGTAACATGTAGGTCATATTATCTGCGCAAAGAGGCCCAAAGACAGGCTCCTCCACCTAAAACCCCAAACTGTGACTCACGAACGCATTCCCTCTGCCATTTTGTGCGCCCGTGTTTTCAGACTTGGTCCCAGGAACTGTGCTTTCCAAGAAGTCCATTTACCAGAACAGTTGTGCGATTTTCCCCCACTGTGCCCCTACAAGCCCATCTAAGGCGGTGTAATTGATGTTTGATGGTATAAGGAGCCATTTGACAAGCTAATTAAGTTGTTTTTCATTTGTCCATGACACAATCACGCTGACATGACAGTAAACAACAAGGTAAACAGCTTCCTACTCAATCTTTTACGCACAAATGTATTGAAAATTTAAAAGCAAAAAGGCCAATATGATCAGCAATTATTTAAAGTCAAATCTTTTAAATGAATCCGTTTGCTTTAGAACACAGCATAAAAGGTCATGTTTGAACGTAAAATGACAATATGAAAATTAAATAAAGAATTAAAATGGATAGATTCATGTTTTTACCAAACCGGTATTTTCCGGCTTAAAGCAGCATACAGTATAAAACGACACACGACGCTAAGCGAGAAGGTTAAATGCGCCAAAATAGAGACATAATTAAGAAAACAAAAGGTCTTTAAAACGTGATGATTGTTGTTAAGGGTCAGTAAGGCGTTGGAGAGCAATGAAGTGGTGGGCTTTGTGTGAGAACTGTGGGCGCCATCATGCAACGCTAGAGGCCTTAAGGTGTAGTCCAGGACGACGTAAAACATTTTATGATCATTTTAAGCACACAACACGACAAATTATTATTTTGAGACACAGTGAACCATCCGGCAAATCTATAAGTCGATGTCATGTGGGTGCTATGGTAGAAATCTATTGTTTTACGACCCAGAAACTTGCAGGCCACCGTCTCGTCTCCCCAAAGCGACCAGCTGCTGCTAAACGATGTGAAAGATTTGCCAAGTGCTCAAATTTTAGTTTTAAAAATAGTAAAAATTGGAAGAAAATGTGGCGTACTTACTGGGATATGCTTACTCATTGAAGATTGTAGCTTAATCATACAGCCGGTCCCCAGAAAACGGTAAAAATATAGAAGTGATCTCCACCATACAGGCCGGTACTGTGTGTCCGAGCGGAGCCGAAGTCTCCTGGGCTCGTTTTTTTTCGGCGAAGGCGAAAAGTCAAGCGAACCGGAAACGAAAGTGTGTGCGAAGGTACGGATTTCAGAATAAGACATATAAACTAGACTTTTTTTAGTTTTCTAGCAAGCATAGACTGTATATATAGTGGTACACAACATTAACAGTGGTTATGGTACACAATGAAATGAAAACAAAACGCTTAAGGTGGTAGTAATAATAATATATATTATTTATAACTAAAAGTGATTTGTTTTATAGCATATGTCCAGACCATGGATTCTTAGTGTTTTTGATCAACGGAGCCCAACTTTTTCAGTAGAAAGTAACCCAGGGCCCAATTTCATATTGTATGTATCATATTCTACTGATTGTTGGGCCCTCAAGGAGCTTATCGTAGCCCTACTTTAGACCCCAGCCCTATGATCAAGAATCACTGGTCTAGACTTTTCTAAGTCATACTGTGTGTGTGTGTGTTCCTCACCTTCCACACACTGGTTGGTTTCTCTCACTCTCATCCAGCTCGGGCCCTGAGAGCCTGAAAGTTCTGAGATGTCTGATGCTATTCTTGGGATCTGCTGTAACCACTCCTCCAGTTTGTTTGTCAATTTACAGTCCCGAGAGCTCCAGTCACCATGGGTACCACTGATGCCTTCACCTTCCAGGACTTCTCCAACTCTTCGTTGAGCCCTTGGTATTTCTCTAGTTTTTTGTGTTTCTTTTTCCTGATATTGCCATCACTTGGTACTGAAATGTCCTCCACCATGGTCTGTTGCTTATCCAACACCATCATATCTGGTTGGTTCACCATCACCATTCTGTCAGACTGTATATGGAAGTCCTATAGGATCTTGGCTCTGTCATTCTCCACAACCTTTGAACGTGTTTCCCAACTTGACCTTGGGATCTCCAGCCCATACTCTGCACAGATGTTTCTGTACACTATATATATCATAGTTTATAATAAGCCCAGTACTATCTGTAATGGTAAATAAATACCAAGTCATTCATTGCTTATGACCATACAGACCACCACCAATCAATGACTCACCACAAGCTACAATGTAACTTGCTTAAGGCCACAACAACAGCATGACCCATATTGTAGCTGGAATTGAACCACCACCGAGTCTATTATTGTCTGCTTTATTTCCATTATTATTTTGAAATCAGATTGTGGATACAGTTTTTCCTCTTGTCTCGTCTGACTTTACTCCATGCTTTACTCAAGCCCAAGCCCCACCCTGGAGAGGAGCTCTGCCCGGGCACGTCTCCTACGATCGGCTGCGGTCAGCTGGTCCCCCCTGCATCACCTCCAGCGGACCATGCGCTGGACACGCACAACACGTGCTGCTCGTGTCCAGCGATAATCCCTCATACCACTGAAAAGCGCTGGCACGTGAATTTGAAAGCGAATGCGCATCAGATTCAGAAAACCAACAACCGAGCAAAGAGAAAAAGATAATATAATTTTACTTGAGATGACGATAATGACAAGGCGTCTTAGTCTATCGTATGCTAGTAATAGGATAGGCTACTTTTAATCTAATGTGAGCCTGCAGGTCTATATAGCATAATATACTGATTACAGCAGCAGCGTGACTTTTAGGCAAGCAGACTTGGGGTGGACATTTATCGAGAACAATCTAGTAACCCCAATTTTTATACACACTACATTGCAAATGTACACATTTTCAGCCATAAAACTAAATTAGTAATTTTAGATTCGTAGTTGTGTCCTCTCCAGTCGGACTCTTGCTTGTAGTAGGTACAAAACGACATCTAGTGGTGCAAAATAATACTAGCCTACGTGATTAACAATGGCACTTGTACATGTCAAAAGGTAGCGTCCTTTTTTACTTCAGTTTTTGCTTGACACGCAAGAGACACCACTGTGCCATGTACAATGAATAATAATATCACATATACTAAACAGTAATTACATCCACTTTGATTATTTCTACCTTCTCACCAGAAAAGTTACATAGTGTAACTTTAAATAGTAAAACATCAACTTTCATTATTTCTACACCTCTAATGGCTGCAGTTTTTTTTTTTTCTAGAAGCCACTGAATGCTGCTGACACTGCGTTTCTGAGTCAAACAAAAGTCCTGATGTTGTCTCTCTCTCACACACAAAGAGGACCCGCCACTGCTAGTTTCACACTGGACACTTTTAGTTTTTATGAGTTTTCAGAACGATCACAATTGAACTGTTGATCTGAGTAAAGATTATGATGGGTGTGGAGGCCTGTGTTGGATTTAAAATTTAAATTGACTGAATGAAAGAGACCAAACAAAAGAATGAATAACTCAGAAGCTTCCAAGGTATGGCTCCATGCTCATGCTTAATGTGTAAAAAAACAAGTCTGACTTTGAAATTTCTTTTGCAGAAGTTTCTATTGCATGCAATGATTTATTCTATACCGTAATTGTAAAGTTTTAAAATTAGTTAAATTTAGGTTTAACATTATTAAACCTAAATTACTAATTAATTTAAACTGGTTTCCTTCTGAATCACTTTTGAATTAATTAATTCATATACACATTTTTCTGTTACTTTTAATAATTTTGGGGGGAAATGTGACTTGAATGCAGAGTAATTGTTAAAAATAAAAGTATTAACCTGTTGAATGAATAAATGAATGAATGAATGAATGTGCATTTTAATACATTTAAATGGAAAGAAAGAAAGATAGAAAGAAAGGTAATTTTAGGAACATGACATGGGTGTAGAAGTAATAATCTCTATTGGCAAATCTTGTCTTTTTTCCATGTATTTATTCATAGGTCATAATACCACAGTAAAAATCACCATGCACATTTGTTTACTGTGTTTGTAAATTTAGTCTTGCTCTGTCTTCTGTAAGCCTTTGTTTTTTTGTTTGTTTGTTTGTTATTTTAAAGCTATGTTCTTCACCTCCTGATGCTTTTTTCGTAGGACCAGGAGAGAAGAGGAGACCAGGTTGATGGAGCAGGAGTCAGTTCAAACCAAAAGAAGGGTGTGCAAATCACTGGGAGGTATGTAGTCCCTGTTATAATAACAAATGGGCCAACCATAGACACATTCATTTTCATATTATTATGTCTTAGTTAAAGCCACAGAATGTAACTTAGCCAAACATTTTTGTTTGGTTAAAAGTTACATACATATAAGTTTTGTCTTTTGGCTTTCCGTTAATTTATACAGGTTTCCTTCTAAATCACTTTTTGCTTAGTTCTCATTGCTGTTGTGACCTAAATAATCACAATTATCAATTAACCTTATTCTCTTGACATTCTCAGTTGACTATGACGATACACCTTTTGTTTTGTTTCCTTTCATAGAGTTGTGAATGATGAGCACAGGGCAGTTGAAACACCTGGGATAGAGGATGCTAGAGACACCAACACCAAAAACTTCCCAAAACAAACAATGGAGGAACTCAAGTCCATTCTTCGGGACAGTGCTGTGCGGGACAGAGAGGAGGGCAAAGCCAGAGGGGCGTACACTTACCTCCACAGTGGTAACGGTAACAGCAATGGAGGGGGTAGGGGACAAATGTTTTTTTTTCAGATTCTACAATGTGATGATGTCATACTGCCAGATGGGGGACTAGAGACATAAAGGTGTTATACTCTCAGATCTGTGGAAAGAGACAGTTTTCCCTTATTTAATTTACACTGAATTTACATGGGAAATATCTTAAAGAGTAAATCATAAATGTTGAACCTAATCATTTACATTTGTAACTAGACCTTTGAACTCACTATTTTACTACAAAACTTTCAATATTACTGGGCTATATAATGTTGTCATAATGCCATTTGTATCCCACAAATATGCCCATACCATCCGTCTTATATAAATGATAATATTACATTTTGTTTAAATTAACCCATTTCATCACACCGGTCACAATTGTGACCACCAAAAACTTGGCTATATGTGAAGCTCTAAATTTGTTACTGTGTACATTTTCAATGCATTTCCAGGATTTGTGTGTGTTGTGATGAAGTGCAACATCACATGTTTGCTGTAAATGGCCACATGACCACAGATGGTTATGTAAAAGTTACACCTTAAGGAGAAAACAATGCCCAGAATTCTCTCAAATAAATGGTAGAAAACTGTTTTAAATTTAACCCAGGACTTCATTTCTTTTACTGTAACTAAGAGATTGTCACTATATATTAGAACTTTGGTTCTGCTTTGTTATTGATTGGCCTGAGACTGTGAGGGGGAGATGTTCAACAGGTTGTTCCATACACCATACTGACCTGATGGAGTCAGACAAGTACACTGATTATGCCCACCACTATGCTATTCCCTCTCCATTACCCTCAGTTATTGAAAAGTGAAGGTAACTGAGCAGCTATAGGGACATGTCTGAAGAATATCCAAGATCATGTAGCTGCGTGAAACAAGTCTGAGGAACATCCAAAGTTCTCTAGAACCTACAGAGAGAAATTTGAAGAACATCCAGGGTCCTTTGGGACAAGTCTGAAGAAGAAAGAGAGAAAAGAAGAAACAAGGCTGAGCAACATATAAAGTCCTCTATGTATAATGGGGACAAGTCTGAGCAACATACTAAGTCCTCTAGAACCTAGAGAGAAATGTGAAGAACATCCATGTCCTCTAGCTGCACAATGGACATGTCTGAAGAAGATCCAAAGCCCTCTAGTAGTTATAGAAACAAATCCGAGGAACATCCAAAGCCCTCTAGAAGCAATAGAGAGAAATCTGAAGAACATCTAGGGTCCTTCAGCTGCTAATGTTACAAGTCTGAGGAACATCCAAAATCCACTACCTGCTCTTGAGACAAGTCTGATGAACAACTTAGGTCCTCTGCCTGCTATAGAAACAAGTCTGAGGAACATCCAAAGACCTCTGGAAGAGAGAAATCACTAGAACATTTAGGGTAGCTACTATTGGGACAAGTCTGGGAACATCCAAGTACCTATACCTGCTATTGGGATAAGTCAAAAGAACATCCAAGGTCCTCTAGCTGTTACTATTCAAGTCTTCTAAAGACCTCTAGTTGCTATTGGGACAAGTCTGAAGAACATCCAAGGTTCTTTCAGAAGTAATTATACCCCATCTACCCCTCAAGTTAGAACAGCATCTTCCTCATTTTGAGGAATAGCACTTTATTATATAAATAGAAAAATCGTTTTTATGTTAAAATGCCATTAAAAATAAATCAAGTCAAAACAGAGAGTATTTTTACATTAAATTGATCAAAGATCTCTTATGGCAGCTTTAATTCACAATACAAAGTATTAGCCCACTGGTCACAATTGTGACCAACCATAATACTCACTTTTTTACACACTTTTTGACAATTTCCATAAAAAATAATACTTGACCATCAAGCACTACAAATGGCACATTAATTTCATAATGGCATCTTTGGGAAAAAAAAAAAAAAAAAAAAGGCATAAATGGGTTAATTATAACATCATCAAATTCTTTCTCTAGAACATGAACGCAGCCTGTTCAGTGATAACAGAAACAACCCTCAGGGGGAGTTCAGCACCTTCAGACCCCAGCAGGAGGCTTCCAGAAGAGGGGGGCGTGACAGAGACAGTGCCCCCATAGAAGTACTGCCCCAGTCCAGGGTAGATCCATCCAGCGCATTCAGGCCAGAGCTCCACTCAGACAGAGGAAGAGCAGAGCAGGCACAACACAGCAGAACATGCCACAGAGAGCATCGTCAACACACAGGTCGGTCAAACAATTTCAAACTATTTTACATTTAATTTAAGATATTTGAGAAGTTGAATTTCACGATGTTCAGCCATCACTAAAAAAATGGCAAGTTTATGGCTTTGATGGCTTTATGATTTGTTATTTTCTGGTATATGTATTTATGTATACCCCCCCCACACACACACATTTTGTAATTGATGACAAATTTATATATTTCTATACATTTGTATTTTTAATATAACATTTTGTAATAAAATAAATATGGCTGCATGCGAGGAAAATAGAAAAACACTAATCAGATCTCTTGTTTATAAATGATAGGTGACCAGTGAGCTCTTAAGTTTCACATGCGTTAGTCAAAATAAAATTAGACTTAGTACAATCATGTTTGGTTCTGGATCGAGATGCAACGGAAGAAGTGGAGACCAGACAGATATTCTGGATTTGCCAATCAGTTCATATTCTGTTCTATTCATATTTAGGAGAAAATGAAGATGATGTGTATTCAGATATATTGACAGATATTTTGTCCATAGATCCCAGACTAATAAACTCAGAGACGGTTGGAGACCAGCGCTTCATCTCATCGATGGAGAAGATAAAGCAGCAGATTGCACGAGAAAACATCACCTTTGTCCGCTTTGAGGCCACAGACCTCCATGGAGTGTCCCGTTCTAAAACGGTCCCTGTGCGCTTCTTTCACGTAAGTAACACTTCATTAATCACTTTTATAGCTTTAATATGCAAATGTTTCACTGTTTCACTTTTTCTGTTGTGATTAATGAGTGAGTGCTTGTGCTGTTTTATGTCCGATATGATTTACCAGGTAAAATATTTAATAAATACAATAATAAAAAGATCTGTATTTACATTTGCTGTACAGTTTGTCAGCCACACTCTGGCTCTCTCTGGGGCAAAGTCGCTTATGTCACTGTGATCAGTTATAGGAAAATGTAGGGTATACTATTATCTACTTGTTACTTGTTAGCTCCGCTTTGGGTCTCTACTTTGCACAGCTGGTAAAAGAGCCCATAATGGAAAGGCTAAGGTGGCTAGTGGTTCAGCTGCTGTGGTGGAGGGTCCCTATCTAACTCCCTTGAAATGTAATTTCGAGTTAAACGTGATGGCTGTGGTTGGCTGACAAGAACAGCCTGGAGATTGGAGGCTGGATCAGTTAAGCAAAGATGGACTTTCAGCATGCCATATTAAACATCCTGTTGTTTGCCAACAGGAGAAAGCAGTGTATGGAGTCCCAATGCCAAGGAGCTACCTGGAGCTGACCCTGAGCCCAAAGAGCAACGAAGTTGACCATGGCACAACCGCTAACTTCAGCAGCGATGTTCTGCTTATACCGGACCTCTCCACATTTAGGGCGGTACCATGGACCGAACAAACTGCCCGCGTCATCTGTGACCCCTGCACTGTGTCAGGAAACCCCCTACGTACCTCGCCACGCCTCATCGCTAAACAACTCCTGGGACAGCTCCAAAGCATGGGATTTTCTCTGCACTCCTCCTTCACCTACGAATGCTGCGTTTTGGGCACTCCTGATCGCATTGGTCCAAAAACGTTACTATTTCCCGCTACTACTCTCCTTAGCAATCATGACTTACCATTTTTCCAGCAACTAGTGGATAGTATGTACTGCATGGGAGCTGATATTGATAGCATGGCGTCTGCTAGCGGACCAGGGCAAATGGAGATCAATTTGAGACCAGAATTTGGGATTTCCGCAGCAGATAGCGCATTTACATTTCGCACCGGTATCAAAGAAATGGCTCGTAAACATAGCTATATTGCTAGCTTCTTCACTGATGATGGGTTGTACAATGCTGGGGTGCTTTCTCACAGCTTGTGGGATGCTAACGGGCAACGTAGCCTCTTTCACATTGGGGACAAGCCGGAGGAACTATCCGAAATCGGTCGCAAATGGTTAGCTGGTTTGCTAATTCACTCCGCAGCATTGAGTTGTCTTATGTCCCCCGGTCTTGGTTGCAGAAGTCACATGGCAAAAACTACCAAAGATCCCAAACGCATGCTATACGCTACATGTGGGTGCAATGATAACAGTACTTCCTTCAATATTAAAAGTCACGGAGGAAGAGAAACGCACATCGACAACAAACTAGGTTCAGCTATGGCTAACCCGTACATTGTGCTAGCTGCTACTGTTGCCGCAGGATTGGATGGAATAAGGAGGAATCTAAACTTGGAGAATGGACTGGTCAAGGCTCCAGGGCAGCAAAAAGAGTTTGCGATTCCCATAAAACTGGATGAAGCATTGGAAGCTTTGGCTGAAGACCATGTGATCTGCAGTGCACTGGGAGAGCCGTTTGTTCAGTACTTCATTGCCATGAAGAAATTTGAGATAGAGACCCAAGAACTTGACGATGAAAGGAACAAATGTCTTGAGTACTTTATTTAAATCTGTTAGCAACTGAGTGGACAATATTTACTCAATATTGTGATCATTTAATTATTAAAAGGCTTTGTACCTAATTTTGTATCATGACAGAGCAACGTGATCCCATTTGAACTTTTAGCCCATTTAATATCTTCTCAGTTTTACCGGCATTAAACTTTTCTCAAAACCTCTTCTCAACTTGACTTTGAATGATGACAGAAGATCCATCCCCCCATATCTGCATCATATTTCTTTGCTTTTGCGGTTTGTGTGTGTGTTTACATATTTTATGGAATTTTAATGTTATACTTATTTTTCATATGTTTTAATTATTTGAACATTTGTGATAAAGAGCTGAATGTGAATTTCTCCCTTGGCCACAAGAATGAAGCACATGGACTGGAGGACTTTAAGAGTTCAATTATATTGTTTTACATTCTATACATTTAAAAACATTAGTTTTGTGACATTTGAGGTGTTTAAATAAAGACAGGATTTTTGCTGAATGTATTCCATTCTGTTTCTATATACTTTATATACACACACACACACACACACACACACACACACATATATATAATGTTACCACAACCACAGATAAATAATATGAATGAATGGACATTAAGGCAATACTCTGTTTAAAAGAATAATAGAAAAAACAACAATAGTTCTTCATTACACCTCAGGTCATTTCAAACCATCTATTTGTACACATTTTACATAAATATATTTACTCTACCTAACTTACCCAAGCTGTGAGCAATGACAGTCAGAAACATAATTGAAAACTAACTCTCAGTAGAAAAAGAAATATTGTTGTCTATTAGACAAATTGGTCGTTTTACCATATGAACAACCCTGATGAAACTATATCTGTGGAGAGGGTCCACAGATGTGTCCAGGGCCACTGGAAGTCCCTTTAAACAAGGGGTGCCGTGCTAGCTAGGTAGCAAGCGGGAAACCTGACGCTGACAATGTAACTTCTGTAAACTTGAATGTTTAGGCCTAAACATAATTAAACTAAATATACATAATAAACTACATGTGTCAAAATCACTTCCTAAAATATTCATAAGGAATTTATAAATTGTGCAAAATATTTTAATACATAAAAAAAAAAATCTTCCTCTTGCCACTAGGGGTTGCTACAGCACCCCTGCTTCCCGCGGCCCTGGATGTGACCGTTGTTCAGTGCATTTCTACACTGTCTCTTTTACGGCAGACAATATACTAAGTATATAAATCGATAGGACTTTAGGGTTGACTTCCACTGCCTTGAAGATCGGCTGGTTGGGCATCACTGCTGAAGCATCAAGCAAAAGAATTCAATATAGCTAAATGTCAGTGGCACAGTGGGTTGGGTATTTGCTCACAAACCAGGGGCTAGTCAGTTGTTTTATTTATCTAGGAAAAACACTGGGTGGATGATTGCAACAGAAGGGTCATCTAAAGTAAAAACAGTCCAATCACAGTGCTGGTAAACAACCTCCTCTATTTTCTTGAGTTCTTGAGAAAAGAAAAACACATTTCATTTCACTTGCTTTTGTTCCCAATAAAATTACCCATTTTTTGCATGAAACGTCCAATCTTGTTATTTTCCCCTGCATTTTGAGTCTGTCCGTGTGTGTGAGGACTGCCATCACTCCTCCTGTTCAGTGTTGCGCTCCTTTCACTGTCTGTGCTTAAAACTCTTCTTGAACTACTGTCTTCTCGCTCAAGCAAATACTCATATCGACTGTACGCCTTCTCCTTTCTGGCCTCATATGACGTTGTTGCTTCATCGTTCAGAGCATTTCGAGACCCTTTCTCACTATCAGTTTTTCTTTTGCTTAAACGTTGAGGAGATAATCGACTGAATGGTGATTTTGTTTTCTCTTCCATAGGCGATGTTGCTGATTTTGGAGACTTTTTAGGCGTTTGATCTTGCTTTCCGATCGTAGACCCCACTGAACTTTCTGTTCTCAGTGATAAGTTTGATCCGGACATTTTTTGCAACTTCAACGAGGATTTTCTCGGCAATGAATCTTTCTTTCCTGGTTTCTTGTCATCTGTTGAAGAGCCTTTGGACTTAATAGATGTTTTTCTTTGTAAACTTGATGTGTCTTGCTGCTTTGCTTCACCTTTTGATTTGGATTCTGGAGTTGTTTTCTTTGGTCCATTCTCTACTTCCTTCTGCACCAATTTCTTGCTTTCTTTTGCTACTCCAGAATTCAAAGCATCCGCCATTTTGCCTGCAGACCCCTTTCGTTCTTTCACTACATCTTTTCTGTCTTGCACTACATCTTTTCTCTCTTGAAAACTTACAACTTTTTCTTCTTTTTTAGTCTGTTCCTCATTTTGTGGTGCCAAATCTGAACTATTAACACGACTAACTCCTTCTTTCTCTTCTGGGATTTCCGTCAATGATTCCATGTGTCTTTGGTGTTTCGGACCTAGCCCTAACTTTCCAATTGAATCATTTAATTTCACATCTAGATCCGTGGCTGATCTTGACATAGCCTCATGCCAATCGTACGTCAACATCTTTCTCTCTGCCATACTTTTAAAATCATTTTGCGATATAGATCTTTTTCCATCTGGAAGAACCCGGTCACCTTCTTTTTTGTGATCACTTTGGTGTGCTAGAGCCTCCAACTCTGCTGCACTTTGCCGTAACTCCATGCCCCTTGACACATGCTTCGGTTTTGGTCTTTCTTGCGTTAAATACATGTTCCTTAACGACTCCTGACTTTGCTGTAAATTAGCGTATTCTTGCAGGCTCAACCTCTTTTGACGTAATTCTTCCATTCTTTGCCTAATGTCTTTCGATCTTAAGTGGACACCTTGGGGTTGCGGTTCATTTAACCCATTGTAACTGCTATAAGGTGACCCGAGTGGTGACAGAGCTTCGTATGATGCATCTAGAGGTCCATTCAAGTACGCATCCATTTTCCACTTGTTTAGGGATGTTTCTGAATTGAAAGGAATTAAATTATGGTCCGCGCCATATCGTGATTGGTGCCTTAAATGTTGTCTGTTTTGTAACTCATTTGATCTCAATGTATTTCCATATCTTTCTTGTCCGATATCTTTAGTCCCCATTCTTAAGCGTGTCATTGAGTTAAACTTTTGAAGATCTCCTCCGTAGCTGTGTCCCCTTACAAGATTACCCATTTCCGGGAAGTGGTGCAGCCTGTCTTGCATGCTAACACCTCTTGTTAGCATGTTGTTATTGTTTGCAAAGCCGTTGATAGCTTTGTTTTTCATGTGGAGTTGATGCAGAGAGAGCTGGCTGGAGGAGGGGCTGTGCAGGTAGTGGGCTGGGTGCAGTTTTTCATGGGACAGGAGCGGTGGGACAGTGGAGCGGGCGTAGAGGCGTCTGAACTCCTCGTCGTAAGAAGAGACTAGCTGACCGGTGATGACCAGGACCATGCTCAAGTTCAGCTTCTCAAAAGTCCATGTGTAGCTATGCAAAAAGATACAGTATATGCTAGATTTAATTACCAAAATTACAAAACAGACTAAACAAAACATGTAATATGACAAAACTAAGTGGACTATTTTATGTGAAGCAAAATCCATAGTAACAATTAACCAATAACCATAAACTTGAAAAACATTCCCTTTGTTTTTACCTCTGGTTGGTCACATGCTACTCTTCAATCACAGACAACTACTTTAAGATAAAAGTAGTTCCAAAATGGAAAATGGAACTACTTTTATCTTTTAGCCAATCATCTTACAGATTATTTTTTACAAAGGCACTCTCTTTTAGAATTTCAGCTAGAGTTGTGATATTGATCTCAACTACAGGTGGTGCCACCTTCTTGTCTCCATAGATGGATTTAATGCCATACTGTGGAAATTGCACCTTAAAATAAATGAATATAGGAGAATATGCAGTATATATTATAATGTAAATTTTTTCAACAGTAATTAAGAAACCTTTGTAAAAGTTTTGTATAAATGTAATATATATGTCTTCTCACCTGTAAGTCCCGTAGAGCACAGTTCTGCAGTCAATGAGTATAAACTTCTGTTCCAGAGCACCATTAAACTTCATAGAGGACTGACACTGGTACTGCAGCCCCTGCACTGTTCGCACTCGAATGGTCTGAAACAATTAAAGCAAGCATGTCAAAGCAGCACATAGAGATCAGAGCACAGTAAAATAAAGATCTTTCAGCACAATGTACTAGAGAGCATTATGGGGAACAATGGGGATCAGCATGGCTAAGATGTGAGACAGGTGTCTGCAATAGTGTGCTTTGCATACTTACTTAGCCTACTTTGTGTATGTTGCTCTGCAAATAAACCTACTTTGCCTGTTAGTGGTTATGCATGTAATAAAGCACATACATGTAATTTATGGGACAGTGTGTCAGGTGTGAGCTGTCCTCACAGAGAAGTCCATCCGCCCAAAAGCTGTTTTTATAAAGGAATGGCAAAGTCTCTCTGCTTTAGCTCATGTGCCAACACTGTCCATAAGTATAATATATGGAGATGTTATTGCATTGCCTAATGTTCCACAGTATCACATTCAGCATTACATTTGTTTAATTACATTATTACTGTGAGTTGGGTCTCCTCTTTACAGATCTATCCTGTAGCTTGGCCTCGCTGCATCACTAGTTTATAGACTGATTTAATGCCATAATGTGGAACATTCTAGACAAGTAATAGCACTTCCATGGAGACAAACTGGTGGTGGACCCTTTAGAAAAGTTACATATTGCATCTTTAACTTATACATCTTTAGATTAAGATTCTTAACGTTCCACGTATGACTTCTTGACAGTAAAAATGTGCACTGTTGAGTTTGTAACGGGTTCCAAAGCATTAGTCACATACCAGGACTAAAATTATGACAGTGAAATGTGTTGACTAATAGTTCAAGGATTTGAAAGCTAAACCCAACTCAACAAAGACTTCAAAACACACCAGAGCACAGGTAGAGACATGTGCTTCATGTTTAATGTTGTATTTTGTCATTATTTTAAAAGTGTCTGCAGTTGTTTTCCGATGCAGTTGAACTTGAAAATCCGGCCTCGTTGTGTCTAACGTGAGCTGGTGTTTGGTGCCTGTGAGGAATGTTTAAAGCAGGAGCGGTGTGGACAATGTTAATCCTTCGAACACTTGTGCCAACAGAAGAAAAGGTCTAACTAACAAAACTGTGACTGAAGCATCATCTTTAATTAATCCATGTCTGACATTGACAGACAGTGAGACAGTGGCTTTATGTCAAGTGGGATAGGATAGGATTGTCACGATATCAGATTTTAGTGTGAGACAAAACTGGCATTTAGCATTTACACTTAGGTTTACCTTTGTAGACTATATATTGATTGGAAATGATATATTTGTCATGATTATTATATTTTATTTCTTACAATTATAGTGATCCAAATAATCACGATTATTAATCAGTCTAATAATTTGAGGAATAACATTTACTTGTCTGGATGTAATTGCTGCGCCACAACAGAGCATTAAACTTACTATGGTTACAATAGTAGTGTAGAGTGAATAAATAATGTAGAGAATTGTAAAGCAACTTTGAACATCTTGAAAAGCTATATATAAAACTAATACAATATTATTATTAAAGATCTTTGGAGAGGCAACCCGCTCACAGTAAGATTGCATGTTTTTATGGTATTTTTCATAAAAACACCTATAATGGAATGAATGCAAGGTGGATAAGTTGAATGCCCTAGTGTGTAACCTTCCAAGCAAGGCAATAACATCTTCAAGGATACATAGCTACATATAATTAGGCAGTCTCTTTTCCTGGAGTTGTGTTCAGTTTTACTCAGGCATGCCTGAGTCGACCCTAGGTCTGCAGTTTTAGTCCATCCTTCCCCTCCTCAGAATGTCTGGTTCCTCTTCCCACCTCAGTGCCCATTTACCCCCTACAGTATTAGGACAAATTGTGTGTATTTTACCTTGATCTCGCTGAGGCTGACCCCGAGTTTCTGGGACATGTTCAGGAAGCTGCTGAAGTTGGTTTGGTCCAAAAGAAGGTATACCACCACCCCCCTCAGAGCGGCGCAAATGAGCTCCTTAAATATGTCCACATCAGTGAAGACGTCCATCGACAACGCGATCAGCTGCAAACCCAAAATACAAAATGGAAAATATATTGGTTTAGTTATAGAGATTTTAAGAATGGCATGTTACATTCCCATATGTATTCCATTGTTGGTTTGATCGTATATTTGATAGACAATCGTAAAATAACTGTTTGCATTTTTCCCACACATTTCCAGCAGTAGGGATAATGCTTTTTATGAACACAAATGAAATATGTATCAGTTTTTATGTGTTATTCTGAGTTATAGCAATGTCTTGACTTGACTTGATAGTATTTATCATTTTATATATATATATGTGTGTGTGTGTATATATATATATATTTTTTTTACCTGTAGGTGATACAACAAGAGCTGGGATACTCCCTGCATAATATTTTCACCAATCACAACCATTACTATTGTAATCAATGGGAGTTACCGTCACTGGAGTGGGCAGTGGTGCTAATGTCTCTCTGTTGTTCTTTATAATTACATGGCGTGGTTGGGATGACGTTACCTTGTTGCTATTTCAGAGTACAATGCGGTTTGAATATTGTTCCCTCTACCAGGAATCAGTAGGGAACAGGCTGACATCAAAATTTTACACTAAACCAGGGTTATAAAGGGACCAAATCAGATCTACATTGCTAAACTAAAGCACACACGCACACAAAATAACCAAAATAGGACTAAACCTGGATGAAACCAAAACGTAAATGTTAACCTCAACCCCTCCTTTGACACTAAATAAGTAAATTATTAAAGAACGGAGGAGCATGTTGGTGGACCATTACAGCGGGAGTGCTCCAGGCAAAAGTACAACTGCTGTTTGTTTGGGTTTGGCTTCCTGATAACATCACTACAGCAACATGAGTATAACGCACTGTATATATCACACACAGACGAGTCAATGTACTGGACGAAGACTTATTTTCATACATAATGACGACTGCAGACTGGGAACACAAGAGCCTCAGGAGCTGCTCTCTAAAACAGGACTAAAACAGGTTTACGAGTAAAGCAGATCTAAGCCCGGGACTAAAGCAGGTCTAATCCCAGGACTAAACCAGGTCTAAATCCAGGACTAAACCAGGTCTAAATCCAGGACTAAACCCTGGACTAAACCAAGTCTAAAGCAGGTCTAAACCAGGACTAAAGCAGGTGTAATCCCAAAACTAAACCAGGTCTAAACCCAGGAGTAAACTAGGCCTAAAGCAGATCTAAACCAGGACTAAAGCAGGTAAACCAAGGACTAAACCAAGTCTAAACTCAGGACTAAACCAGGCCTAAAGCAGGTTTTAGCCAGGAATAAACCAGGCCTAAAGCAGGTCTAAACCAGGACTAAAGCAGGTCTAATCCCAGGAGCACATTTTATAAACTGTAACACTGCTCCACAGCAAAAACATTTAAAACAAACAAATAAACAAATGCTCTACCAGTGCTCATAAAAATTATAATAAAATCACAAAACAATAAATAGAAGCTAAGAACCATAAATAATATAATACCAGTTAAAAATAATAAATAAAAAAAAAAAGAGTAAATCCCTTGTTTTTGTACCTGTTTGTAATGTTTTTTGCTGCCATAAAAGGTTTGATCTATGGATCTCTTCTTTAGAAACACAAAGACTGCAAGGCATTAATCAGCTAACTCCACACCTGCCAATCTACGCCATCAGTCATTCATGCACACAACATATTCACACAAGAGTAAGGAGGGTGAAGTATCTTGCCTAAGGACACAACCACAATTTGTGTCTTAGCGGTTTTCTAACACCAAATTATGATAACCTGCTATATCTGAATGGCTGGCCTTTACAGATAGTTTATTTAAAAGCATTAAAGTCACTGAATGTACCTATTATTGTGGCCGGGTGCTGACACAGACAGTAATATTACTGGCCTACATACAGAAGACAATTATCGGGCAGATTCAAACTTGTAATTTTGCATTTTTAGAGAAATCTTCCATGACACTTTTAACACAGTAAAGTCTTCAGAAATATGCCCCGGTTTTACTTTTTTCACGGATAATGTAAGGCCTGAGGTGCTGCATTTCTCAACTTGTATCTGCACTAGAAAATCACAGGAGTCATTTGTTTTAGACAGTAAAGCATGACAATTATACATTCATTAAATATGTAGACATGATGATGGATAAACTGGTATTTTTTTTCAAGATTTTACAACATTTGAATTAATGGTTTAAACAGGGAATGATATTTCAATGTACACAGCCAAATCAGTAATTCTCCAGCAAGCTTTGTCGATGCCCAGTCTCGTCAGATCTCAGAGGCTTAGCAGGGTTAGGCCTGGTTAGTGCTTGCAGATTGGCAGCTTCACCTCCATAAGTCTAGGGCAGTACCTTACCACCACAGAGTGAGTGAAAAATACACAAGAATTTTAAACCAACTTTGAGTGTCTGGAAAGACTAATTACTATGTGACCTATCTCTCTGACTGAAAATCATCAAGTCACAATCCATATTAGGATATTTTCTGACCTGTAAAAAATTTTTTCTTCATCTTACAAATACCTAGACTCGTGTTTTGTTTCATTCACACATGTTTAACACACAAACCCTGCATGTTCTGGTTAAGTTCTTCTCTCAAACAGAAAACACCTTGTTCCACCTTGTGATATCATGTGGCAATACAGAAAGTGCTCCACTGTGTTTTTAATACACTTTCATTAGAATAATTTGGATAATTTTCAGATCTGGAATTGCCAATCTCTGAACTAAAGGTAAAAGGTTAACCTGAAAAACTACCACTTCATGACATCACAAGGTGGAACAGAGCATTTTGAGCTTTGGAGATGTAGTCAGACTATTAAAGCGTTACTCAAACCTGTGAATGAAGCAAAACAAACCTGAGAAGGTAACTTTTTAGTGAGTTACACTAAAAGTTACATGATGGGGCTTTAAATGACTCACATATTAATGCACAGTTTTCCCACTTTTACAACTATTTGCGGTGGTTGCCCTACTCCTGTCTCTGACGCAGATAAATGGGTCAAATGAAGGAGACAAATATACAGCTTGGCGTGGAGTACATAGGTGGTGGTCACATTTTTATATAGCGTTCTTCCACCTTCAAGGTACTCAAAGAGCTTTACATCAAGGACCCACTCACCCGTTCACTCACACATTCACACACCAGTGTACGCAGACACTGGGGGCGAGGTGGCTTAAGTATCTTGCCCAAAGACACTACAACAGCATTCATAGGTGGGAGCTGGAATTACACGTCCAACTTTCAGATCAGTAGACAAACAGTATCAACTGAGCTACTGTCGCCCAGTAGCTTCAGAAGAACACAGAAAGACTCCATATGGTCAGGGGATGGAACCAGCAACCTTGTATCAGTGACATTACTCTGCATAACCCCTCCTTTCTCACCTGCCTGGCCTCTTGTATCTGTTTGCGCACCACTTCCTTGATACTGGGCGTGTCTTGTCTGGGTGGGTTGAAAAGTACACTTATACTCGTGTCTGTCTCTTCTAGTGAGATCTCAGGCCATCCCAAATCCAGGTCTGGCACCACTTCATCGGACTCTGTGGGGAAGTACGTGGACACCCCATTCTCCTCCGGGGCCACTCCTTTAACATCCCCCTCCTCCTCAATCAGAGGAAGTTCCGCATTTTCCAAAATAAAAGCTATTTCCTGTTCGGATAGGAAGTGGTTGATTTGCTCCGCTCGTAAGAACTCCTCATAGGCCTCTGTACCCCCACACAGGAGGGCGTAGATAGCCAATCGGTAGGCTTCTTTATAATGGGGCGGGATGTACAGAGGAGGGCTGTCATCTTTGAGTGAAGACAGACCGGATAGACTGGAATCCATTTGTGATGACTTTAGACTTTAGCTGCAGAGAAAAGGAGAGACAAGTTCAGGTACTGGCAAAGCACTTCTCGAAAATACTAATTAGTTCCGACTGAAGACATATGCAAGGCTTCGGGACTAAAGGAATATTAGTGAAACCTTTATTCGATTTGAAAATATTTTGAAACGTTAATTTTACAAATCTATAATAAAATAGACCACAGCAGTAGAATTAACAGCCTCCTCAACCTCCCCATATCCTCAACTCCACCGCCAGTGTCTAAATCCCTATCTATTATACTTCATCTCTGACCTCTCTATCTAACTGCATCTAATCAGCGGTATTTATCCAATCCAAAATAAACAAACAAGTGCATAAACAAATAAATAAAAAATAAATCAATACAGCTTTAAAACTGATTTTTCAGTCAGAAAAATACTTTAATAGAAACAGGCCAAAATTAAAGGGACAGTTTGGAATTTTGGACATAGGACCTCATTTCCTAGTGAGCCAGAGTGTTGGAGACATGTGGAGACACTTTTTAAAATATTCCACCCAGTCCTTGTATTTGCAGAGGTCACTGGTGCTAGGCTAGTGCATGTCAATGGCCATAGTTAGCCTGCCATTAAAAACAGTCTTGCCCACTCCACAAAACACCCGAAACAAATCTATTATTACACCAGACTGTGATGTAAATGTCTGTGTCAATAGAATAATTTTAGAAGTAAAAACAACCTTGCATTTGAAGGATTTATGTCTGAGGACTGATATATGAGAAAATAGTCTCGCAACATGCGATGATTCATGCGATGCAAGGTTAGTTTTATTTCAAACATTACTCTATCGACACAGACATTTACATCAACAGTCTGGCGTAATAATAGATTTGCTTCAGGTGCTTTGTGGAGTGGGTAAGACTGTTTTTAGTGTCAGGCTAACTATGGTCAGTGACATGCGCTAGCCTTGCACCAGCGACCTCTGCAAATACAAGGACTGGATTGAATATTTAAACCTTTAAGAACATTATTATCCCCCCTCCTCTCTTTTCCCATTCATATTTTCTCTATCTCCTCTGTCTTGTCTTGCACATTTCTTGACTGGAGCTCTAGCCGTGAGTTTCATTTGAGGCGTCAGTGCGTTTACATATGTTAAACAAAACCAGTCAGTCCAGTGTGAATCAGCTCAGTCAATAACTCAGAGGCATGTTCTCACTGTCTCCACTAATAGAATACAACTCCACCGGAAACTGTGTGAAACCAAACTCAGCTAATTATGCTTTTCTCAAATCATACCTATTATATAGTAATACCATTAATCTGGGAAAACTTTGTAAGAATGAAGCTATGTTCAAGTGTAGCTTTAATGGTATAACTATGGTATAAACATACCTATATTTGCTAATATCAAAATACAGGGGCTTTCACTGCCAAACAATCCATGGATTTCTGAATAATATAAAATTTAAGATGGTAGCCATAACAATTAAAAACTTAAAACATAATATTATGTGTTTTGAAGTCCTCCAAATGTTGTATAAAACAAGCTGAAACCCACTGTAAACACACAGAGTGCACCTTTAATGTATCTTAAAAAACAAACAAACAAATAAATAAATAATGAAAAATAATGACGTAACTCCTGAAGATGTGAGACAGGTCTCTACTCGTTCTAATTTGGACAAAACTTCTTTTTAAAAGGGTAAGTTTGAAAGTGGAGAACTCAAAACTTTTCTTGTCTGATGCATATGCTTTGCAGAAGTGTTACAAAATTGCATTCAACTGTGCAATCTCAATGGAGAAAAGCATTTTTCACATTTCAGACACCTCCATAAAACAAGCAGGTAACTTCTTTATTTAATTTGCACTCATACCTTTTAAAATTTGATTATAATTATGTTTTTCTTACTTAATTATGATTATGTCTTTCTTTCTTTTTTTTTTTTCTGTTTTATAGACTAGAACCAGGTAAGAAGGGTACTTTACATTCAATATAGTTCAATAAGTTGTATGTTATTTTTAGAACAAAGTTCAGAATGTGTTAATTTAAAAACTACACCAAAATATCTTACAGTACGCTCTCATATAGGGTTACTATATTCAGAGTATTCTTGTTGACACATTTTGGCTACACATGTGTTCAGTCATCTACCTTAGTGTTGCAGAATGAACAGCAACTTACTCTTGACTTTTAACTTCCAACTACATATTACACCCACACACATAAACCCACCATTTGAGAAGCCTAATTTTAAAATGTATAAATTGTAAATGTAAATAAAAGCATACCTCATTGCTGCAGACCTGTCAGAGCGGTCTTGTGTGAAAAGCTCTGAGGCGTGGAGCGATCTGTGAGACTCTCAAGTGTTTGCTGTACCTATCTCGAGCTCCGCCCACTGCAGAATCAAGCTCCACCCACCTGCTCTCACCTGGAGCTGCAAGTTTGTCTGCCATTAATTGAGGGGATATATTAGTGATTACAGATTAAATATTATCAATTAACATATATGACTATTTTGAAAATAATGTGTAATTGCACTAGCAATGACAGATTTTCATTTACTATTTTTATTTCTGAAAAAAGCAATAGTGAAAATCCTCCAGTTAAAATAGTCCTGACCAAGACTAGCTCTGATCAAGTCAAGATCTGCAGATGGGTCCCCACTACTCCGGGTTGCACTAGCGACATTAAAGGATATGGGGTCAAGTGCAAAGGACAAATTTTTGGGACAAAAAAGTGTACCTTAACCTTTTTTGAACCCTACACGTATGACCAATGTTCACATCGTTCAAATATTCTCAAGATAAATATTCTGTGGGCGGACAACAAAGTATTAAACAAACAATCTTATTACAACTTTGATCAAGCTTAAAATAAGGAGAAACCAATATAACATGGATAAAAGCACTTCAAAGTTGTTTTTGCATAATGTCTCCTTTCACTTAAAAAAAAAACTAAAAAAACATATATATAACACAAATATATATATATATATATATATATATATATATATATATATATATATATATATATATATATATATATATATATATATATACACATACACTTATTTTATTTATAGGCCATTTGTCTCCACACAGAAAGGACAGTTAGACCAGGGAGGTTGACATGTGACATTTATTGTCATCACAAGCTTCAAACACATGTGAGCAGTGTTAGAACCAGGATTAAAATTCACCTTTATTTTCCCCAAAACTATCCTTACAACCTCAATATAATAAGACATACCTCCCCTATGTAAATTTATTGCAACTATGGCCTCAAGAAATATATGTGAACTTTCCATATATTTTATCAATAACTTTAAGTGTTTAAGTGTTACATACTTATTATGTAAATTAAATATGATAAATAAGCATTCCACTTAGTTTTGTGGAAGGTATAACTTTTAATTTCTATATATTGTAAGTAAGTTTCATTTTAGCTGTTTCCATTGAACAGCCACTTCACATGTGATGCTATCAACACAACCTTGGCTACACATATTTTTATGAAGACATTTTGGTGATTTGGTCTAGGCTGCAAGAAAACAAATAGAATGGTTATCATTTAACTAAGGCTGATGGTTCAAAAGCTACTTTAATCTACTTCAATGGACAAGTTGTCACTGTAATTGACTGGTAACAAAAGAAATCAAGCAAACAAGCATCAAGCCATCACTAATAATATAATAATTTTTGCTGGAACACTGAACAGTGTCTATTTATTTATATCTATCCTGAAATTTATATTTTATTGTTGCTCAAAAAGCTAAAATCTTTGCTTACCACCAACTCTATTTTGCTTATGTAAACAAAACTACACACTAAAAAAATGCAAATTCAATAAATATCGTCATAAAAATATCCATGTAACCAAGGCTTAAGTTCAGATCCCTCTTAAAGTCCTTTTTTCTCTCTTGTTATATGGTCCAGTGCTTTAAACCAACAACCTGGACTAAAAACCTCATCTACGTCTAAGCATCAAACTCCACACTGCACACATTGCCGGTCTGGACTACAGCAGATCTCAGACTGGTTTAGGGCTCGGTCTACTTCCTGGGAGGGGTTGGGGACTTCATGAAACGTGGTGGAGTGGGTGACTTGACTCCACGGGACGGGGTAGGGGTTGGTGATTTGGGGGTGGGGGTTGGAGACTTCGGGGTGGGGGTTGGTGATTTGGGTGCAGGTGTAGAGGCAGGAGTAGAAGCAGGTGTAGGGCTCCTCATGGAGGGTGCGGGAGTGGGGCTCTTGACAGAGGGTGCGGGGGTCTGGGGTTTGGAAGGTGTCGGGGTGGGCGTCTTGGAGGGAGGGACGGGTGTAGAAGCAGGTGTAGCAGCAGGTGTGGATGTTGGTTTGGCTTGCCCCACTCTGGGCTCTGGGAGCTGCTCGCCGTGCCTGTAGACGCTCACGGTGATCTCCACAAACTCGCCACCATATTTGTTTCGGACGTTGATGCTGTACTTGCCGGAGTCTTCGGGCGTGACTTTGTTGATGACCAAACTGGCGAATTTGCCCCCGTCGAAAGTGACCTTGGTGTGCTCAGTGCAGGCCACTTCCTGCTCATTCTTGAACCATGTGACCTCAGGAGTTGGGTCGCCCCAAACAGTGCAGGTCAGGCTCAGGGACTGGAGAGCACAACAGGAGAGACACAAAGTTAACATTTAAAAAGGCTGTATGTGACATTTTTCATTTAATAAAGTAAAATATGTACTGTGTGCATCTCTTTCTTCTGTGAAAGAGGAAGTAACAGCTGTTAGCATATTGGTCTCTGAGAGTTGTGAAACTCATCACAGTTAATAATTACAGGATGATAGGAGTGCTTTAACAAAGTGAAGACAATGATTGGACCCCTGTAAACTGTTTAAAATGAACTAGTTCTCTTTTTCTCCTGCTAGTCTCGATGGAGATGTTATTGCATTGCCTGAAATGATCTGCCGTGTGCAATGACAGATGTTTTAATGTTCAAAAACACCAACCTGAATTCTTACTGCATTTACTTTGACATTCTCATTACCAATAAAGACTATGAATTTATGTTCAAAAACTGGAAATCAAGATGGCACAACACAAAACTTTTTCCTTGTGAATAAAGAAATGCTGTGTTACACAAGTGGTGCTTAGAATCCAGCCCTAATTTATTATATAAGTGTTATTGCTCTGTCCCTGCTATTGTAACCGACCAGTTGAAAATGACACGTAGGAATGTTGCTGTTCCAGTCAAACTCAAGCTCAAAAAGATGGCGCCCACAATTGAATCTCTATTCAAAGTCACTCATCCACACATACTAAGGCCGTGTGATTAATGGGAGATTAGGTCATTTCTAGTTGTCAATCATATGCTTGGGTTAGTTTAATCAAGGTGTCTACTGACAGTCAATAGTCAGTAAAAACAGGTTGTCTGGAGCAAAGTTCAGAATTTGGAGAAAGAAATTGTTTGTATTGTGTATTGTAATTAAAAGTCTGTTTATGTTCAGGAAATTAAGAAATTTTATGCATTTTATGCAGTGCATTCCAAGCATCCTAATTATTCACAATGATGAGTTTATAAGTGCTTTTCACAACTCTCAGAGACCACAGCTGAGTTTTGCTGTCACAATAAAGCTAACAACAACTAACAAAAACTAACATGTTAACGCACACTTGATTATTGGGCAATAAAATGCTTTATAACTTATTAGATGCTGACAGCATTCAGCAGACATATTTTGACCTTAAGAGTTGCATTTACAATATGTCTGTACTGAGACAAATACCTTGGAAAACCATTGGGTACAGGGCCTTTAAGAAGGTCAACATGTTATTGTATTGTATTTATTAGTCTAAATATATTTTACCTTCTGCTCCATAATGGTAACGACATCAGGCAAACCACCGACGACTCTGCCACGGTCTGAGGAGGAAGAGGTAATTAAACATTACTATATAAAAGAAAGGGCTTTATATTTATATGATAAATAAATTGTAGATTGTATATACTCACTTTTCTCAGCAAATGCAGCTGCCCTAAAAGGCAAATGAAATGTATGTTTTAATAATACAATATATAAATAAATAAATAAATTTCTCTAATAAAAATAAATATATATTTATAAACTCACTTCAGCCTGAGGTACTCATCATAAGCATCGGTGTAGGCTGCAGAGGAAACGACAGTCAAGTTAAAATCCTTTGGACAGTTAAAAATAAAATAATAACTCAGCTAAACTGTTGAATGAACTTGTTGTTAAATTCACTCTTTACAGGTTTTAGCATGTCGTTTCCGTGTTAACCCAACGATAATAGCTCAGGATTTAGTGCTTTAGTCCTGTATGTGAAAATTACAGGTTCCAATCATGCTCTCCTCCCTTAATACTATTATTGTGCCCTTGGGCAAAACACTTGTCAGGGCTGATATAGTGATTTTTGTTTTGATCGGATACCAGTGGTTGGTGTTTTCTTTCACATTATCCAATTAGAAAGTAGAAGGAACTTCACTTGAGTCTCTTATTTGGGTTGCCAGCTTAGCAGATTTCAGGTAGCT
>NW_026571190.1:13017536-13232536 GCF_026225935.1 Boleophthalmus pectinirostris | reverse complement strand
TTCTGCAAAATAAGATTTGTGGAGGAAATTATGGTAACTTCTTAAATTGCAACCTTTGCAATTTGCCAATCGTGCCCATTTAAATTGCAATTTTGATTTGATTCCTATTTTACAAGAATTACAATGACAAAGAATTATGACAGTGATTATGCATAAAAATGTAGTATGCTTTGAAAAAAAATTATTTGACTGAATTGAAATAGATACCACAGCATACATTAGAATCTGAATGCTATAATACTTATTTGTTTACTACATGCTCAAAACAAAATGCATAAAAGGACCCGGAGAAATAGACCTTGCACAGACCTTCACTGTGTATTTGTGAAGCAGATACAGGACAGGGTGTCTCATGTGGTCTGGATAAAATGGATGTTGCAGTGATATACCTTGTTTTCTAATGAACTCCTTTCTCTGGAACTCAGCCTCCTTCAGAGCAGCTTTGAACACTAAAAACACAAATACCATTAAACTAAACTCATTAAAATATTGACTATATAAGCCCATATAAAATACTGTCTCTCACCATCTCCCACCAGCACCAGGGAGGACTGAGCCTTTGCCTTTCCATCGTGGATTTGTACAGTGTAGGTGCCCTCATTGGCTCTGGTGAAGTTCTCCACAATCATCTGGATCACTCCGGTGGCGGCGTCATGACTGATCTTATGGCCCTGAGACATACAGAGGCAACCATGTTAAACACAATATTATACAACATTGGGCAAAATCTGTCAGTCTGTCTGTCCCAGGGCAGCTGTGGCTTCTAAATGTGTTTATGAACCCAGTGAGGATTGAATGAATAAGGGTCTACTCTCTCTCTCACCTCTCCACTGGTGACTTCTTTATCATTGACGATAAACCTGTAGGACACAGCGGAGGATAGTTTCACGGCCTGGAGCCAGAAGCGAACGTGGCCCTTCTCCAAGATCTCATAATTCAGGCCGTGCTTCAGAGGAACAACTGGAAAACAAAACACATTTTTAAATTTCAGATTCATTTTTTATCAATGATGTAGCCTTTTTAATTCAATCTGGGATCCAAAAAAATGTAAACCTAAATGTAAAGTGCTTTTTTAAATCTGGCTGCTTAAATCACATTAACTTTATTATTCAGAAAGTTGGATTTCATAAAGCCAATCACATCACTTACTTACATACAATGGATACAATGGATTAAAGAGAACTAAATATTTCAGTGTTGTTTTTTCATGGTGTCAGTAATTGTGAATAATCATAAAATCATGAGATTTCTTCTCACAATAATCATAACAGTAAAATGTGATATCGTGACATCTCTAATCTGTACTTTCAGGACTCACCTGGATGTCTAATGGCATAACTGAGCTCCAACATAGTGTTCAAGGCTGTGGACAAACAAGCACAATCAAGACTCATTACATACCATATTGTAATATATAATATTATGAAAAGTAATTAGATTAGATTATAGTCATGTGACCCGTAAACGCACCATCCTCAGTGAGGGTGTGGCTGGCGGAGACTCCATCGGTGTCAGTGACCACGACAGAGTATCGGCCCAGGTCGTCTTTGTCTGGGTTTGTGAACGTCAGTCTGGAGCTACAGAGAAAAAAACAAAATTAAAATGTTAAAATGATAATAACAAGTTCTGAAGATGGGAGTTTGTGTCATTTCATCGTAAAAATTTGGGATTCCAGGAGCTGTTTTTGTCATCATGTTATAAAGTTACATTTCTTTGGTCACAATATAGATATGTGGCTTTTTTATTGTTCAGGGATGCAGTAAGTAAGGCTGGTGCCCTGATAGTAGCCTAGCTGTTGAATAGCATTAGCATGGTGGCAAAACTCTTTGCTTTGGAGAGTTGTGAAACACGCTTAGAAACTCATCATGGTGAAAGCTAGAGATGCATTAATAAATTGAGGAATAACTTTGAACCCCTGCAAACAGTTTAAAATGTACGAGTTCATTGAGACATCATCAAAACAGCCAGTTGGTTTATTACACCTCTGTTTAACTGTTGATTTCTATGTTGATTTTAACATTTTGCCTTCTTACGTTCTTCCTTTGCTGCTCATGGACACTCGGGGGCACTCTCCGACCGGGCTGTAGTTTTTGGACCAGATAAACTTAGATGTCTCACTGATTTCACAGGCTTCAAGAGACAAAAAGATGTCTCCAGTCTCCTCATCTACTCCTACTTCAATCTCACGGGTTCCTGCAAAGCATCATTGTAAAAATGTAAACATACGTGAGTTATAATATAGGTTATCAAAGTAAATGTTAAAGATGCACAAGTATTTGTTCTGTTTCAAAGGACATGTTTTTGCTTTGTCTGGAAATTGCCAGCATGGCATTAAATGTATAGGTCTACACGCAGACAAGCAGGTACTGCTACCAGGCCAAGTTACAGGTCAGACCTGTGGAGAGGCGAGCCTGCTCACAGGGAGAATGCATATTTTTCATGGTATTTTATAATTTTATAATTTATAATATGATATAATACAATATAATATAATATAATATGATTATATTATATTATATTATCTAATAATAATAATAATAATGATAATATAATGATATGTGTTTCTACCTGGCAGAGCTTTGGCACACACTGGCTCAGACACCAGTGAAGCTTTTCCAATTCCACTGCTGTTGACGGCACGAACTTTAAACACATACGACTGACCCTCCTCCAATCCAGACACCTGTCATGGATATCCAAATATGTATGATTATTTAGACAAGAAGGTTGAAGAGCTGGAAGAGTCATTCAGTAAAACATTTTGTAAAGATATGATCTCATGATGCTGACGCTGGCACAAAGTGAAGTATGTCCAAATAATTTCCCTTGTGGATCAACAGAGTTTGTCTAAGTCTAAATCTAATGTGTGTAATGGCCTAACCCCTAGGCCACTTAACAGCATGAAGTTTTGAATAGTTGCAGCCACCTCAATTATTATTCATATGCCTTATTTGATTGATATAACATTAGATAGCATAAGATTGCACTTCTCATTGCTTTTTTCTTACAGTGTTCACTTTACAATGACACAGTTTATTTTTGAATGTCTTTCATGAATGAACTAAATAAATACCATAAATAAGTCATTATATCATTACTGTTGACATACCTGGAAGTAGCGGTGGCTGACAGCTTCCTCGTTCAGAGCCACAAAGTCCTTAGATCCTTTTTTGGCCATTTCGACGATGTACCCGGTGACTGGACTAGCCCCGATATAAACAGGAGCCTTCCACAACAGAACCAGGGAGTTGCCCCTCACCTCACTGAAGCTCAGGTCATAGGCCGGTCCTGGACGAAAACAAAAGTATAAAAGTTTGAACAAAAATAATATAATATGATATAAAAATTGCTAAATTTGCCACCACTCTGACCAGGATTAGTTAGGTTATATTATACAACTGAAGAGAAAATAATAACATTTTTGCATTATATAGGACCTTTACACACAACACAGGCTCTTACCAGGAGTGTCCATGGTCCAGGCCTCACACTTCATAGGAGCACTAGGAGCAGAGGGGATGCCCACTCCAGCCAGGTTACCAGCGGTGATCTTAAACTCATAGAAAGTTCCCTCTGTCAGATTCTCCACCTAAAGTGGTAAATAAATAAGTTACTTTTAATATTTTGTAATGCTTTTGCAGGACATTAAAGCCCAGCACATGAAACACACAAATATGAATTTATGGCTCTTAAAATGTTCTCATGAATGCAACTAGGCCTGGGCAATATGGAATGCAATATTTCCTGATATTAATCAATCCTAATTTTTTACTTGTAAAACAAAATGCTTGTCAGTACTGATTTCATGAAGAGACAACAAAGACAATTTCTTCATCCAAAGTTTGACAACGGATTCATATCACATGCTTTCACTGACTGAAAGGATTGAATGTGGTCCTCTCAATTAAAAGATCTAGTATTAATAACTGAATCTCTAATGCAACCTATTAGTTAACTCTATCACTGTAACTGAAACCAAAACATTTGTATCTACCAACCCCTAAACTCTAGTTAAGTATTACCCTCCTTTACCTTGCAAACTCTCTCTGTGACCGCCTGCAGGTTGACCTCCTTCCAGGCCAGAGTATCTGCGTCTCTCTTATCGATGTAATAGGCGTTCACTTTAGATCCTCCACAGTGTCTGGGGCTGTTCCAAGCCAAAGTCATGGATGAACCATCGCAACTCAACATTGTGATACCGAACGGGGCACTAGGGGTTGCTGTGGAGAGGTAACGTCAGAATCAGTTCAGATTATTCATTTTGATTGGTTGTCAAAAAAGTTTACAGAGTATGAACCAGTAAAAGAGAGTGGCTCCAGCTCACTAGGCTATCTTTACTCATTATCTAAAAGTCTACAACTGAAAGCATTAGGTGTCTCAAAACAATTTGTGCAGTCATTAAAATACTACAGTTAAATGTGTACAGTCTTAAATATCAGTGATCAAGGAACATGTGCTATAAAGTGTGTGTATTAGAGTGAACACAGAGCAGAGTGGATTTTGAAGTGATTTCCATTCTGAAGTGGTGGGCTCATTCAGTTACACAGTCACAAATAAAACATACCATATTCAAAACCTCTGCCTGGAAGAAACAATGAAAGACAAAAAAGGTACAATACATAAATCTGACTGAATAAACTAAACATATTCAAAATATATTTTAATGTATAGTTTTAATATATTTGATTAAAAAAATATTCAGGCTGAATCATAGATTGTATAAAGAAGTGGACTGGGGAGTGTGACGTCACCCACTTGGCAGGGGGCGGGCTCTTGAGGCTGTCATTCAAACTTGTCTCTTGATTCTCTCTTGATTTATGGACAAAATTATGAATAATGAGCCTAACAGCAGCAGTAAGGGAGAGGAGATGGGCCTTTTTTCAATAAAAAGTAAACTGGAGTTGAAAGAGCCGAAAAGAGTCAAAATGCTCATTTCCTATTTGGAACACAGCAGTTAGCGGGCTACCTATGTCCATTTATATATACAGTGTGAGCACTAATAATAAAATTGTAATTTCTGACACACACATGAACACATGAAATTTATCCTCATAAATAGACTATGAATAGTCTCTTGAATGCAGTTTTGTAAATGCAAAGTGCATATACTCACATAGGGCCGGCTCGACTGTGATAGGGCCGGACTCCTGAGACTCTTCACTCAAACCAAACACATTCACAGCTTGAACTCTGAACACGTACGTCTCTCCAGGAACAAGTCCATGCACCACAAATCTGAGGAAAGATTAATAAAAAAATCATTGCTTTTCTCCTCCTCTTCACAGTGGTTATCCTCTCATAATGAAACCAGTATTCAGACTGGTTAATATTTACCATTTAGCCTTGCTAGTTTTAGGTTACCTTCACAATAACATACATATCACATCAATTGCAGTAATAAACTAGAACTAGAGATAGGATGATGACACTGTATTAAAATGCCAGTATATTAATTCCACAAGGATAATGCTATTGACATAGGTAATTTATTTCAATGGGTTCGTGGAAAAAGCAGCTCTCCTCACAGCTTCGAATTCATGAACTTATTATAGGTCATCATACATGCCCATCATACCACAAATAATGTAAATGGCCAGGTAGAAATAGTCTGAAGTCTGTTTTCATGTAAGCCTTTAGTGCCTTCTAGACCTAATCTCTGAGGGCTACTTGTTTTGCCCTGATAATTGTATTGTTTCCTCAAATATCTGCACATCAAAGTAGAGCATAACAGAGGATATCATATACAAACATTTTAAGATTAGAGGTATTTGTTGTTTATATAAAATAGGCAACTCCATGGTATACCGTTATACCATGGAATTTTTCATCATGGTTATCATACTTAAGAAATTTCATACTGTCGCAATCCTAACTCAAACTAAACCAGACCAGGACTAAACCCAGAGTAAAAAAAGGACCAAACCAGGTTAACTGGTTCCAACTAAACTGGCACAAAACCAGAACCCAAAGTGAACGCAGCCTCAGCTACGTCACGCCTGGTAACCTTTTGACTTTGTTGTTCTTTGGCCCTTTTGTTATTCTAATCCACTGGCACAGTGCTATAGCATTGGGAAGACACTTTTGCTGTCACCTGTTGTGCTTGAATGGCTTGTGGTTGCAAGGGAACCACTCCTTGGACCCAACAACTCTGCCATCGATGTAATATCCCATCAGGTTCTTCAGGTGTTTGGGAGAATCCCACTGAACAAACACAGATGACTTTGTGTTTCTGGTGGCAGTGACCTGCCCCGGGGCAGATGGGACACCTTTGGATGAGAACATAGGAAATTTAGAAAAACTATTCAAATAATAATTGGAAGAGGATTCTGCTGACCATATAACAGTTACTTACTTATGACCAGAGCTAAACAGAATAGTTTCATAGTACAAGTCACGCAATAAATAGCTTTCACAATTGTTTCCAAAATATTGAAAGTGTATTATTTAAAAAATAAAGGATAAGATCTTCAGTTGAGTGTGTTTACATGGAATTTGTGAGTTAGAGCTGGGTTTGTAAGCATAACAGCAAAATATTTAATTTATTAAAAAATGTCCCAGGTGTAGTTAAAGACACACAGTGAAAGTGACTTCAGACTGAGAGAGCTCAGTACATACCAATTGGCTTCTCCACGTCTGCAAAGTATAACACATTGATTTGATTGTGTTTATTTGTGACTTTAGATGTTGCATATTTTCTTTAAATCATATTTCAAAATGGAAGAAATTGTGGACTTTGAGGAAAATACTGACATGACACAACATGGGTGGGAGATGTTTGACAAATGACTCAAATTTATTCTTCTTTTTAATGTGCATAAGCTTTTATAAAACTATAATTATTTGTGATAGTTATTGTCATGCCATGTCCATATAGATATGATGGCAATTATTTAAGGATTGTATGTCTTGAGTTTTAGTTTGTTCCATCTTCTGAGGCCTAAACTATGCCATAAAGAATGAAGGCAATATTACATTTTATTTATATTTTCATTTATTTGCACATGTCGATGAGGTGAACCTTACCATCCATGTCCACTTTCTGCACAGGCTCAGTGGGCAGGGACGCCTCACTCGACCCGTACATGTTCACAGAATACACTCTGAACTGGTATTTCTGTCCCTCGGCTAAATCAAAGACCGGATATCGCGGAGAGCTGATTTTGACTGCTGTGTTGATGCGCTGCCATGCTTCTGTGCCTGCAAAGCACTATGGGAGGGCGGGGCCAGAAAGGAGCAAGAACCAAAGAACCAGGCAAACAAATGCATCAATGAATGAACAAGCAATGATCTCAAGACCTAGTAAATACAGTGGACATTGACAGATATGTATGTACCTGTAATTATGTAATTATTATGTGCACTATGTAACTTATCTGCTTGTATCCCTGGAGATGTTATGGATTTGCCTGGACAACAATATGGCATCGAATGTATCTATCTCATATTTATTCAATAAATGTTATATTGCTTAAATGTAAATAAAGGTTGTATACGTAAAACAGGCTTTCACACTGTAATTGAAAACACGGAGGTAGAGATGTTCATGTGAATGTGAAACATTCCAGCCAAAGCAATAATCTTTCCAGGTAGACGAGCAGGTGGCAGAATTCCACCAGAAAAGTTACATAAAAGAGTTACATAGTGCACTTTTAATATTACTTCATACTGGAACAGAATTTACTTCAAGAAAATAATTTAAATTCTGTAGCCTTTAGTACAAATCTGCCAATTGTTGCAAAATGCAAAGAATTGTGCTTAACATCGACAAATAAGAATGAGTATTCTTGATTGAAATTATAGATTAAAGATTACAAATAGGATTTGATCATGTAGTATATTTCTGACTTTTCTGATTTTTATTTTTATTTTTTAATGTTATAATCTGTATAAGAAACTGCACTCGTAGTAATGTATTGTAATGTAATAAGTCAGAAATACCTACTTGAAATACTTGAAACTATTTTTAAAAATGTCTATAACTACTCAAGATCAAGTTGTTTAACTGATGCAAAAACTTCTTAAATTTTACTTTATTTCCCTTATTTGGAGATGTAAACATTTGTTGTACATGATGCAGATGACACTATAGTGCACGGAGATCAGAGCAGACAGGAGCAGCACAAACCTTCTCGATGACGTACCAAAGCGGGGCCCTTCCTCGCGGTTTGGGAGGAGTCCAGCTCAAAACCACGTAGGACCTAAACACCTCAGACACATGCAGCTCTGTGGGCTCCCCAGGAACAGTAACGTAGCCTGGATAAGGTTAAGCTTAAGTCAAGTACAAGGCAAAACTGATGAGGAAGTCCCAGAAATACTTAAAATGTATTATAGCCTCACACGCTTTTCTCCATGAGATAGATTCAGTAGGAACATACCAGGTAAAGCAGTAACATCACCATGGAGATAAGCAGGTGATCCTCTGCCAGAAAGGTTGGCACACCTTTACACACCTTAATTTTTGTTGAACCAAATGAAATAGATATGACTGCAATTTTGAAATAGGCACTTTTTCTTTTACTTTGCAGTCAGACTATTCTGATCAAGTCTTGGAAACCTGCTCTTCTTAAAATATGTTAATTTGTTAAAATTGATAGCAAAGAAAAGCAGAATCTGGTCTAATTAGGACTTTTTCAACAACTCAACAGATAAGTAGACCAGTCTGAAAATTATAATATCAACAATATAAAATAACATGAAAAGCATTACAGCAAAGACATGCAAAACATAGCACACAGGGAAGGCTAGACATGCAGGGGGCAAATGATGGCAAAGAAAATCCAGGAGGACACGCTCTACATGCCAGTGAAGCCATACATATTTGATATTCAACTATGTCAATAATAACTGGTGTTAGATAAAAGGTATAACAGATCTCTAGTTTTCTTTAAAAAGTTGTTTGTGGTAACAGTTTATTTTATATCCTGAATACTATGTACCTTCCTGATCTAGTTTCGTTACAACATTCAATCACATGCAATCTGACCCCTCTATCACGTAAGTGTAACTATTATTAGCATGTAATGTTATTACTATTGATGTAATGTTATTCCATGTTGTTTCATAAGTACTGTCAATTTTACAGTCCTCATGAAACAACATGGAATAACAAAACACAGTACAGTTTGCTTTTTTAACAACATAACAAAAATAGCATTTAAAGTTGTTAATACAGGAATAAGCTTCAATACTTGCTGACTTAAAAGTTGTTTCAGTGTACTAAAAGGAACATGTACAGTGACAGATTCTTAGTTTTGTTTGTTTGTTTGTTTTAGATTTTGATAGGAATTGGGACAACTAATGTGCCCAAGACACTGAACCCATGATACGGTAAAATGCTCTGTCCTGTGTATGTGTTGTATCCCTACCATTGATTTACAATAACTCCTCTTATTAAGTCCAACACGTGATGTTATTTCAGATAGGGAAAAAGGGGAAATGTTAACAATGACTGTGGGATTATGATGAAAGTGGATGAAAAGAGAGAGAGTCTTTAAATCCAAATCTGTTTTACCTTCCAGATCATCATCCTTGATCACTATGTCAGATTTCCCGGGTATTTTTACCACTGTTTCAGACACAAGTTTGGTTATGTTTGAGATCTTGCTGCTGCGTGTTTTGACATTTACCTTCGTCTGTACCTTGCAACCGTTCATTCTCTATGGGATCGATGGCAGTGATTTTGTCGGACTTGCGGGAGGGTCTGCTGATGCCCGCACTGTTCACTGCCCGGACCCTGAAGTGGTATGAGTGGCCCAGATTCAGCCCGTGGACAGGGTATTTACAAACCTTCACCGGGGAATCGTTACACTGCACCCAAGTGTCACTGCCAGACTCACAACTGGAAATGAGCATAATATAATATACATTAATTATAATACATTGTATTCAATTTTGATGGTATTGCAACATGGCATGACATTAACTTCACTGGCTATAAGGACATATGATTTTTATAAACTGTTCTTGCAAACTAGTGTTTTGTTTACTAAGACTTCAATGTATTCATCACCAAAGATGTGATTTTTGTCAGCTGAAAACACCTTAGGCCATGAGAAGTATTGCCATCACCCAAATTATCACAATTATGAACATGAACCCAATCCCTAACAAATAATAAGGTTCAACATTTGTAAATTTCATTACCTCCGCCAAGGAGGTTATGTTTTTGCTGGCGTTTGTCTGTTTGTTTGTTTGTGTTTGTCTGTTAGCAACATAACTCAAAAAGTTATGGACCGATTTTGATGAAATTTTCAGGATTTGTTGGAAATGTGAAAAGGAAGAACTGATTTCATTTTGGGGGTGATCCGGAAGAAATCCTGGATTCTGGATCACTTTGAAATTTTAGTTAACACTGTGGTAAATGGGGCCAAAAATTTTGTTTCTCAATATCTCGGTTAATTATTGACCAAACCCCATGAAATTTGACTCAGGGATGGACAATGGGATCCTCTTTCATATTCCAAAGGCTGATCCAGATCTGATCCAGAAGACTGATTTTATCGCAATTTATATAAAAAATGGGGGTAGTCCTTGGCGGAAGTCTGCGCTCTCTGAGTGCTTTTCTAGTTTTGGATATTTCATTCAAAATTAGTGAATCTACTATAAACCATATGAGTCTATATAATATTTATATATATAATTACATTCTAGAATGTGACTGCAACCTGTTAGCAGACAATCAGTTTTGTGCTGAATCTCACCGGTCGACGAAGTATCCGGTGATGGGTGCCTCATTGACAGTGTTTGGTGGTTTCCAGGCGACCAGGACAAAGTCTGCATTCACATCGTACGCCTTCACGCTCATGGGGGCTCCAGGGGCCCCAGCAGTGGTGGGGGCCGCATCTACAGAGGGCCAAAATGTTCAATGTAGTAGAAGAAGAATTTACTTCTAGAATAATCAGATCAGATTTTGTGTATATGTTTACATGCCCATATTGGCCCAAAAAGCCAACAGCAGACGCCTCGAAGGGCTTTACAAAATAGCTGACTTAAATCAAACAATGTAGAAATGGTCAACTTAAATACCTGAGACAAAGAGGTAAGCGCTGTGGTCTACGGTGCCATCCTTGGCGAAGATGCGGACAGTGTATAGACCCTCATCGTCTTTGGCCAGAGAGGGTAGAACAAGACGTGCAACTCCTCCTCCCACAAACATCTCAACAAGTTTACCAGGCTTCAGCAGCTTATCTGAAGGAAAACACAAGTTTTACATAATTACTAAATCACCACATTGTTCAATAAATAGTAGATGGAACAATATTTTTCAGGGTATTTATCATAGGTACTTTTTCTTTGTACTATTAGGGAGATTTTAGTTATTTTTTTGAAGTGCAATAATATTTGAGCTGTTTATTTGTATTTATTTTCTTCCTTTTTACTTTATGAGAATTTAAGGGGATAAAGTGCCATTATGAGTACAACTATATACAATGTAGGGTTAAATAATCAAAAGCTAAGTTTTGCTACCAAGATATCTTGTTTGGGAAAAGTGAACCTACCCTCTGAGCTCACAAGCTGAAGAACAACCTTATGTGTTTTAGGCTGATAAAGAAACCACTGGGAGCATATACAAACCCCTGGTCAGGGAATCTAACCCACAACTTTCTACCTGTGAAGTTTTATCTGTTTTACCACTGTGCCACCTTCAGATAGGTTTCATCTGTATTTGTAACTCACCGTCTCTGTACCATTGCACGAGAGGGGGCACGTTGGGGAGGTCTGGGACTATGACCATGCTACAGGCCAGACTGATGGTTCCGCCCTCCACTCCAAAACTCACAGGGAAACAGTCCAGAAGAGACACCTCCAGCTTACTGGGGTGGATTTCTGACAGATGGGGCACTGCAAAAAACAAACACAAAAAGTAAGATAGTAACATTTATAAAAGCAGATGAAAACAAGTGCATGTCTTATGAATCATTTGTTGAATTTTTTTGTTTTTGTTTGTTTTGACAGTAAACATTGTTCAGCAGTGACTTGTTATTTAGGCACTGGGACCACTGTAGCTCCTTATAATAGTTTCCACTGATTATCTCTCACATGTTCAAATTCAAGTCTATTTCGGGACCAGCACCTCTACATATTTGGGGTTCGATCCAAACTAATATTAATAAAAGATTTTCAGTCATGTTAAAATGTGATACTGACCCAGACCAAGGTGGCAGGGCTCTCCAGATCCACTCGCTCCTGTGATGAGAGACACCACCATTAAACAAAAGAATACTTCTGCTTTAAACTTGATGTCAGTTCAACAATCACATGCAATTACACTATTATATACAAAGTGATGGAAGGCACAAAAAAAAATTTGACATTTTTTGTCAGACAAAGTACTTTGTGAGGACCCATAGAGGGCCTTTCACCATTCAAAAGATATAATATTTTATTTGAATTGGTTAATTGCTACGACCGTGGACGGAGGAGGGTACCCTTAGCTTCAAAACCACGACTAGCCATACACAGTAGTATACTTTTTCGAATAAATCCTTTAATACCAAAGTCAAAAGATTATAAGGGAATACTGTACTGACTGTTTGTAATCATTTTAAAATTCAGTTTGAAGTGCACTGTCTTATGTTACAGTCCATAGTATAAATAAACTTACTCTTGACAGTGACTGTTGCCTTGCTGGTCGTGGTGCCATGTTGGTTTGTGGCCACAGCACTATATTCAGCCGTATCACTCACTACACACCTGCAGAGCACACACATGGGAATTGTATAAACAACATCTAACACACATCATAACAAAACAAACTTAACAGTGGTCAGTTGTTTTAAGAGCTGTTTTCTAGGCCAAGAATAGTATCTGCAAATATCTAAAATTACAAAAATATAAAACTGATATAAAACTCATGCAAATATGTTATGTTGTTATTTATCCTTCACTTAACTACAGAACAGCTTTGTAGAAATAAAAGTTCAAACATTGTGAGACTTTCTGGGCCAATATGATCTGTAAATACGTCAAGGTATATGTCCACCAGGATATTGGGTGAACCGATATTTGGAAGCTGATCCGATACAACACAATTTTTCAGGATCAGTGCCAATATCTGATACCAGTATTGGATAAGTGCATATGTAGTAACAATGCCTATTTGTCAAGGTATTTTTTGCCCCCTTCTCCTGACACACACACAAGTTACATAGTGCGCCTTCAACTCAAACAAAAGCCTGAATGTACATTTTTAGTCATTGCTCACACAGTCCCTCAATATATTTCCAATAGCAGACGAATAACCAATTTGCCCTGTAAATTGTGTAAAAGAGCATATTAAATTTTACAAAGTCTCTAAACTTTGAAGTTTTATAGTTTATAGACACATTTACAGTTTACATATTTACAAGTCTGTTTCTTTCTGTTCTTTCTGTAAGTAAATGACTTTTATTGCAACATAAACTGGCGGGGAGGGGGGGCGTGGCCAGAAGGGAGCGGTGTCCTTGAAGAAGATTGTGAGTTAAACCAAGAAATACGACCTTTAGCTATTTTAAACACAAAACTTCGCAGCATAAATCAGACAAAAAATTAAAGGGCATTTGTGAGACATTTCTACAACCTTGAGGACAGTGTGTCAAGAAGAACGGGTATGTTTTGGAACTAGACTGATTGAGATTTGAAAGGGAGGGGAAGCCGAGAGAAACAGCAGTAGAGAAGGAGAGGGGAGAGAGAAGAAAAAGAGAGTGGTTAGAGAAAAAGAGAGAGGTGGGTTTCCAGATAGGCAGAGAGAAGGGAAGAAAGAAAGAAAGGGGGAAGAGAAAAATAAAGACAGAAGGAAAGAGAGGTATAGGAGAATAAGAGAGGAGGGGTAGAAAAAGCACCAAGGGGAAGAGAGAGAGAGTGAGAGGGAGAGAGAAGAAAAAGACAGTGGTTAGAGAAAAAGAGAGAGGTGGGTTTCCAGATAGGCAGAGAGAGGGGAAGAAAGAAAGAAAGAAAGAAAGGGGGAAGAGAAAAATAAAGACAGAAGGAAAGAGAGGTATGGGAGAGTAAGAGAGGAGGGGTAGAAAAAGCACCAAGGGGAAGAGAGAGAGAGTGAGAGGGAGAGAGGGAGTAGGAGCAGTGAGGTATTTGTGGCTTGAATGACGCAGAGGTCAGCACTTGACATGAACAGCTGATGGTCTTCAAGATGACGAACAGAAGCAAAGATCCAAGCCTGAAGTCTGTACAGTGTCCCGGAAGGATCCAAATGAGTGTGTCACAGTGCTGTAACCTACTGTTTTTAGTTAAGTAAATTGCAATTTTCATGATTTTATTCCAATGTGATGAGATTTACATAGATTTAAATTAAAATTGTCCCTATAAGTTTCATTGCCATATAGGGGTGTATCGAAATATTGGTATATCGCATTATTTAATGCAATGATACAGTATTGATATTGGGGACTGCTGAATCGATATATCGCCAAGAGATTTTTTTGAATATTTTACTAAATAATTTTGTTACAGCGCTACAGTTTTGTTGTTTGTTTAGTGAAAGGAAACTTGTTTATGCGACAAATTTGACATTTTCACTGTTTTGATGATTAAAATGAGTGTGTTTCATATTCACTTTGCACAAAAAGTGGTTTAACAAACACTTTTAGTATCACATACATCATTTAGCCATTATTTTTTATTGAACCATATTGAATCGGTTTGAAATATATCTTATCGAACCGAAAGTGCACTGTATCGACATATGTATTGTATTGTGGCCTACATCTCAAGGTATGTATCGTATCTGCAACTTCTTAATGATACCCAAACCTATTGCCATTGTTGGTGATCAAAAACAAGCAACTTCCCTTAACAATATGCAAAATGAAGCATTAAATTTAACTGAATAGTGCATTTAAATTTCTAGTTATCCAGATAATTCAAGTTAGTCAGTTATTTGACAATTCACATTAGACAATTCTGCTAAGTAATTAAAGCTAAATGGACAAACGTGTGTAGAAAACTTGACAATGCAAGACAGTGCTGCTTTGTACAGGCAGAATGTATTGATGGTGTTTTACCTGCTAATAATCAAACTGTGGACTCCGTATTTATTCTCAATCTTGTACTTTCCAGGAGCGCTCAGAGGGTCCACCGGCACACCTCCTTTGTACCTAAATGCAAAAGGACACATTTTCAAAATAACAGAGCAATATATTTCAATACAACCAAAAGAAATCATTCACTGAGGGCAATGACAGATGACAGCTAGGGTTACAACAAGAAAAAACACATTCATTATACCCTTGCATTGTACAGGAAAGAGCTCTTTAATATGCAGACCTTAAAACAACTTGATTTTAACAGATTAAATAAATTATGAAAAAAATGCTACAATTGCTAAGCATAGTTCAAAAAGTGTAAATAATACATGATATTAAAGGCGCTTGATCCGTTTTTACTATACATGAACTAGTCTTGAATTGCACATTTTAAATTATATTTGTCAAGGTCCAAAGTTTCTCATCAGTTTCCTAACTCACTGTGATGAGTTAATAAATGCTTGTCACTCCGAGGCCAGAGCAGAATTTTGCTGTCATTCTAATAACCAGCACATTAACAGTGAATCAGCCTTACTTCCTGGTTCACAGATGACAAATGTGCTATAAATAAATACAGGCAGCACGCAGCAGTCTCATTTTAATCCTGAGAGATGGTTAGTGTATATTTATTTGGATAAAACAAATTGTACTTAAATACAACACAAGTGTACAGCCCCTTGTATTCCTACCATTTGACGATGGGCCTGGGGTTTCCCTGTACAGTGCAGAACAGCTTCACTGGAGTCTTCTCCCAAACAGTGTGAGGCCTCAGAGCCACTAGGAAGTCCGGCATTTTCCCAATGTCATCCAACAACTCCGACCTCTTAGACATCTTCTCCTTCACCTGAGAAGGCAAAAGGTACAGCTGAAATATGATGTACTGGGGCAAAGTCTATGAGAAGCAACTCTCATAAACTAGTAATAGTTTCACTAGATATCCTCTTCATAAAATTACTTTAAATGATAATTAATAAACATTGCTTTAGATTTTATTGTTTTTATATATCTAAAAAACCTTTTTTCAATATTTGTTATATACAATTTTCTTGTTAAAATATAGTTTTAGATTAGAGCTTCAAATGCCACCTTTATAGGTTTCGAATACCATCTACATCAGGGGTGTCAAACTCATTGCTGTCCGGGTTCTGGATCAGAAAATTCATGGCATATATATCCCAAAAATAGCAATAAGTTCAAATATTTGTGCAGAGAAACGCAAATCTATTACAGAAATCTTTTTTTAATTGATGACCTCTTTCTTTTACAAAATATTATAATATTATGAACAACCTGAAACTTTAAGAAAAATGCAATTTCAACACAATGTTTTAACATGAACTTGTATGCAAATAGGAATAAGTCAGTTTTTCTTGGAAAATCCTGCACTTGGCTCCACTTTTCTCATTTTTGACATTTTGCTGATGAGGGTGTCACGGTCAACAGTCAAAACGATCGTCCTTTAAGAGCATTTGGAAAGAGGCAAGTCTTCATTTGTGCTGCTCTGGTGGGAGGGGCCACGTACAGAGACGCTGGAGATGCTGCTATGCTAAGCAGCGCAGAAAATTATCAATATTTTAATAGGAAATATAATTAAAATATTTTTTTAGAAAATCAGCTGACGGCCAGATTTAATTTCTTGGAGGGCCGGATCCGGCACCCAGGCCATATGTTTGACACCCCTGATCTATATAATTCAATATAATGTCAAAGTGGTTACCGGTATATCAGGATTCAGAGTTATGAGGCCAAAGTAATTTTAACCAAACTAAACGGTCCCTCACACAGACCTCTTTCTGGATGGCAATGTTGTCGACCTGGGCCTTGGTGACCATCCTCATGCGGTGCAGCTCCTGCTGGATCACCGCGAGACCCTTCCCCACATTAGCAGACACCCGCTGGTACTCGGGGGTGGAGTCATCCTGGGACCTGAGTGCACAACAGAGCATTTAAAACACGCAGTATCACATAATTTAAATAAATAAATACATAAACATAATTTATTTAAAATGTAGATTGTATAAATATTGTTACAGATCATGACTGATTTTGCATGTAAAAGCAGTCCCAGTGCATGTATGTGGGGTGTGTGACCACCGTGTTGTCTTACAGGACTGAAATAGCTCACCTCTCCCGAAAGGCCGGGACGGTGTAGGCTGGTTGTGCCATCGCCTCTGAGGCCTGTGGCTCTGGGCTCTTCTGCTTGTGACTGACTGATTTCCTGGTTGATAAAGAGTAATTAACAGTCATTATTAGGGACATTACCATACAGAAAAACTATGAGGTGACTACATTCTTTCCTGTGACTATGAACAGGCATTTCATGATTATTCATTAGAGACATATTATTGAACACAATCACGACATAAAAGACCCTCCTTTGTGTCAGGGCAGTGTCATGGTTTAGGGTTTTGTGTATATGCATGATCCAAGTGGAATAACATAATTTTGTATTTCATGTTTAGGTTAAGAGGAATATTAGTCCAAAGTATTACATCATATACATTTAAAAATTTGGACAACTGGACAATTGTCTTTCATAATTGGCATCATCTGATAACACCAGATCACCTCTACAAATATATTTTGACACAGAAGCCAGAAAAGCTACATGCAAATTTTTGTCTTCAAATTGTATGTGATTTCTTGGTACCCTTATTAAAACATTTGTGCTGTAATTTTGTAGACTTACGATCTGACACCAATTAACCATCCTCCTCACAAGATTTGACTGCACATCGTGTTTTCTTCAGAACAATGCTAATTTCAGTGGGAAAAATGGCAGCTAGTCATTTAACCTTCATTTATCTAAATGTGACCCCAAATGTAACATATGAATTATTTCTATTTTATATAGCCATTTTATATACTTGAACTTTTATAGCCATAATATATACTTTTACTATACATAAAAGTCCCTCTTCTCTAATCTGTAGCTCTTGTCTGAATGTGGGTCAGGCTTGGGAGGGCTCTGAACTCTGACATCAGACTAAAACCACTTGATCCAAGATGGCCACTGCAGACAGAGTTTAAGTGTAGGAGCCAGGTACAGTTTGGGGTTATGAGGTTATCACTGCACCACAGTGACCACGGTGACAAGCAAATAAAACTAATACTAAGACCACCTTAACATAAACCAGTATTAACTGCAAGTATCAGGAAGATTAGGGGGCTACTTGTGTGTAAATGTCTGAATCTTAGTTCTTTATTTATTAGTTTTATTTTGAGGCATTTATTTTATGTTATATGCATGGTACAAAAATGTGCATATTTGTCTCACCGACTCATTTGATTTAAAGGTGCAGTACGTAACTTTTTGGTCCGAAATCTGCTTGTTTCCATGCTCCATGCTCTATTGCTTTGCTCAAAGTGTTCCACCTTAGGGTATCTATTTTAGATTGTATTGCTTATAAAAATATTTTGTAAACATGCATGCACAGGGGTTTGCTCACCAGAGTAACTTGGCCAGAAGACAAGCATGTGGCAGACCCTACACCAGAAAAATTACATACTGCACCTTTAAAGTTAGTAATAAAAAAAAAAATCCATCACAAATTATTTATTTTTTCAGTCTATCTTATATTAAATTAAATAAGATAACTACAAAAGCAGAGCTCTGACTAACAGTTTAAATAGTTTAAATCTTGTCAAACTTTGCCTTAACGTAATAGAAAATGACTTCTGTGTCTAGGGACTAGATTCAAGTCAAACATAATCAGAGTGAATGTATTTTCCTTTTCTTCTTTACAAATCTGACCCAGCAGGGCTACATAGTTGTAGGCAAAATAATTTTATAGTGTTGGTTTATAAAGTTAGAGAGGCTTTGAATTTTTCTGAAAGTAAAATGATAAAACATGACAGTCATTGCAGATCAAAAATGTATAATGAAACAAGAAAACAAAACAAAATTCCAACATCAGACAAATATCAGTTAATATCTCTACATCTACAGCACTACTACATTACGAGCCATCATCCAGCGCAGTGAGAGAAGCATGCAGTAAATGTATTACGGAAATGATTTTAGTAGAAGCCACACTCCAGAGTCAGTGACAGCCCTATAAGCTCTGAGCATTAGAGCAGATTACAGCAGATACTGAGGCTCAGGAAGGCGGGACTTCATCCAAACTTAAATCCAAATTTAAAGTAAATATAGTTATAGTGATTAAGAAAACTATTGCACTTACATCAAATATTACAATGTGTCATAATTTCAAAGTCATTAATGATTTAATACAGTATATCACACATATTTAGACCACATTTTACTTTGAAAATGTGACTTTTTAATATTATTTTATAAGTTGTATTAGGGGAAATAAACAGTATACCAAGGTTATCAAAATCATGTTAGCTTCCAGTCTGGACACTGCAGTAACTGCAGTTAATTCAAGATCCTATGGGTCTAACAATGTCTGACTGCACAAATCATTTAATCGTCATATATTTTGGCACCATACTCATTCCTGAAACTCTTGCATATTACTTTTGACAGATATTGTTTTTCATTGAAGGGGTAACACTTTATTCTACACTCTGGGCCTTAATAAATTATGAGCAAAGACTTAATTCATAATGGACAAAAAGAAGACATATCGAACTTACATATCATGTCGGATATATAGATATGATCTATGACATGGATCATTGTTATAATTTGTACATTTATCAGGGATGGTTAAAAACAGAGGTTGATCGGCAATATGGAAATCTTAAAAATAAGCGATTAAAGATTGCTCAAATATGCATGTTGATCACTCCAGTTAATTTGCATAACAGATATGCTTTAAGAATGATTCAGGCTAAGTAATATCATGATACTACGTCCTAACCCCTTATTAAGAAGTCACTAAGGTTAAGATTAGGCCTATTTGTTAAGTAGTTTTTCATACTTTATTAAGGCTAATTAAGATGTTAAAATCATTGTACATAACAGTCTGAAATGGGCAAAAGTTCAGTCTAACTTTTTCTGTGTTGGAATAATTGATGCAACAAAGAAAGAAAATGATAAAATATACTCAATAGCAAATGTTCATAGCTGTTGCAAAGCTGCCAACACATTGTCTAATATACAACAGTGACTTCAAATACAGACTTCAAAGCCAGCCTAGCTCCTCAGCTCCTCTCCATAAGCAGCATCAGCCGGTGTCAGCCGGGATAAGCCTGTAGCCCAGCATACCTGACCGTTGTTTTCTGAGACACTTGTTTAGCCGTGTGGTGATAAGCATAATCGGTTTGGACTTGGCTCACAAGTTTCTTCTTATACCACGGTGAGACTTTGAACGGCATGGTGGGATGCTTCACGTTGACCTGACCAGAGCCACCAGAGGAACCAGAAACCATATATCAGAAACATAACTAAAGAGCTACAATCCCTCTTTATAGCAGCAGTGGTTCTCAAACTGTGTCATAAATGTATTGGTGTTGCAGGTTAAAAGGGACACTATTATTTTAATTATTGTAGCTTCTAAACTCGCCATGTAACAAATAATATAATAATTTTAACATGAAGTAGCTGCTGCTTCATCTGCTCTAATATAATGTGTGATAGGGAAGATGTGTGAGTGAAAGTATGTAAAAGTTAGGAGTTTGTTAGGCTTGATTAGAAGTGGATTACGGTACTGTAAATCAAGATACACTCTTGCTTGATATAGGTAAAGGCACTCTCACTCACTCTAAAGGCAGGTCTTTAACCATGATTGAGACAGCCTACATATTCCCTTGTTTAGGCTTACATCCTTTTTGGACCTGATTTGGGGCTGATTTTGTCACAGTTTAATCCTGGGCTTGATTTAATAATATGGTCAAGTAAATCCAAGTTACACCTGGTGTAGGCCTGGTTTAATTTTGGATTAGCTCTTAGCCCCAGATTGAGGTTGGTATCCAGAGAAGTCCTGACTTATTCCTGAATAGAACCTGGTTTAGTCCTCTTTAAATGTGTTCCAGTGAGAACCACTGATCGCCCATCTATTATTTATCCTAGCTTTTATTTATGCAGGAACTATATAGGCTTATACGTATTTAACACCAAATTATAACAATGTGCTTATTAACAAAGTAAAAGTAGAAAAAAAATATATATATATATATATATATATATATATATATATATATATATATATATATATATATATATATATATATATATATATATATATATATATATATATATATATATATATATATATATATATATATATATATATATATATATATATATATATATATATATATATATATATATAGTATATATGGTTCTACTCAGGAATAAATCAGGACTTCTCTGGCTTCTCTGGATACACACACCTGTTAAGATAAACAATGGCTCCTGCAAAAATGCTTGTTCAGTACATTCAGTCCATGTTTCCCGGTGTAATTTACTTAATTTAGCACATTCAGCTCTCAAAAATGACAAAAATGAACAAAATGAACAAAATGAGGTAGACCAGAATGTCTCACCAATAACATGTTCCATTCTGTTAAAGTGACAAACTCAAAAGTGAAATATTGTCATTGGACCTGCAATTTGCTGGGTCACAATATTACTCTACTGAGCAGTGGATTGCCTTCTTTACAAATAAACAAATATAATCTTAAAAATCAATCAGACATTGATTTTTAAGATTATATTGCAAGTATTTTTAATCTGCTCTTTCTGCAACCTACTAGACTCTATATACATTTTTTACTGTATATACTAATTTTGCATATCTTTAGAACAGCAATTGCTATTTTTTGAAATATTTCCCATCTCTAATATCAACAGAAAGTTAAATAACAATGTCTCAAAATTATTTTTCTTTTTACTGCACTACTGTAAGACATTTTTCTTTTGCTCTCCACACTCTGAGGTGGTAATAATATACATTGGAAGTCACAGCTGCCATAAGGCAAAATGACTGAAACATGGCTGGCAATCTACAACAAGGGCTTTCTGGCCCCGTCCAATAATTTAAGAATCATACAACAACAGATGCAAAGGTTGAAGCAGGGAATAAAGGCCAGATCAGCTATTATGTTGTAAATGAACATGGCTAAAGCAATTTTCTTTGTATAGTGTATTTAATACATTTTTATATATACTCACTTTACCTGTTTACCTGTTACCATTTAGCCAGGATTACTCATTTTGTACACTATGTAACTTTTCTGCTTGTCTCCATGAATATGTTTTTGCATCTCCTAGCGCGTTCCACAGTATGTCATCAAACTTATCCATCTCCATGGAGACAAGCAGGTGCCACCATGCCAAGTTACAGGTCAGATCTGTGGAGAGGCGATAGCACACACAAGATAGATATTGACAGATATTTGGCAGGGGATATTGACCTCCACCAGAAAAGCTACATCGTGCACCTTTAATATCAATATTTTCAAATCCATCCCTTATAACCTTCTTTTCATGCCCAAAACAAACATGACATAACAAAAAAACATTTAACCACATTAATCTTAAACCAGGACAAGCCAATGTCATTTCTGAAGCAGCCGTACAGTCCCCACCTATCACCACCAACCACCAGAGCCCATGTTTCACCTTTCAACCATACGCTATGAATAGATTAGCACTAAGCAAGTCTCACTACAAGAGGCTAAGGAGAAATAAACTGAAAAAAGACATAGAAGTTACTTGGCACTGATTGCCTTCGCCAACTATGACAACAATGGTGCAAGGTAAATATGATCGCATGAGGAAAACAATAAAATCTATTCTTTCAACACATTTACTAACAAATTACAAAAGGTCAGTCACCCTTTAATGCAGCGGTCTTAGGAGAAAAGCGCTATGGGATGTTACATGCACAAAAGAAGGCTTAAGTGACATAACCAGCTGTCCAGTACTGATCCCAAACAACTATTAGCAATCTAAACATGTCAGCAAATCATTAAAATACATTGTTCAATTTCTGGAGCAGATTTAGGAGGTAAAAATTCAAAATTGAACTCACCCTGAGAGATTAAATGAGCGCAAAGCAGTGGTAGACCAGCCTGGTGCCTTGGGAAGCACTTGCTGATGTGTCACTGTAGGAATGCTGTTCCCCTTCCACCCCATGTATGGAGGTACTCAGGACTATATATAGCATTTACCCCCCAAAATTTACACTCATTTCACACTTTGGGCAAGAACTGACAACTGTGAATATGGATACAATTTTTATCTAAATATTTTAGATTTTATTTGTTTGATTGGACATAACTTGTTAAGATTCAAATGACTGATTTGCATTCTTGTACTTAAAACATGGGCAAATTCATGTTTCTGAAATTGCAGTATTACATAAATGAGGCAGAAATTGCAAAGATATATTTTTCCAATTATAAAAGCGCTTAGACAAGTAAAGTAGTCCAGCAAAACAAAAATAATGTGTATGAGTCACTTCATTGTTAACAAATTGCATTTGTGTAGATGAAAAATGATTAAATGAACAAATTAATTAAGAATTAATAAATTGAAAATCCTTTAAATGAATTAAAAGCAACAAAAACAAAAGCCTAATTCGATCTGTGAATCATTACTTAGTCCCAAGTTATCAATGAAGAAAAAGGCTGAAGAAAAGATACACCTGAATATTGATTTGTCCAAAAAAACCAAAACAAAAAAAAACAAAAACAAACTCACCTTTGTAAAATTGTGAAAAATTGAACAAATTAAATGAACACAACTTTAAAATTTACTGTAGTTGAGTGATTCTTTCTTGCAGCTCCCAAAGACAGATACCCCTAGAGCCCTTTTTAGGTTTTCAAGACGCCATCCTCCTCAGTTCACACTTGTCGGCAGAAGTCAAGACTATTTTTAACGCACCACTGATACTCTGAGGCCTTCAATTCTTACAGTACAAGACCACCATACCTAAATATACCCAGCATTCAAATGACTAAAGCTCTGTGGGAAAGACTGGAGAGGAAATAAAGAGCTTCAGATTCAGAGGCAGCTGCAGTTTGCCTTTACAGCCTCCAAACAGACAGCTGTCATGTTGTTCTAGACTTTGTTTAGATTTACAAAGGTGTTAAAAAAAGGAGTGGTTACTTGTAGTGCCATTATTGTAGGGCCAGTATATTTTCATACTGATACTTTTAAATCTATATGTATTCCTCTATTGAACACATTGATATTTCAGAGCTAATGATGATAGCTCTGTATTTATCTTGAATGGTCCCACTGAGGAAGGACTTTAGGTTGAGTCTGTGCCAAAAACAGCAATGGACACAAAACAATGTTTTTTTTTTTTTGGTTTTGTTTTTGGCTAAATGTATGTGTAGAATCATACCAATTGTATGTTTTCTTGCCATCCTGTGAGCGACTATTAAATGTTTTAGTGGGAAAAGGTAAATTTTTTGCTCCACAACAAAAGTGGGGTGAACACAGACACATCAGCAGGAGTCATAAAAGATTCCTCTGAGTTTGAAAACTTCAGTCTCATGACTAACCAGCTTGTACCTTGAGGTTGCATTTGTTTTTGAGCAAAAAAGTAAAAATGTTAAGCCCTTACAGCTTTCAGCTTTTATTTTTCTAATTTGCTTGAGACTGAGAGGTGGTATATTTTGATAAGTCAAGAAAACACATGGTTTAATATAACCTTATTTTAATTCATATATTACTTCTTTCTGACCAATTATAAACTTTCCAGAAGCTGGGTTTCTCTGGTGGCAAGTTTATAAACAGTCCAAGTTGCTGAACCTGACTACAATAAAATATTGTGTTACTGCTGGTATCTATCTAGCCAACTTTGTTCTTTCTTTCTTTCTTTCTTTCTTTATTTTTCATCAATTATCCAAATACTAAAATAATTCATTTCTGACAATATCATCAACTACCATATGCCAATAATACATATTTCTCAATTGCAAAAAGCAATACAAGCTTAATGGGAAACTGGTGAAAATAACAAAAACCTAACCTTGCAAAATGAACTCACCATTTTCTTCAGAGCAAGCTTTGCGTCCAGTCATGTTTCAAGGTTTGATTTGTTCTGCCCTCTAGTGTCCAAACTGAAGACGGCAGTTCTCTTAGAAAAAAGAAAACATTTGTTAAGAGTAATACAAGTAGCCATTTTATTATAATTTTCCAAATTTGTAAATAGTCAGATAATAATCACTCATGTAAATTTATGTTTCAGATTTTTCCAGTGTTATTTAAAGCGCACAATGTAACTTTTCTGAGGGAGGATATTGTTCCTACTTGTCTCTATGGAGATGTTTTTGTTTTAAATGTTTGCTGTGGCATTACAGTAAATATATTTATCTTGCATTTAACTCTTATATGAGAGGACTTGCCTGCTTTGGGTGGTCACCGTATGTAGAGAGTATTGTGAATAAGTAATGCAAATAAGTATTGTGAATAAGTGACATAGAACAACACATTCCCTAACACCAGTGTTGGGGAGTAACGGATTACATGTACCGCCGTTACGTAATCAGAGTACAAATTATGAGTAACTGTATTCCGTTACAGTTACTGTTTCAATGAGTGGTAATTGGATTACAGTTACATTGCTGAAATAAGTGGATTACAAGGCGGTATTTTCCTGTTTTCACATTTTGTGCTACATCCCATTTATTTATTTTTTTATTTCGGTAATTCCACTCATTGCAGGAAACCCAAACAGAACGCGGCAATAAGAGCGATGTAAACGTCATGTTAAAGTTGGCGGTGTCAGTCACACAGTGGAAGCAGCAGTGCATTGGTAAAAACGCATTTGTGTCTTGGAAATTCTTCTCCCGATGTGAGATATATATAAAAAAACAAATATAAAATCGCCTACAACTTAAATGTGAAACCGGAGCTACTGGCACCGGTGAAAACAACCTGCACTACTGTCCTATAGTGACCTGCGACATGAGTGGACGTGCACACAAACACACACAAACACACACCTTCATCATCGTCATCAACCTGAGAACCCGCGGACCACGTCTCCTTCCGTAGTTACAGCGCGGACACCGCCGTCTCGTGCGCCGCGTGTGGACCGTGTTTTCTCGCGTAAACCGCGCTTCCTCCTGTGCGCCTCTAAACCAGAACTAACACCAGGACTAAACCAGGACTAATACAGGACTAAACCAGAATACACCAGGACTAAACCAGGACTAATACAGGACTAAACCAGGACTAACCCAGGACTGAACCAGGTTTAAACTAGGACTAAACCAGAACTAAAGACCTGGTCTAGACCTGGTCTAAACCAGGTCTAAAATCAAGAGTAAACCAGGTCTAAAAATCAGGACTAAACCAGGACTAAACCAGGTCTAAACAACACGACACCTAACAGTAGGTTGACATAATTTAATGTGATCTCATATAAAAAATAATTTCTCTATCAATAATATTTTTTAATATTAAGGAAAGGCTTATCTTGTTACTGTCTTTTAACAGACAAAACCTCTTATATTAAGATATCCTGGTCTTTGTTTCTCTACAGCAAACAGTTGCTTATTCATGGAGACTTGGGCTCAGACAATTTGAAGACAACAAACAAGAATTTTCAGGATGTGGTTGCTACATTCATGTCGTTTAAAAAAACATGACAATATCAAGTAATCCAAAGTAATCAGATTACGTTACTCACTTTAAGTAATTTAATGGATTACGTTACAAACTACATTTTGGGGTGTGTAATCTGTAATATGTAGGGGATTACATTTTAAAAGTAACCTTCCCAACACTGCCTAACACATTACAGTGCACTTTCTGGATTCCTGAGAGTGATGACCCCTGACCTCTGACCTGTTTGGACAGAAGCACAGAAGGTTATCAGAGCGTGAGAAGATCATAGGAAAGAGGCACAGGGAAGTATTAGGGGAGCTAGGTCAAATGCAACTGACTATTTGTCCAACCACATAAAAGGACAGTAGTCAATAAATTACAGTGCCAGGGCTTCGGATGAGATTCTGGCTGTGGGGTTTAACTGAGGTGGTGTGGAGGGATGTTGCTGAATTTCTATACTATAATCAATAAAAACCTGAGACGTTGTCTTGTATCAAGGAGTCTGATTTATTGAAGCAATTGTGTGAACAATCACAGAACTACCTGTCCCTGCTATAAAGAGTCTGTCCTTAAGATGTAACCAAAACAATCCATACAGAGTCTTTATACATAGGCATAGGGCATACGAATGATGCAAATACATAGGCTAAAACAGACTAAGATATAATACTACCCCAGAGAGGAGAGTGGGTCACCCCAAGGCTTCGTCAACACAAGTCAAGACACAACAATCAGTGGAATAACAAGTTAGTGTTAACATGAGCAATAGACTTTTATGGAGGCACAAGGCCAGAGTGTCTACATAAGATAGCAGGATTAGTGCAAGCTATTAGTTAGCTAGTTGCAAAACCCACAACCATTAACAACTTAAACCCAGTAAAGAGTAAAGATTTCCATAACAGGGATTAAAGAGGATATTGTAAAAGCGGCACAATTTTTATTTCTCTTTCCATAGAGGCCAAAGGAAAAAAAAAAAAAAAAAATATATATATATATATATATATATATATATATATATATATATATATATATATATATATATATATATATATATATATATATATATATATATATAATACACACATACACACACAACATGGCAGGAAACACCAAGAAATCCTACCAATAGCTTGAGAGGGCTGGTCTGAAGGACAGGAGTAGGCCTTGAGCACCTGAGCAATAGAGGCCCATATCTACCTCAGCAGACCAAGGCTGTGCAAAGGGGCTCCTGAGACAGTCCAGCACATAACTGCAGTGTAAGTTGCTGGCAGGGAAAGGATTCAAGGAGCAACATAACCAAGTGGCGGTCATAGTGTACAGAAACATCTGTGCGGAGTACGGGTTGGAGACCCCAAGATCAAGGTGGGAAAACACCTCCAAAGGTTGTGGAGAATGACTGAACCAAGCTCCGGTGGGACTTCCAAATACAGACACAGTGGTAATAATGAACCATCCGGACATAATGGTGTTGGATAAACAACAGAACAAATCTGTGGTGGTTGCACTGCATTACTAAGTGGTGGTAATATCAGGAAAAGGGAACATGAGAAACTAAAGAAATACCAGGGCTCAAGGAAAAAGCTGGAGAAGGCCCGAAGGTGAAGGCGTCACTGGTGCCTATTGTGATCAGAGCACTCGGGGCTGTAACCCCTAAACCGGAGGAGTGGCTACAGCAGATACCAGGAAAAACTTCAGACATCTCAGTTCTGAAAAGTGCAGTACTAGGAACAGCAAATACTGCACAGAACTCTCAGAACTGTATATATATATATATATATGTATATATGTGTGTGTATACATATATATATACACACACACACACACACACACACATACACACAGACACTGTATATAGTGTGTGCGTATGTATGTATGTTTTATTTATATATATATATTTTTTGTCTATTTTTGCACTAATATGCTAAAAATGTTATGAACTGAAACCTGAAGGTCATAAGGGAAGGTTACAGAGCAGACGCCATGACACTTCCATTCACAGAAAAAGACAAATTTGCTCATTTCAGGGCATATCCAATGAAGAGAGTGCATGTGTATTCATTCATGTAAAAGACCTCAAGGGAGAGGGGGGAGAAAAGGAGAGAGGGAGGAGAGGAGGAAAACCCTGAGTCAAGAAGAGTTAAAGAGAAAAACCAGGACAACACGAGGACAATACGTCACAGAGTCATGAGGCTGTGATGTCACTGAGCTGCAGAGGGGAGGGAGGGAGAGAGAGGGAGAGACAAAGGGAGATGAGGGAGAGAGCGAGAGAGAGGGAGGAAGAGAGAGAGGGGGGGGGGGGGTAAGATGAGGTTACTCCAGGATACGTGCTCACAATGTTACATGTAGAGGTGTAAGACCTATTGAAAAATTTATATCACAATTGTTGTTTAGGAGATACGCAAAATTGTAACATAAGCCATCTGAAAAAGGCTGCAAAAACTGCTGGTTTAAACATTAGATGATTAGATGATTCAAAATAGAAGATAAAAGTGTTCATTTCCAAATAAGGGAATAAGATAATACTACTGTACTTTTGTTGTTAATTTTGTAGTAAATTCATTCTTTTTAATACTTCACTTCATTTCCAGGCATTTTAACACATCCCTGATACATTGCTATAATAGCGTTAGTCTACTTTCTCATTGTGGCCTACCACAAGTTATATTATGGTAATTTGGGCTGCTTATTAAATTTGCAAATAAAATGCTATTTAATCACAATCAAATCAAAATCACAACTTGAATAGATGCAATTAGCAAATCACAAAGGCAATTTTTTAAGTGCCATCATTTTCTCAAAAATATTCAGTCTTATTTCTTAAAAGTTTTACTTGTAGTGTTATGTAATGTGATTGTTGTATTAGTTTGTCAGTTTATATTTCAGTCTTTTTGCCTATTCTTCTAGACACGTTTAAAATAAAAACTTTGAACTATTATTAAAACATAAATCACAAATTTTCTCACAATGCTTGTCAGAAATTGGAGTTGGATATTTTCCCCAAATTGTTCAGCACGAGTGGATGATATTTTGAGCTGTGTCAAGTGTGGAGTGTTAAATCTCTGTGACCACTTTGAGGGGCTGACAGTGAAGGTCACAGCAGATAAACCTGTAGTGTCTCTAATGCCCTTCAGCTCTGTCTTTCTCCCTCTTTCACTCGTCTCACCCCCATGTCTCTCTACCTATATCTTTTTGTCTCTCTCCCTCTCTATGCCCCTGTATATTTTCATCTGCCCTTCTGTCTGCCTCTATACACTTCTCCCACTCTCCTACTCCATTCTCCTCTCATAATTCTCTCACCCTATACGCTCCTCTGTCTCCTTATGTCCTTCTGTCTCACCTCCCTCGCTCTTTACCTTTTTCTACACCCTCTCTCTCTCTCTCTCATGTCTCTATCTCCACCCCTATCGTTGATCTTCTCTCTCTCATCACTTCCTCTTTTCCTACTCTCTTGCTACTCTGGTCCACTCCTCTCCGGCTCCCTAGCTTTGTCTCCATATATCTTTTTTCTCTCTTCACCTCCTCTCCCTCTCCTGTATCTAACCCACTCCTCCTCTCTTTCTTTCTCCCAATCCATCCTCCTCTTCTCTCACCCCTCAGCTCCCTTTCTTCTCTCCATCAGTCTCCCATTTCTCCCTATCTCTTTCTATCCCTCACCTCCTCTCTCAACCCCCTCCCTTTCCGTGAGGCAGCAGGAAGCCTATGACATCACTGCACTGCGTCCTGCCCCGCTGCACGTCCACCCAAGCCCCCTCCCCTCTCTCTTCTTCTCTCTCCCCCTCCCCTCTCCCTCTCTCATCTCACGCTCCAGTGTTTATCCAATCACGCTCCTCGGTGGGGGCTGGGCAAAGCTCCACTAGCACCACAAGCGTTATCCACCATTGGTCTTCCTCTCCAATGCTAGCACAGGAAGCCGGTTTCCTCGTGGGCGGGGCTTCGTGAGGCTGACCCAACCTCTATGCGATTCCAAGTGTTTGCGCCTGTCGCAGGGTGTACAGGCACGGCCATCTCTTGCTTCCCTTTTTAACCTTGCAAATAGCTTAATATATCATCCATTATTTTACATTCAGACCTGTTTAAATAACAGGGGGTTAGGGGGACAGCAGACAATTAGAAATACAGGCCTTTTTTGGTTTAGTCTTTCTCTCTTGACTCATTGGACACTGACAGCACCAGGATGATAGCCGCTCAGCTTCTGGCCTACTACTTCACTGAGTTGAAGGATGATCAGCTCAAAAAGGTAAGCCCCATGCTGTAGTATTGCAGTAGTACAAGTATGTAGCCAGTACTGGTATTTTTGCATGGTATAGGGACATGTCATGGCAGTCTATAAGAGAGGCAACCATGCAGTCTGACATTCAAAAATAATGATGCAGAATTTGTGAACAAGAACAAGTCATAATTTGTATAAAACATGGTAAATTTGTTAGATTTGGGTACATTTTGGCAGTAGGTTTTGGATGTCCTTGAACAGGCCTGGACAGGGATGGTGTGCCTAGTGTTTCCGGAGCGGTGGTTGCCATAGCGGCAGAAGCAGACAGGTGTCAGAGGAAAGTCGTGAGCTGCTTCTTCGGTCTTAAGGGAAGAATACAAGAACATTTTGAACAAAAGACTATATTTAAATAGCAGTTTCAGTATGATTTATATAAATGTATTTTATATACAGAATAATTATACTTACTTATACTTATTATTTTATGAGGCTTGGTTTGCAAAGATAAGATGATACTGTATTACTCTAATAGTGGAAAACCAGTTACTTGCTTTTAATACACAATTAAGTGCAGACAGCAATCAAATAACTATTGTGGAAAATAAGATAATATATAAAAGATTAGGAAATTCCAGTGTTGCAATGTAGGGTATATAAAAACAGAACATAACAAAAATCTAGATAAATCACTAAAGTATTATTTTTTAAATTATAAAACCTACTTAAGCAGAAATGTTAAATGTTGAGATTTTAGCATTCAGTATGTACTTGTGAATGTGGCTTAGTAAATAACTTAATATTAGATGCTGGTAGTTGCTTCTGGCCAAAAAAGTTTAAATAAAAGTTTAAATAAAGTCAATAGAACTGATATCTTTGAGATAGGAATGTGACAATATTGGCAATATTAGATGTTGCAATATAAGAAGTCTCAAAATGTTATCAAGAACTTTCACAATGTCAAATGTTTAGCTTCTGGGCCTGCCTCTCATTGTTGGAGCTGAATGGTAAAACAACTAAGAAACTTCACAGACCATGATACTTTGCTCTATCCACTGCAGCCAATGTGATGAAATAACTTGCATCTGATACAAAATAGGATGGTTGCTCTAAATAATGTCCAGAAAAATTGACCACATCCCTTCCTCACCTTCCCATTAAACCATAATAAATACTGAGCCACAAAATTTGAATAATTACAAGGTGTTTTTTGAGAAGTGGCTAGATTTGCACTCAATGAACTGAGAGGGGGAATGATGCAACTACAGGCATCAGGAGATTAAGGACATTCTACAAAAGGTTCCATAAAAATCAACTATAAATGGTTTTGTACACCCTCTCAAGACACCTTGATGTACAAAACCCCCTCAAAACACAGTGATCTATTATTACACAAACATATAAAAAAGATTAATAAAAGGTGGACAGCATTAAATAAATAATAATGTATAATGTACAGAAGTAATGTTTTTTATTGTACAGAAGTTTTGGAGTGGGGGTGCATGCCAACGACAAACTTTGTCCTTCCTGTATTAGGGGTTCTGTATGGAATTTAAGTAATTCTCAATTTGGTTTTGATGTATGTGCTAGTGTGAATGCACCTGTAGTAAAGTAAACTGAGATTTTTGTAAAAATTCATTGTAAGATTTTTGCCAATGGGCCATTTTGTTATATTTGAGTGTGGCTGTATAGTTTTGGCAGAGGTGACATTGCATAATCTGAGGAGAGGCAGCAGGTGCACTAGTGCTATTGTCAATTCAGCCAAATGTGACAGGTACAATATTGCTGTGCTTTTCTGCATTTGGGAGGCCAATATATTAGCTATAAATGCTAAATGCTAAATGCTAATGCGTTTGCAAGACTAGTAAACACATTTCTACTTTTTTCTATAGTTATATAAATTTTGTTAAATTTTGATGTTTTCTTCATCTATTAGATGTAGATATAGTTTTATATTTTGGAATTACATAATTTTAAATGGGATTATAATCGATCCAATCAATTCAATATGTCCAAAATACATTACAGCCCCATGTTCTTTATCCATTGTACACCAACTTTAAACATAGAAAATCCATGTTTGTTTCCATGTCTAATGTCATTATTGTCAGTGTTGTCTGTACGTCTCCTCATTTTCTTGTCACCAGCTCACACAGCAGATTGAGTAAATTAGTTATTCTTAGGCAGATGTTTGGCATTAGTGAAATCTGAGCTCAACACTGTCTCAGGTTAAAATGGAGGAAATACAGAGGGTTTGTGAGACTGAAGTGGGTCAATAAAACTCAAAAAAATATAATTAATTAACAAAAAATAAAAGAATGATCCAAAGCTGCAACGCATTTTAAGAAATACTAGACAAAATGTAAAGTTTGTTGTTCTCAGAAAAGTATCAGTACTTGTCATTTAGTAAGTTTAATACATTAAACTTCATTATCAGACACTAAGAGAAGCATGTAACACACTACAACAAATTTAGCCAGAACTAATTTGCATTGTCTCTCCGTACTAGAAGAGCTTTTACTAAAACAACAAATTCTCATATTTGATAATACTGTTAAATTAACTTGTAAATAAGGGAGGAACACTTCTTTCCCATGTTTGCACTGCATTAAAGCTACAGAAATTAAACTTGAGTATCATACAATAATTTACATGACTCTCCATCCTCTGGTTCACTGCTGATTCTTCAGGTCCAAACATGAACTCCCCTTTGCCCCATAAGCTCATCCAAGCACCTCATAGGGTAATGACATGAAAAAAGTGCATAGGACACTGGATTTGAGTGATGTGATGTCAGGTACATTTTGAAAATTAATTAGAATTTCACAAGCAAGGGAGTTACTATGGGTGTGATCACACTTTATCATTATTTGGTCCTAAATCTAACCCATTTTAGTCCTAGTGTGGACCCGGTTTGGTCATGTTCTGGTCTTTGATTAAGTCCACCAATTTTGATATGGTGAATGTGCAAATATAAATCCACATAATGTTAGTTCAGCATAATTATACAATGTTTTGTTTTCATTTTAGTTTTAATATTATATAATATAACTTCATTTAAAATAGTCAAGTGATAAGATGTCAAAAGCCAGTGAACTATTTGTACAGTCTATTGGGAATGCAGTAGTTGTACTAAACTGGGATTAAACCAAGAACTAAACATGGACGAGACTTGGACCAAATCTGGACTAAAATTGGACTAAACCAAATCTATATTAGGACTCAAACTGGTCCTAGCCAGGATCAAACGGAGACAAGTGAGAATGCACCCTAAAATAATGAAATGCCTATTATATTAGTAGTCTAAATGTATTTACATTTTACACTGGCTAGCTCTAATGGCTTCACTAGTGTTAACCATGTAGATTAAGCACTTGGGCCAGGTGAGAATGTGCTACTCTTTGGTTGATGGGTGAATAATCAAGCAACTATGCCACTTCTGTACAATCAAAACACAAATAAACACTTACAATATTCACTCTGTGAGTAACTTTATCTCTCCTTACAACGTAATCTTTAAATTAAATGTCAAAGCATCACAGCTGTCTCTCTCCCTCTTCCTAACATGGCTAATAGAACGTACATTACTTTACATTGGTTGATATAAATAGGAATTGTAAAGAGCAGGGTACAATATGGCTGCAGTGTTCTGCACAGAATAGATTTTGTGGTAGACTGTACCCTGTGGCATTCACCGCACAGTTACATAACCCACCTCTAGAGCTCAAATCCTCCAGCCAGTGTAATTAATAAGGTTTACTATGGCACCAAACCAAGGGCAAGGGAAGACGGGGTATTGTCTTTTAACTGGGACAAATGTGTAGATGTTTTAAAAAAAAAAATGTGTTGTAATATTTGTATTAGGTAAATGTACTTGGTTGTAGTATTAGTCGAAACATGATGGTAAATAATTATTAACTAACGTAATCAGTAGTTACTGACAGTAATACTTTCACAAATGTACATGGAGCTAATTGCCCTCAGTAAAATAATTCTTATTTTGATAGTGATCATAGTTAGGCATTAGTACTGGTAGTAGAAGTCTAGCAGTTGTAGTAGTAGTAGCAGAAGTAGTAGCAGTAGTAGTAGTAATAGCAGCAGTAGCAGTAGTAATAATAGTAGTTTTAGTCCAGGTTTAGGCCTATTTTAGTTCCAATCTTAGACCTGATTTAGTCCAGATTTATGGTCTGGTCCTGCTTAGAATACCTATCATCCCATTTTTACTTAACAGTTTTGAGAATTGGTAAACATTAACAGAACTTACATATTAAGTTCTAAATATAAACCGTATGTTGAAACAGTGTTATATATTGTAGTGTCCTATTGACCAGTGACCACTACCATCACCAATCAATAAGCAAGTCCCAAAAAGTCATCTGAGGCTGTTAACATGGAACATGGAAGTGCCCTTGTGCACTTAATCTCTCCTTTTCTAATACACTTTACATAATTTTTCTTCACTCTTAGAGAAAAAATAGGATTAACATTAAGAGAATTTAATTAAATATAAGTTTTAGGCCATATGTTTAACAACAGAAGCAAAAAGGAGTGATAAAATAAGGGTGTGACAAGACAAATTTCATTATCAAGAGTAGACACATTGCCAGTGGTGAAAGACTTACCCGATTTTGTTACTTAAGTACAGATACCAGAGCAATAAAATACTCAAGTAAAAGTATTGCATCTACTGAAGGAAAAGTATTAAAGTACCTGTTTAAAAATGTATATAAAGAGTAAAAAGTAAAATATTTGGAGATCTAGCTTCAAACTTCAAATGTAGAGATTTTGATAAAGAATTGTGCTAAATCAATTGTTTTTTCTAGCTCTTTTTATTTGTATATTTTTGTTTGCTCAAACTATGGACACGTGAAAAATAATAATATCATGCCTTAGGGACCTTTGTTTGAAAACTTTTTCTTTGTGCAGTTATAACTGCCATTGAGAAGTAACATAGACCCAACATGCACTAAAACACATAAAACATAGTTCCGTATGGTAGTTCTAATGATGATTTAAGCAATATCATAGACTACATGGTGACCTAATTACTGCAGGTTCACATGAGGACAGCATGTGTAAGATTTATTCTCTGTTAGTTTCAATGAGCACTGAATAAATTAGCAGCAATAGTGTTATCCCCATTTAGCTTGACATTTGTGGTCTGATTTTGTATTTAGCAAAGAAATTCTTAACAGAGATTTTTGTGTTTTGTTCTATTCATGTATTGCCATTTTATATATATATTTTTTCCATACATTCTCCACATTCTGCTACCCGCTGTCTGTTCTTGATTGATTGCTGATCGCTTCCTAATCTAAAATCAATATAGATCCTTAGGCCTAACACGACAGAAAGCCCATAACTTTAGTGACTGTAAGCGAAAAACAATTTTGTGTTTAGACAGGTTAGCAATTTAACTGGTGAAGCTGTGATGTTGCTTTAGGCCCACACCTCCAGCTCAAGGTATTCCCAATCTAACTAAAATAATGTTATTCAAGAAGATGATTTAAGAAAATGTGGCGTAAATAAGGTGTAAAATTTTGTCTCCAGCTCAAAATGACTCAAGCTAACTACTGATGATTAGAAATAACTAGGTCGTTTAAAGACATGACCTGTGCATCTATTAGTCAACTAAAAGGGGTATGACAAAAGCTCTAAAACTATAAAGCAGCTCTATGATCTGACCCAGTGTACACTCACAAGGTAACGAGCTTATATAGGTTCACGGAATAACTACAATGTATACAGAAATGTACGACAAAACCACATGTTTTATGTAAAAAACAACAACAACAACAACAAAAAAACATGTATATACATAAATAACTAAAAGCTACTTCACATGCATTCCCCTTAATTGTACAGCCTTAATCTGATCTATCCTCTTTGTCTAACAGGTGTTTTCTGTGCTGTATTTTGTATGTTATGATTTGTATGTTCTCTTATACGTGTGTTGTTGTGTTGTGTTGTTATAGATTGACAAGTACCTGTACTCGATGCGTTTCTCTGATGAGACGCTCAAGGACCTCATGAACCGCTTTAGGAGGGAGATGGAGAACGGACTCAGCCGTGACACAAACCCCACCGCCACCGTCAAGATGCTGCCTACCTTCGTCCGCTCCATCCCTGATGGATCAGGTACACAACACTGTTATTATCACTACAAAAATATTAGGGCTGCAAGATTACAAGATTTCCCCACAAACAAAATATTCAGTCTTCTTCTGCACAAAAAAATGCTAATCCTCTAATTTTCATCTGTACAGACAGGTTAATGAAATGTGATTTCCAGAAGTACACACAGCTTTGTGAGTGCTTAGTGGGGGGGGGGTTCAAATTATGTTTGAACAAAAAGCTGAAATCGTTAGTCCTTATAGTTGAGAATGTTTTAGAAGATTTTAGACATCAGTATTGTTAAAACAAGAAAACAAAACAATTGTGAATATTCTTCTACAGTAAACAGATTAATGTGCCTATCTACAGGAGTTAGGTAGTTGACACCTAGCTGAACAATATGTTTTCAAATAACAATGATGAATAGAGGCCAAATATGGGAAGAGGGCAATGTGTTTACAGATGCAGCCACTTTTTGCATTCACTTTCTGGCAAAAAAAAAACCAGGGTGAGTGCTGAATAGCAGTAGTGTTGCAAGCTTTATGCGCGTTTGGTGAATGCATGAACCTAACCTAACCCATAAACTCATCAGAGGGATCTGTGTACCGCACACCACAGTTTGAGAAGCACCTGTGTTATACAACTCCCTCCACAGACAGTGAAACAGTGGGTTCCCAGTGTGTCATTTCTGTGGCCTTTAGGAGAAAACTGCTGATGACGCTCTCCTTTTGTGCAGCGCTGGCCTGGTTTGGTCACTGTTGTTTAATGTGCACTGTCAAACACTGCATCATCCAATCCAGACAAGTAAACACACATAAAAAAAAATCAAAAAAATCAGGAACCTCCTACTGTTACTTAATTTAAAGACCTAGTTTAGTCCTGCTATAGTGCTGAAATAGTTACATTTTAGACTAAGTTGTAATGGGTTAGGCCTGTCCAGTTTCAGAAGAAATCCTAGTCTAGACCTAGTGTAGTCCTGGTGAAGTTTCACCCTTGTCCAGTGATTGTTTAGTAGTTGGACTACTAGTGATCCTGATTAACTAACACTTAATTTAGTAATATTGAAAAAAGTACACTTTTTAATTTCTGCTACTGTTGTGGTTTAACAATAAAAATTAAGTAGAAATGCTCAAATACTGTATCTTGCATTCAATTATTTACACATTTTTATTACTAAGGAATATATGCAGGCTCTCCTCTCCACAGATTTGACATAATTAATTTCACATGGTGGTGACAGATAAGTTTAATTTGACACCATGGAATATTCCAGGCAAAATAATATGATATCCATGGAAACAAGGACAGACAGTTGGAAAACAGCCCTAGAGCTAACCCCTTAATAAAGTAGGTACTAAGCCTCAGTCATCTTTAACAAATTGTCTATTCGTGCTCTTTAGGCTAAACATAAAAGTGTAGTTATTATCTAAAGTGGTACAGAAATTTCTATTTAGTCAAATTTCTATATCAGTTACCCTCTAATTAAAGTTGCATTTCTTGTCCCTCCACTGTCTTTTAATTTAATATATGGCTATAAATGTCAAAAGGGATTATCACATTTGGAGTCTGTGCACTCACATATTGAGCTACACGTGCAGACGTTTGGCAGAGGGAGGTTAATACAGGGCATACTGCTCTTGCTTTCACATATCAAAATGAGGTCACTGTCATTCCTGTGCGGTCAAGGGGATGGACAATGCTAAAGCGCTAAAGCTAACACCGTCCAGGCAGCAGCCATGGAGTGACTGGCATTCTACTGTTACTATTTGGAGTTCTTTGGGCTACGGGCATTTGACAGGACAGATATATGAGTAAGAGCAAGAGTTAGGCCACTAAGATTTTTACATAGTTCTTTGAAAATACTAAACAGTTTTGGATTTCATTTTCTTCTTTAGTTTGTCTCGTTTATATTTTTAACTTCATTTAAATATTTTCTTTGTAGAATATGACCCACAAAAATGATTAGGAATAGTGAGATATGGATTTAAGAGTAAAAATTAAGAGTTTAAAATCTTAATAGGTCCTCACTAGTCTGAAAATATGAGGACTTTGAAAAAATAGCAATATCTGGGAAATCACTTTAATATCACAGACACCAATTTTGGATCTGATATACTGCCCATCTCTAATAAACAAACTGTAGATATGCTTAATGGCATACTGTGGAACATTCCAAGCCCCTAGTAAAATCTCAGTGGAGACAAGCAAACAGTGGACCAGAAAAGTTACATAGTGTGTCTTAAAAAAGTAATAAATAAATAGAATGTTTAATCTCCACTGACAGTACTGGACACTGACATTGCTATTGCCTATTAATAGTGTATTTCCAACCTAACTATTGCCTCATTAACAATGTCCAATCTCCCTCCATGTACATTGTAGCATTCACCTCTGGCCTGCCACTGATCCTCTTGGCTCTGTTGTGGTGGAGTCTATTTTTACTCTAGGAGCTGTGTCCCTGCACTGCCCCGGGATGTCAGCCTGAGAGCTAATTCTAGGTCTGTCCAGTGTTTATCAACAGCTAAAGACAAACCTGACTTTGGCCTCAAGTTAAACAGTGCTATTTGAAAAACTTGGGATTGCATTTGCATTTATGATTACTTAAGTACACAAACATAAGATTTTAACTATGATAATATGAGTTACTGAAAAGTCTGATTCCTGCAATGTGTGTATTGTAATTATTTTAGATTTACATTATACACTATAGCTCCCCGCACCCAAAAAGAAATACATTCACCCACTACAGGAATTCCTCTGCCCTCTGGTTGGAGGTACAGGATTCTCTGTGAGGTGCAGGAGGGTACATTTTGGATGAGACCTGATCCACTCAGAAATCACATTTCTGAACAGCAGGTGCCACTGAGTGTACTGCAATGTCTATATTAATGGGTCTACATTGTTATGTTGTTGGAGGGAAAATGTGGGTCTAAAGTCTAAAGTCTATAAAAAATTAAATTGTCTATGATGCAAAGTTGTGATGTATTTAGCATGTAGGATTTACATCAGATGCCCTAACTGCCACTATTTAGCATTTGGGCATGGGAACAACATAAAAAAGAAGTGGACAGTTCTGAGAGAATTAAAAACAGTAAATTAAAATTAAAGCCGCAAGCAGCGTCGAACGGGCCTCGCCCGCCCGCGCCCGCGAACGCCGCGCCCGCAAATGGTGCGCCCCACCCATACCATACCCTAAACGCCGTGTCTGCAAACTCTATGCCTGCAAATGGTGAAATGACATAGTACACCTTTAAATGTTCTTTGCACACTTGCTGGCCAATCTTGAAAAATGCCCATGTCAGTAATATATGTTTTTGCTTCTAGTCATTAATAGAATTGAATTCCTAAATTTGGTACAAATCCGACAATGTTGACATTTCATGTCTATGGTAGGGGGCACTATAGTGTTCACTTTTCATATGTTTTATAGTGTATTATATTCAGGTTGAGATCACACATTAGTGATTCAAATTTCAGCACGATCAGACTAAGCATGTGCATGTAATATATTTTTTTTATGTTTTTTGGAGGAGTCTTTGCGCCCCTGCTGGCCAACAGTGAAAAATTCATCATGTCCATAATATACTTTTTTACTCGTAATTATGCATAGAAATTAATTCCCAAATTTGGTGCAGATCCGATAATGTTAGCATTTCATGTCTATGGTAAGGGGCGCTATAGTGTTAATTTTTCATATGTTTTATAGTGTATTATATTCAGACTGAGATCACGCATTAGTGATTCAAATTTCAGCACAATCGGACTAAGTCTGTGCGAACAGGAGCAAATAATGTCACCTTGAAATTAGCCAAAATTTTGATCAAAATTTGCAGCCTCGCCGCACGTAAACCGTGACAGTTATCAACATAATTTGGATAACTTCAGATGTTCCACTTCTCTAGATGATGTACGGTGATTTTCAGCCCTGTGGGTGAAGCGTCTTCAGAGGAGTGTGTTCAAATGCAACGTCAGCGAAAATGTGGACTCAAACTTCAATCCAAGATGGCCACCTTCTGGTTTGTCAGGAGGCGTGGCCATAATAATATTTTTTGTTTGTCTTCACATGACGAATGTGTGTACCGAATTTCGTGGCTCAACGGCAAAGTTGATGTCGGGACCTCTCCCATAGGCGCAATGTATTTTGACTTTTCGAGGTGGTGCGAGGTTTTTTTCTGCGCACGAAACCTCTATGTTATCGAATTTTTCGCCACTGCTGAATATTGTGCCAAGTTTGGTGAGTTTTTGAACATGTTTAGGGGGTCAAATTACAGTTCAAAGAGCATAATAAAAAAATATATATATATTTTTTTTTTGCAAAAACAATATATCCGAAAACATTAGAACAACATATTATACATTTTTTGAAAGCTCTCGACCCTCCCCACGTCACGTGGGGTCATTGGTGAGTGACGGGCGCGTCTGCACCATCTCATCGGGGTCGACCCCTGACCTCCCATTGACTTCCATTCATTTTAGCAGTAGTAAATATGGCTCAGGCCTTGGGCGTGGGTTACTGGGATACTGCTGTTCGTGCCGGGGGCGACCGAGGACAATGTTGCATGTCATCCTGTCGCATTCGGCCATGCGCATGTTGCTCCCCATTCGCTCCGCCTAGCGGAAGCAATAGGCCCTACGCCCTGTCGGGGCTCGGGCCTAACAAGTCGCCCAGGAACCCTTAATCCCAAAAGGCATTATAAAGATACAAGTTAACAAGTACAGTATGTGATGAAAAGCAAAATGGCAATCTACACATCATGATATGAGCTTTTGCCATTGTAAGTTTGAAACTTTCCACTACTTTTAATCTTCATTTTGTGTTCATTTTCACAGAAAAGGGAGACTTCATTGCTCTGGACTTAGGTGGGTCAAACTTCAGGATCCTCAGAGTGAAAGTGACACAGGATAAAAAGCAGCCGGTTCAGATGGAGAGCCAGGTGTACGAGACTCCAGACGACATCATCCACGGCAGCGGCACACAGGTCCATAAATAACAGCAGAACTGTCTATAATACACTGAAATCAATATGTTTATTCTATCTACGACTAGGCCTGTTACAATAATTACTATATCGACTTTGTTCAGTATTTGATAGATGGAACAATAAACCGTCAAGTGAACGAATTCTAATGCTGCGAGGAGACAGTTTCCACGAAGTGAAACTGGCTGATGAATCAGGCTAATCCACATTAGGCTTAGTCTGTCTGTGGCATATTTAGTTTCAGTATTGGTATCATATTATCATTTATTGTCTATATTATCTTCAGCAATACATCACACTTCAAAATGCTATGGTATGTCCACACCAAATGCGAATCAACCAATCAGGGGCCATGTTCTGATAGTGACGTGTAATGCTGAGACAGATGTGAACTTTCATTCAACATGGAGGAGACACTGTTCCCGTGGGAAACGAGCTGATATTACAGTACAGAGACCGGAATAAACTCCACAGAGCAGGACTTACACCAGACTCTGTCCCCCTCTCCTTTATTCTGACTCGGTCTCCTTTATTCAGACTCGGTCTGGTCCCGGTCTGAGTCCTGGTTTTGGTCCCTGTCTGGTCCGGGGCTTCGTCCCGGTCTGTGATGCCGGACTTTTGCGCCGTATACGGATTGAACCAGGACTAAACCAGGACTGAACCAGGACTAAAATAGGACTAAACAAGGACTGAACCAGGACTAAACCAGGACCAAACCAGGAATAAACTGGCCTGGTCCCAGTCTCAGTCCTGGTCTGGTACCGGCCTGGTCCAGTCTGGTCCCGGTCTCAGTCGAGCTCTGGCCGCAGGCTCCAGAGCTCGGAGCCCGAGCCTTAGCGAGCTCAGGCCGGGCCGTGGGTTCCGAGCTCCGGCTCCGAGCTTGTGGAGGCTCAGAGCCCACGACCGGAGCTCAGAGCCCCGTCTGGTCATGGTCTGGTCACGGTCTGGTCATGGTCTGGTTCCGGTCTGGTTCCAGTCTGGTCCCGGTCTGGTCCAGATCTGGTCCCAGTCATCCTGCTTGATGTAGTCCAAGTCCGCCATCATTCCAAATGAAAACAGATGCAGAGGACACTGCGCAGCCGCAATTGATCCTTTTGGAGCGAACAGAATGGATTTATTCGTGTGACCAAATTCCCAAACTCGAGCGACCAGGATGCGTGAATGAAGCAAATGACTCAAAAAAGTCAAGCGGCAAACTAGGGGCGTTAGATGTGCACATGGATTTACGGTGACAGGCCCATGTGACTCACTGGCACCAATGCATGCATTAAATAGCAGGGATGGTCCTATAGATTTTTACTACTGATACCAAAAATGTGAAGATTTTTAAATGTAACCTATAGCATGGGCCATTAATTGTCAAACTTAAATTCTACTTCCACTGATACAGAAGGAACCAACGGCCTAACTCAGCTATATTTTAACAGTATAGTAGGGATGGGCATTCGATAAAATTTTCTTAATCGATCGTCGGAAGAATTAACGATCGATTATCGATTAATCATTAACGTTTTTATATTAAAATGATCATCATTATTATTACTATCTGCACTACTAATCTGCATAAATAAATTCAACTTTACTACATATAAACTGTAACGACTCTAGAGCCACATCAATACGTTTGACATTATAATGTGTTTAATTCAGTTTGCGCAACTCTCACAGAAATGAAACTTAAAACCGCAGCGTTAATTTACATAAACTAAGCGAAGATAAAACTACAGCTCTTTAGCGCTGATGCGGTTCAACTTCTGTCGGATTAAAAGACATGACTCAGTGGAATACAGGGGTGGGAGGCGGGGACTCGTCATCGTGCTACTCTCACCTGGCAAAGCTTTTTCCCTCTGGACACCGAAACATATGTGCTGCTTTGTACACTGTGCACATGGCCTCACACTTGTCCCGAACGCAACGGAAAGCGTGGAATTTCTTGTACAAATCATAGTTAAATACACATTTGTGCTTCAGTACGTTGCAGACTGACCGACTGCGTCTCGCTCCTTCTGAGTGCAGAGAGACACATGTACGGACCCCTGTTTGGTCACGCTACGTACAGTAACCTACATTCGGGTTGTCGATTAAAATCAACGTAATCGATGAACTTCTTAATGATCAATTATCGATTAATCGACTAATCATGCCCATCCTTAGTATATAGCTTTATCTACACCAGTATATACCTGTATATATTTTTTGGGCAAAACAAGAGAGTATATAACAAATTAGAATCAAAATGATGTGGTTTAACAAATGCGCCTCCTCTACAATTATATAATTGTCTTGGCCCTCTTGTTCAAGTACAATACATACAGTACCTCTAATTGCCTAAACAAAAAGAAAATGTCATGTATAAATTATTGCAACCATCAATTATAACCTTATTATTGTGGCTAAGTGCTGCACTAATGGCCTACTTGCAGCTGCCATATGAGAGTAAAATTACCCAGCACTGAACCAGAGCAGTGACTTTTAATGGGCAAAGACCTCCTCCATAAGAACAGCTGGAGACTGAGTTGTAACTTAATATCACAACAACTTTGACCGATCGAGAGCAAGCTGACAAAACAGGAAAAAAAAAACATAATAGGACAGCTGCAGAACAGAAACTAGATACATCAACAGGTTTTTGACAATAGACTGCAAATTGAGATGGAAGACTATAAAAATATGATTAACTGTAAATAAAAATGCTGGTGACAAATGGCTTCTGAGTGAAGTGGGGTCAGTTGATATTACATTTATATTATATTATGTAGACTGATTATTTTGGCTTCAGGAGATTTTAAATGTAATATGTATTGGTGTAATAACATACAAAATAGATTAATCAATCATCATGCTTCTAACAAACTGCAAATTAACTATACTAATTCATTATTTTGGCTTTACAACAAGGCTACCTAGTAATATTAAAGAAGCTATTTGTGTTGACTGTTAACATATATTATTGAGTCTTTTTTCTTAAAGTCAAAATGGAATTTTGTGTATATACTGACAACACTAGGGGAGCATCTTTTTTACTTGTTTAGTTGCTTTGCCAAAAATTTTCCAAAGTATGGCATTAAACAGATCTATTTTGTGTTTATTCAATTATGACTTTTCATTTGTAAAAACTGCCTTACGTATATACAACTTGGCCTTGTGACATCTCCTGCTTGTCTTCATTGAGATAGATACATTTAATATTGTATTGTGGAACATCTCCATGAAGACAAGCAGGTGGTGGACTCTTTACCAGAAAACATGTTACAAGTGATTTGGTTTGATTTATTTGATGTTGAGTGTTAAAAGTAACATTTGTTCATGGTCCCTGAAAAATGCATAAAAAACTAAAAATAGGAAACTGTTTAAAAAAATACAGTAGATTAATTGTATTAGAATGTATGAAATAGTCATTTGTAGTTGTCATTTATGACTATGTTCTATGGTGTTATTTAATACTATGTTGTATGATTGTTATTTAGAACCTGACACTGCTTTGTGCTTGCAGCTGTTCGACCATGTGGCCGACTGTCTGGGCGACTTTATGGAGAAACAGAAAATCAAAGACAAGAAGCTCCCAGTGGGTTTCACCTTCTCCTTCCCCTGTGCCCAAACCAAACTGGATGAGGTAAACACCAAATATCTCATACATAAATCATTACACAAAATGTGTCATCAAAGAACAAATGATGTGCAACTGAACACATTTAGAATTATGATCTCAATTATTTCTCTGTTCAGTTACAAAAATTTTGTAATTGAAAATACTATTATCTAACAACCAAATTATATGTACCTGTTCTACCTTGCAAAGCCTGAATTAAAGACACTCTTCTAATCTACACAGACTTACACTACACAAGACAGAGATATCATAAAACATAATTGTCATTTAAATTAATAGCCAACTAATTGTTATTATGATTTTTGCCATAATCGAGCAGCCCACGAAGATACATTCTTAGCTATTAGAAATAGTTTGAGAATTTATCTCACCAGAGACTTGTGTGTAATGCAATGTGCAATGTGTTTTCTACCATCTCCGTGGACAGAATACTAAAAATATAGACTTTAATCTGGCCAACATTGTGTCAGTGTAACTTAAAACAGTGCTAGTAAAATGTACTGTTTGCAGGCAGTGTTATTGACGTGGACAAAGAAGTTTAAGTCCAGTGGCGTTGAAGGAATGGACGTGGTAAAGCTGCTAAATAAAGCCATCAAGAAGAGAGGGGTGAGTGGTGTTCACTTGTGTAACATTTGATTATTGTAATGATTGTTTTTTTTGTTTTTAAAGAATAATATGTGTCACAGCCACTTTATTTATTTATTTATTTAATTATTGTTTAATTGAATAGGGACATATACACAAACATAGATTAACAATTCACTAATCTGATGCAGGTGTCACAGTGTTTATAGCCAAGGATAATTCACAACACCAGTCCCCAGAAGGGCTTTTAAAACTGTTCACTAAAAAGCGGTGGGACTTTTGATGAAAAAGCAATAAATACAGTGAATGTATAAAGAGAATCAAATATAAAAATATCACAAACATATAAAGTCACACAGTCACATTGCTGCTGTTGCATGAGCCAGGACTTAGTCTGTTTTGTAAAAGTGTCCAGTCTGGTGAGTCTTTAAGTGAGCAAGTATAGAGCTCCAAAGTTTAGCTCCCTTCACTGTGAAGACAGTCTGAGCAAAAGAAGTCTAACAGAAAAGGACTCGCCCTGTGCTGTGGCTCATGTGGACCTTGTGGACAGTCTGTTTACATATTTATAGAGTGGTTCTAGAACTAAGATGAGTTTTTACATATCTAAAATTAGAGGAGTTATTAAAATTTTAAAATGTGACACTTTGATAAAATTGAACAGTGGTGAAATCTGATGAGAGTTCTGTCTAACATTTTTTAAGTATGACTCAAAACCCGCTCGAGAGGTTTTAAGGTGGTTGGGTTGGTCTGAGACCAAACAGTGGTGCAGCACGACAGCTGAGACAAAATCATGGTATAAACAAAGACACAGGCAGCTTCCTGAAGGACTTAATGCTTGACTCCTTTTTGAATGCAAGGTTATTGACAGAACTTTAAAGTTTCATTGATAATCCAGGGTTATTCCAAAATATTTTTCTTGCTCAACTTGTTCTATGGGTTCACCTTTTATGGTAGTGTTTATTTTGTCTTCTACATGGGTCTTTTAATAGAGAAACAAAGAAATTTTTGTGTTTTTGCGTTCAGTGTCAGACATGATTCATTGAGCCAAACTGACACTTTCTCCAGACTCTGGGTTAATTTGGAGCTGATTGCAGCAGGGCTTTTGTCAGACACATAAACCCCTGTGTCATCGGCGTGTATCTGAAGTCCCACTCCAGGACACACTTCAGACAGATTATTCACATTAAGGCAGAAAAGAATTGGTCCCAGGCGAATGTCTGTCTTAATTTCACATGGGGCGAATTTTACGTTTTCAGTGACCACACTCTCTACCATGCAGATATGATTCAAACCAAGAAAGTGCCTGACTTGAAAAATTGAAAGATGATAATTTTGATAGAAGAATTTACCAAGTTTCCTTTATCCAGAGAATGAACGATTTTCATGTCCATCAGTGGACAGATAGCCAATTCAATTGAATAATTCTGCCTAAAGCTGTACTGTTGTGGACTTAAGTGTTTAGTGAGTTTTTCAGAGACAATTTTTTTCTAATATTTAAGACATCGCAAGAGCTAAGGTTATTGGGCAGTAATTATTGGCATCTGCAGTGTTCCCAGGCTTAAAGATAGGCTTCAATAAAGTTTTATTTTAGGTGTCTGTAAATTTGTTTTTTAGTTCTGATGGAAACATTGACATCATCAGGAAATTTAGAAGCAAGGGCATGCACAGACTGAATACAAAAAATGTGGAATTCTGATTTAAATACACATATCTGCTTTCTTAATTTCTTAAATAGATGCAAGTCAATGTCAAGTCTGGTTTTAAGACAAGTCATGAGAGCAAAATCCCTCTTTTTGATTAACTATTGCACTGCATCATTCACCCATGCTACTGCTATTGCTTTGCATGGAATCTCCCACAGTATGGCATTAAACTTTGAGCTCCTGGAGATATGGAGACTAACTGGTGATGCTAACAGGGCAACAAAAACACCTGAACATCAAAATTATATCTAGGCCTGTTACAATAATTACAATATTGAACCAACAATATGTTTTAGGGCTAAATATTTAGAGGTTTTTGTTATTTTTGTTGTGACATAATAAGATTTGAGCTTCAGATTAGAATAAATAACTGCTACATCTAATTATATGTTAATTCTGCTATTTACTTGTTGCAGCTCAGGCCTTTTAATGATAATGATTTTTTTGTCACAGTGGCACAAAGTTTTAATAATTTCCATAATATTTAATATATCGTGCTTCAAAGTTGGTTATTGTGACAAGGCTAATAATATCTTTAATCGGTTATCTTTAATACCATACTATTGAACATTCCAGGCAAAGAAAAACGGTCTTAGAAGTAAGCATGTTTCAAAAGTCACCTAGTACCTTTAAAGCAGACCTGAGCATTGTACAGCTCCCAGGCCACATATGGCCCTTTTGTTGATTCTGACCTGCCCGTTTAAGCTAATTTGGAATCATAAAACAAACATGTTTTATAATTTTACCTCATGCATGGACTAAAGCTGCATTGCTTTTATATTAGAGGTCTTTTTTAAATTTAATTTTTTTGTAAGGCAACCTAACTGTTTCATTGCTTAGTCGTAACATAAACTCTTACTAGTCTTACCAGCTTGTCAAAACAATGGTATTTATTGCTTTTTTTTTTTTTAAATAAAGAAATATAATTAATATTATGCAAAACTGAGTTAAGCATTTTGGCCCAGCCCTCCACTATATATATATATATAAAACAAACATTTGATAAATGAATAAATGTAAAGTCTACATGCTCATAGTTCATACATTATGTGTGTTTCAGGATTACCAGGCCGACATCATGGCTGTGGTGAATGACACTACAGGCACCATGATGACCTGTGGGTTTGACGACCAGCGTTGTGAAGTGGGAATTATTATAGGTAACAACACAACTGTTTACTATAATAACATTAAACCACAACACGTTCTGAGTGAGATCAGCTTATCTGAGCAGGTCAAGTCAGGTTTTTCATTGTATTAAGACAACAGTATTGTCAACATACTAAACAACCAATTCTAATGATGGCAAAACAATCTGTCCATGTATTAGAGACTTTCACAAGAAAATGTTAGCTAAAAACAATTAATTAGTAGACCTAATCAATACTAATCTGCTATGAAAATAATAGTTTATTCAAAGTAAGATATTTAGCAACACATGCTGTATTTGCAAATAAAACCACAATATACCTACTCTTCATTTTTATTCCCGGCACAATGACTACAGTTTGACAGACGATGGCGCCAAAGTCCAGAGTTACAATACTCATAAGAAATACAAACACACATGCATGACTATGTTTTTCTGACAGGGATAATAATTTAATTTCAAGTGAATTTGAAATTATGTTGCATCAAATTCAACAATGAAATTAAGTCTTGAACAGTGTCAGTCTTGAACACAAGCTTGCTGTTGTGTTTTATTTCAGGTACCGGTACAAATGCATGTTATATGGAGGAGCTGAGGCACATAGACCTGGTGGAGGGGGATGAGGGACGAATGTGCATTAACACAGAGTGGGGAGCATTTGGGGACAACGGCTCCTTAGAAGACATCCGCACAGAGTTTGACCGCGAGATTGACCGAGGCTCCGTCAACCCGGGAAAACAATTGTGAGTGTAAAATTATAACAAGAAAAATATCAAGGAAGTTAGTAACTATAAAAAATATGGTTTTCAGTGAATGTTTCAAATGCTAGTATTCTAAATTCCAACTTAGGGTGCGTTGTTAGTTGGTTCGTCCTGGATTTAGCTCAGTTGAGTCCCAAGTATGAATGCACCCCAAGTTAGACCATAGACAATTTTTTTTAGTGAACCTAAAATCTCCAAACTCTGTGATCCACTGTGGCACCTGGTATTCTCAGTGGTCTCCCAACTAATTACTAAGCAGGTCTGGCCTTGCTTAGCTTCTGAGCTCTGACCAGATCAGACTTTGACAAGGACGTTTGGCCAGATTGAGCCTAATTGGGCTTCTGTTTACTATTGCCTAAAATGTATGTTTATGTAGTAGGTAATAACAGTATGTTGTTTGTGTAAGGTTTGAGAAGATGGCCAGTGGGATGTACATGGGGGAACTTGTGCGCCTGATTCTGGTGAAAATGGCAAAAGAGGGACTTCTGTTTGAGGGACGCATCACTCCTGAGCTCCTGACCAAAGGCACCATCCAGACCAAGCATGTCTCCGCCATCGAGAAGTGAGATAATAAATTCTTATGAGGCTAAATCATAAAATAAGTTGTAATAATTGTAGTTATAGTTATAGTAAGAGATCTACAGTATATTAGCAACAACAAATAACAGACAAAAAATTGGAAAGGTAGGCTGAGAAGTAAAACTATTTGCAGATGTTATAAAACAATGTCTTATGCCACTACCTAAAACCCTTGAAAAAATATTTAAGACTCCCATTCTTTTTGCATATCATATCATATAACTGTACCCAACTGAAATTGAAAAAAGAAAACAAAAATGTGTGAACCTCTGATCCTCTCTCTGTGTTTTAGGTCTAAGGAGGGCCTAAAGAAGTGCATGCAGATCCTGACCAGTCTGGGAGTGGAGCCTTCGGATGAGGACTGTCTGGCCGTGCAGCACGTTTGCACTATCGTGTCCTTCAGGTCGGCAAATCTCATCTCTGCCACTCTTGGCGCCATCCTTCGCCGCCTCAAAGACAACAAGGGTGTAGCCCGGCTCCGCACTACGGTCGGCATCGACGGATCACTCTACAAGATGCACCCACAGTATGTTCAAAACTAACTCACATTTATTATGACTTTTAGTGGATATGACAAAATAAAATGCTTAACTTGAAAACTGAAAAAAAAAAAAAAAAAAGCACAGTGGTGAGTGCCCTTGCTTCAAAACAAGCATGTTCTTGGGATACTCAACCCCAACATAATGTAAGCTAATTCTAATTCACACTCAGCTTATCGTCTATGACAGCAATATTGCACTTTAAAATGTGTTATCGTGACAGGCCTAGAATCAAATTCAATTAATTGCTCAATCCAACTAAATATATATGGATTGCTAATATTGTTTCCCTCTGCACAGATACGCTCGTCGGCTGCATAAAACTGTGAGGCGCCTGGTCCCAGACTCCGATGTGCGGTTCCTTCTCTCTGAGAGCGGGAGTGGAAAAGGTGCTGCCATGGTAACAGCAGTGGCCTACCGCCTCACAGATCAGGCGCGGCAGATTCAGCAGACCTTGGCCGAGTTCAGGCTAAGTAAAGCACAGCTGCTGGAGGTGAAGAAGAGAATGCGGATTGAGATCGAGAGAGGACTGGGCAAAAACACGCACAAAGAGGCTACTGTCAAAATGCTGCCCACGTATGTTAGGAGTACACCAGATGGCACAGGTGAGGAGTGGTCACATTTAGCGTCAAGAATATGATTTTGTCTAATGCTGCATAATGTAACAAGGTATATCAGCTAGCACAATAGGTAACTACAAACCAGGGGTGGAATGTATTTAGAAAAATTGTTGTTGAGGAAATATTAGAATATCGAGTAGTCTGGTCCAAATTACATGGTTTTCCTGAAGATTAATCATTAACCTCTAAGTTAACGATTCAGTTAATTGCACAGCCTTGGCAAAAAGTCAGATTTTAGTAATAACTGTATTTACCTCTAATTTTGCCTCATGTTTAAGTTAAGTTTTCACTATCAAAAAATTATCCAAACATATTGAAATAAGATTGTTATAACAATATGATTTTCTAAACCCATGCAAACCAAGTGCTTGGGTCTTACAAAGATAAAATTAGACAAATAAATCACTATAAAAAGCATAATAAATTTAAGTGATAACCAGGTCAATCAAGTTCACTGGCTGTTTGTTCAGTTTCCAGACACAATAAAACTTGTTATACCTCCAGTTTATAGCTTTATAAGGTGATAGCTTTCAAATGTCCCAGGTTCAGAAAAGGTTGTATATACTTGCTGAGTCAAGCTTTGTGCCTCCAGAAAAAAAATATGAAACTAATAAGCTTTCACAAATAAAATACTATAAAATAAAAAAGTTTGTTAAGTTAAGTTTGTCAACTGATTTTTTTTCTTCATCAGAAAACGGTGATTTCCTAGCCTTGGATCTGGGAGGCACAAACTTCCGAGTGCTTTTGGTGAAGATTCGCAGCGGCAAACGGCGAACAGTGGAGATGCACAACAAAATCTATGCCATTCCCATAGAAGTCATGCAGGGCACCGGAGAAGAGGTGCATTTACATTTAACATCACTTATTTAAACCACTAGGGATGCCGCTATATCAAATTTTTGTTTTATGATTATTGAGAAGATATTGTGATTATTCTAAGTTACTAATACCATGAAAGATAAAGTAGTGAATGTGTCAAAAATAGACAAGTATAAAGCTCCATATTTAGGTTTACTATTTTTTAAATTAGATTCAGATTCAACTGAAATTATTTGCTTCTAAATTTGGCACAATTATTATTTTTTAGTTCTTATGATTACTGAATAATCGCAATTATCATTTAACAGAATAATTTAAAACATATAAAAGTATAATAATCCTAAATGTGATTTTGTGTTATCTGCAGCTGTTTGACCACATTGTGCACTGCATCTCGGACTTCCTGGATTACATGGGGATGAAGAGTGCTCGTCTTCCTCTGGGCTTCACCTTCTCTTTCCCCTGTTATCAGACCAGCTTGGATGCTGTATGATTACTACACAAAATGGAACACCAATTTGGATTTTTGTAATTTGTTATAATAGCAGTAATCAGTTTTGCTCACAATAACAATATAATGCTACAGAAAAATATCCTAATAAATTGTTATACTACAAAACTACATTATACCACTGACAATATAACCATAAAGCAGGATAATCCCAGTAAACATTTTTCACAGTGAACCATAGAATTCTCTGCTAGTACAAAAATAAAGGTACACGTGATATTGAGCCTGAAAAAGGCATTGGTCTTTCTGCCTAGTTACAGCCTTATTAATCTATAAGTAGTAGTAGAAATAATAATTTATTTCATCACTACTGGTGTCACCAACTATTACCAAGCATGATAAGAATATATGATACGATAAGAACACCTTCCAATGGAAAACAACAATACAAAAATCTATGTATGTTTTAAAGTAATGTTATACTTAAAAATGTAAAAAACATAAAAACTGTTCCTCAATAATGTACTATGCGAATACAGTGTATGAAAGTGCTTAGTACTAGTCATTGCCGACTACTTGCATGTTTTAATAATAGTAATGTATTGGATTCATATATACAACCAAAACACAGTGCATTATTCTTTCCCTCCACACTCAGTGGTGGTAAGCTTTAGACCTACAGTCCACTGGTATTCATATTACCTTTGTATTGAAATATAGCTATTTAACAGGCAAATGTCCCCAAACTGTCCCAATAACGAGATGGGGCTTATCCTCCTGATAAACATATTTCAAATGATATTGAATTGAATGATAATGAAATTTTAATTAAAAATCTGAACTCTGCCTGTGTTGTGTTTAGGGGATTCTGGTAACATGGACCAAAGGCTTCAAAGCCACAGACTGTGAAGGTGAAGACGTGGTGGAGCTGCTCAGAGAGGCCATCAAGAGGAAAGAGGTAATCACAGTAATGTTTACTAGTGCTGTGCAAACCATTTAAACTAACTGTGGCTTTTAGTTTTTAGAGTATACTATTATCTAATTCTTTACCTTAATCCCCAGCATTATTCCACTTAACCCCTTGATCATTTTGAGAAATATGACTCCTCACAATACAGATCTAAATAAGTAAAATTGTGCAAAATATGGGGATATCAAATAATGTCTCTACACAGATGAACACTGGGGGCAAAAGCATGCTTCCACCCAATGGATATTCTGTAATGTTGCCATATTTTTACTTTCCACTCTTGTTTCTAATGCACTTTATTCCAACAAAAAGATCTACTTGAGTCCTAATCTTCAAACTGTTGACAGCCTCAAATTTAACCCATTATGTTAACAGTTGCAGGAATTGATAACATTAAAAAAATAAATAAATAAATTCTGTGAAAATGATGCTCATTATATGGCTACATTTGAGGTTTCTATAAATAATAAATATATAGATAATAGATAGAACTTTTAAAATGACTTTTTAAGAAGATTCAAGTCTTGTTCAAGACTAAATCTGGATCCAGATCTAACCAGATCTTAAATAGGACTTAATGAGTTACTACTAGGGGTATGCTAGATCTACACTATAACACAGGACTAAAAATAATAAAAAAAAAATATGGGTTTCTTAAAATTGAGAGCAACATTTATTGTAGATTAATTGAATTATAATCAAAGCCAGATTTTACAATCCTCAATGAAAAAATAGCATCTTTTTAATGGAGATGTCTAGTACAGCCCATAAACAATAAATCCTTGGGGTTTATACTTTTCAGGAAGAAACTGTACTAAATTTGAGAATTAAATTGAAAGCCATTTGTTTTTAAAAGGTAGAGTATATTTTTCTTTTATTTTTTTTCATTTTGCTACCCCTAACTTGAATTCAAAGCTATGTTACAATATTGAATCCAGATTTTATGATTGTAGGTGGAGAACCCTGTAAGTATAAATGGCTGTAAATCATTAATTCCAGGTAAACAAAGCTAAACAAAGCTAAACAAAGCTTGCATTGACATTTGTACAAGAAAACGGCATGAAAAAAATGTTATTTCAAAAATGTATATCTTTCTTATATAAATAAATAGGCGTTTCTATACTGATGAGTGCAACGTGAATGAACTGCATTGTGCTGGGTGTGGAGTTGAAATCGTGCCAAGTTTGATATTAATCTTATGTCATAGTAGTGATTTAAGGTTGACACGTTGCCTTAATGTAATTTTGAAGTGTAACATTACTGACATGGTTTCAATCATCATGCATCCTCATGTGATTATTTTGTCCTCATTTGAAACTACACTACTTGATGGCCTGCCAATTTTTATATTATTTTCTACCAGCAACTCAACACACCTAACCAACCATTTCACTGACATGCCCTGTCTGGTATTGTTTAACATTACAGCCAATGATAGTAAAGTTAATTTGTTTTGACACAGAGATGTTACTATGGGTAACAAATGCATTGAAGAAGATGCATTTTCAGTGTGAATGGGGTCACCTCTATGCACATCTGACCAGTTATTAGGCCTGGTGGCATCAATTGCTTGTCTCCATGGAAATATATACGTTACAGAGTGGATTCTAGGCAAAGCAACAACACCTCCTGGAGACAAGCAAGGGTCAGACCTTGTGCAGATTTAAACTAATACAGTTTATTTGAGGACATGTGTGACCAATCTCCTCCTTGGTCCTCCTCCAGGCTTCCTGTTTCCTGGTAACGCTAACTATACCTACCTTCTATCCATGTACTCACTATCTATCCCTCCATCATTTTCATCTGGAAATCACAACATCTAACATAACCATGTTGCCTCTATTATTCTGACCCATTGTGAATAATGTGTAATGTTTCTGTGTTTTTTTCAGGAGTTTGAGCTGGATGTAGTGGCCATAGTGAATGACACAGTGGGGACAATGATGACTTGTGCTTATGAAGAGCCAACATGTGAAGTCGGACTCATCGCAGGTGAATACAGTTACAGAGTTTTCTATATTTATGCAGTTTATATTTAGGCCTGAGCACCACAAGATGGGAGGGACTTCTTGATAGCGTACAGCGTAAGTGTGAGCACAGTGCAATATAATATTAAAAACTGATCAAAAAAACAAAACAAAAAACTGCACAGGGTGCCAGCCATGTAGCCATGTAGCCAGAAGACCAGCCAATCACTCCGTTGCCATGGGAGCCACCATTTTTAAATCTATAGGACTGTAGGCTATCTACCATCCTTTTAAAAATAAAAGCACCTCACAAGCTGTTCCTTGTATTGTTTAGGAACGGGCAGTAATGCGTGCTACATGGAGGAGATGAGAAACATTGAGATGGTGGAGGGGAACGAGGGGCGGATGTGTGTGAACATGGAGTGGGGCGCGTTTGGGGATAATGGCTGTTTGGACGACATCCGGACCATCTACGATCAGTCCGTGGATGAGAACTCACTTAACGAGGGCAAGCAGAGGTGAGAATCACCTTTTATATTAAATTAAATTAGAATTACTATGATATTAATAAAGTATAGCTTTATCTATCTATTTCATGTATAAAGACACATGATTTGAGTAATATTACTGCTCTCCCTTAGATTTCAAGATTAAATTTTTCTACCAATTCTAGTTCTAAGTATCCTGATTTAGTTCTTGATTACGGATTAGCAATACTGGAATAATGACAAAGCATTATAAAATATAAACCGTTGAATTAATACAAATCAGAATACGGTAGCAAAAATCTAAACAGGTTTTACACAACTGAATCATTGTCACTAAATTAGAGATAACTGCAATAAATACTAAAAGGTAGACTTAAAAGAAGATATATTAGTTTTTTCTGGTATTCACTATAAAACTATAACATAAAATGCAGTTTATATTTTTACATTTTTTTCACAGCAAACCACAATATTAACCTATAAAGACTTAAAGGATTTTTTTTTGCCCAACACCGTTATAACATGGTTAGAAGCTGATGAAACTCGATTTTATATGATAGAATGAAAGTAATGTGTGTGATATAAAGCCTGTGTCTGGTGTGCGTTTCAGATATGAGAAGATGTGCAGTGGCATGTACCTGGGAGAGATTGTCAGGCAGATTCTGATCGATTTGACCAAACGAGGATTCTTGTTCAGAGGGCAGATCTCAGAGACACTCAAGACCAGGGGCATCTTCGAGACCAAGTTCCTATCACAGATCGAGAGGTGAGACTTTAGGACTAAAAAACACAAAACAAACATAGAAACACATATTTATACTAGTTACATAGCAGCCAACAACTACTGCACTGAACAAAGAAAAATGCCAAACTTTAAAGTGTAACAATTTATAGTGGATAAATTCCTGTTAAAAAGAATAATTAGACTTCTTTAGTAGAGGTACAAGTGTCATGATAACATTAAATTATTTGAATTCTAAACACCAAGAGGCCAATTATTTAAACTTAAATTTGTTTCCTAACTTCTAATATAAAAAAATGCCTTAACACAATCCTATAACCCTGAGTACTGATCTGTGTAAACCAAGTGTAAGATTTGTATGTGTATAGATATGGAAGCATGGTGGGAAGAGATCACCATCTACAGTTAATATAAAATATGTTAGTGGTGACATCCACCATCTTTGTGGGCACACCATATGTCTGCACAGGTGCATTAGCTAAAACTATATAGAAAGTATATGCTTAGTGCATTTTGAATCTGTCACAGTTTTTGTACAGCCAACATATAATCATCATGTCACGACTCTTGGGAGGACAAGAGAGTGGGTGGACATAAAAAGGAGATTTATATATATAGGTTTTGTACACTTTGTTTTTATTATTGTAAATTTCAAGGAATTTTAGAGCTATTTATTTATTTGATGTTATTGTCTGTGTAATCCCTTAGTTGTCCACATACATTCTATAAGGCCAGTTGTCCAGTTTACAGAATTACATTTTCTTTTGCTATTTGGTGTTACTGAATGTATGAAGTGTGCTGATAATTGTGGGAGCAGTTGTCTATAGAATTTCCTTTGGCATTAATAATGTTCATGTATGTATCTAAATACAAATACATATATATCTAAAGACACACGTTTTATCTTTATTTCCATGACTGTTTACATTGTAGATTCTCACTGAAGGCATCAAAATTAAGAATGACACATATGGAATATAGTAACCAAAAAATAAATCGTTTTAGATTAAAAACATTTAAAAAATTGCCACCCATTGCTTTAATCACAGGTTTCCACTTTTGGCATTTCTTGACCCTGACAAGCTACAGCTGTGAAGTGAAAACTATTTCAGGAGACTTCAACTCGTAGCTCATTCAGAAAAGACCAAAGGTTAGCAGCACTGTCTATAGAGCAAAGACTGGCTATTCTGAGGATTTGAATATGAAATGTAAAGCGATTTATTAAACTTTTAATTTTTGCTATATAATTCCATATATCTTGCTTCATATATTTGAAGTCTTCTGTGTGTATCTAAAACGTAGAAAGCAGTAAACATAAAGAAAACATGATGTTCGAACTTTTGACAAGTGTATATTGTTGGTGAGTCAAAGTATATTGTGATACCATGTAATCTAACCTCTCTCTCTCCCTCTCTCTGCTCAGTGACCGTCTGGCCCTGCTCCAGGTGAGGGCGATCCTGCAGCAATTGGGTCTGGACAGTACGTGTGATGACAGTATCATCGTGAAGGAGGTGTGTGGCACCGTGTCTCGACGTGCCGCTCAGATCTGTGGAGCCGGAATGGCCGCTGTGGTCGACAAGATACGAGAAAACAGAGGCCTGGAGCACCTGGATGTGACTGTGGGAGTGGACGGGACGCTCTACAAACTGCACCCACAGTAAGACACAGATAATATTACAACTATAGTTGTCAAAAAATATATAATTACACTAAAACTGACTAAAAGGGGGCATGCAATGACAAAACTATAGCTAGCTCACTCTATGATTTCTCCTTTTTGTGTGGTCTACATAAATCCTTATAATTCTAATAGAATAATTAATTAAGTAATAAACATTAGGTTGATTAATGGTTAGTGGGTAGTTAAAGGTAGAGTGTATAGCCTGCGATATGTCTGGATTAAAATAGAAAGCACAATCATAACAGAACCTGGGTTGCCAGCATTAACTTGCATATAGAGGGCACATACAAGGTTTTCTCATTCTCAGTATACAGGCAATGGCTCATGTAAAAGCTTAATAATTGTTAAAAATCAAGTACAGGCTCTAGAAAGGAGCCATATGTAGTCTGTATCCTTGGTTTAAAAAAGGAAGGAAGAACTGAATGTGGGTTGCCGGTGCCTTAACATGTCCATGGCCATGCCCCATGTGTAAACTCAGAACCTCCAGAATTCCCTCACTGAACTACAGAGGCTGCACTAGCACTGATTCATGACTGGCAACTGCAGGTGCTGCAGTTTCAGATCAGAATGAGTCCTTTTTAGGTTTTAAACTGCTGGATTTCAGCACTGAAACTGGCAAGCCAAATGGGAAATGCGCATGAAGAGCATTCTGCTATTTGATTGAATAATTGTTTTGAAAAATAAAACACTACATGAAAAAATCTATAACGTGGCCATCACATCTAATATTTTAAATCAGCATTGCAACCGTTATCTGTAAGAGCAATATTTCATTTAAAGATAGATACAAGATGAGTAATGCTTATTAAATTTTACATAAAAATGCTCCATACATGGGTCCAGTCAAGCGGTAATGGAGGGAAACGGGCATATTTTTTACATTCAAATAGCTCTTATTCAGAAACTAGAGGGACTATTGACATAAGTAAGGTATCAGAATGTAGCCAACAGGGTAAAGTTAAACCTGCGATATTCTTTCAAGTTGTTGACAAAAAATTTAAAAACTCATGTCGGTAACGGAGGGAATGAAATATGCAGCTCTTTTTAGGCAATAAATACAAACAGTGATAACTACCGGCTCTCACTTACATATTCTTAACAAACTGGTTTGAATATTTGCTTAATATAGTTTTATACCATATGGTATAAGATTAGGTTGAAAAACCTCTCACTCGTAATGAGATTTTTTATTAAGAAAGGTCATGGTAACAGAGGGAAAATTGTGCAAAGAAGTAGAAGGTGCATGATTTTGCATAATTTGTCATCTTTTTTCTTCCGAAAACTTTAATATGACTTCCAAATGAAAGGTAACTATTTCTATAAAATATGTCAGTCCTTCCAAGCAAATTTTTATCATTTTAAATATTTTTTTTTGAAAAATCATATACCTTCATCAACAGTTCAAAGATCGAATAACACAAGATATGATGAAATACATCAATTTATTTACATGATTTGCAGGTCTTTGAAATTTGGGAAATAATTTGTGTTCCATGTTGCACACATGGTATATTTAAAATGTATGTAACTTTAGAACCAAAAATGGTACAGAAAAAAGGTAAACAGTTTCATAAACTAGAGTACATATGCTATCTGTTGAATACATTTTTATATCAGATGCATTAACTTGAATTTTTGGCCTTATACTTCTGCTTGACCGGGCCCACATACCTTTCAGTTATTCTCCCCCCCCACCTCTCTCTCCCTCTCTTTTTCTCTCTTCTATAGTTTTTCGCGGATCTTCCAACAGACGGTGAAGGAGTTGGCCCCCAAATGTGATGTGACGTTCCTGCTTTCAGAGGATGGGAGCGGGAAGGGGGCGGCTCTGATCACTGCAGTGGGCTGTCGCCAGAGAGAGCTTGATGCACAGCAACACTGAGGACTTTAAATACACTACTATAACAATTACTACTGTCTCAATGTCTCCCAATAGGACCCCTACCCAAAAGTTTAACCCCCCCACCACCCTCACCAAGGCTACAGAATATAACAAAACACCTGTCATATGCTATATTTAAGTTGAAAATGTGTGATAAACAGACCTTTTTTACATGGTAGGAGTTAAGTTACACTAGGAGAGTTTATCTACTATATTACTATAAAAATTGTGTCAATATTGAAAGAACAAAAACAGACAAGGCTGACAATGACAAAATAGTCAGACCCTCTACCACAAAAGTGATGTAAAGTACCATTAACTTAGGACATGAGTATTAAACCAGGGCTAAACAAGACTAAAGTAGGAGTGGAAAACCAGGACTATGCCAGTCTTTTTCAGATCTAAACCAAGCCTGAATCAGAACCACAATTATGACACAATTGCAACATGAATTAACATAATGATTGGTTTCACAGTTGAAATGATCGTCAGATTCAAATGATAAGACTGATGATATATATATGATATATTAAATGATTCATATTGTTATATTACGCAGCCTGTATTTCCAATGTGTTTTCACCTTCACCCGCTGCTGCTGTATTTCTTCCACGCGCACATGATCCATCACGGCCGTGACTCCGTGCCCTGCTCAGAGAGACATGCTGCTTTATACAAGATTATTCAGTACAGTGATCTGCAAAAGTGTACGCCCTCTAGTGGATATATTATATATTGTGCAAATTTGTCGCACTAAAACGCTATAATCCAATTTTTTTTTTGATGCAATATAGGAGAAATGGTAATAAAAGTTATGTTAAATTGCCTAATAACAAACTTACATGATCAGAAAAACTGTCAGAAATACTACTAATAATAGGTGCACTATGTAACCTTCCTGGTGGGGAGCATTACCCTACTTGCCTCATTGGAGATATTATTGCTTTGTCTGTAAAGTTGCACAGTATGGCAGCATTGTAAACTTAATGTTAAAGCAATAACAACTCCAAGGTGACATGCAGATGACAGACCCTCCACCCAACAAACTTAGTGCACAATAGTGCACCATTAAATAAGTATTACTATTCTGTATGCAATTTTTAGTTCTTTTTTTAGTTCTTCTTTTCTTTTTTAAATATAAAGAGACAAATTTTGTAGTCCTTAATGCAGCAAGGGTTAAACCTGTCAACAGCAGTGGATCAGATAAGAGCTAGGATCTTGGTCAGGAGTCCCTAGATTGAGAATATGTCTCTTGTTGTGCATAATATTTTAGTTTTTTGAGGATAACTAAAATGCCCACTTGACACTCGGGGAACATGCAAACTCCACAAAAAGGCCAGAGAACTGAATATGGGAGCTACTTGTTGCTGACTACTCACTCAGCAAAAGTATTTCATGATTGCAACAGTGTGACAAATACGCCAAAATATAAGAGAACCAAATGGGGCAATACTTTTATCACCACTGTAGCTAAAGTCACTATTTATTTATTGCACCTTTATTATCTTGTTTGTACATTTCCTTCACTGGGCTTGTTGATAATCACATGACTACTAGGTGTGCAATATGTGTGTACTGCTAATATTATTTTTATATGGAGCCAGATACTGTAAATGTATTTATACAGTACAACAGTACAACAGTACAAATGAGGCCTGAGTTGTGGTTTTCAAATGGTGGGAAAGAGCTGAATTTCTATTTATTTACAAGATAAGAAAACATTTATTTATTTACTATTCGTTAAGCAATATTAATGCTATTTCACAATAAATAACACATGTATAAAGATATGTCTCACCATTTCAGACAATCACAATTTAAACTTTTAGTACCGGTCTTGACCCACTATTTGGAAATCACTTACTGCTCAAGAGCTTATAAAGTAGAAAATACCTGCACTTTTTATATATATATATGGGAAATTTAGGCCAAGCAGCATTGTAATGTATTCTTCTAGGTAGTTCAAAAAGGTCTCAAACTCACAAAAAGGCTTGAAAAGTCGAGTCACGGCTGATAAAATTCATTGTTCACGCGATTCGCTAAAGCTACTGATGCCTCTTTGTGTCACTGTCACTGTAACTTCCACTACTGAATACATGGACAAAGGAGGGTAGAGGAGAGGGGAAGAGGAGTATTTTTTTTTTTACCTCAAAATAATATTACTCAAGTGGAAGTAAAAGTAGGTAAAATGTGAAAAAAGCTACAAAAAACTATTTACTATTAGTAAACAGTTTTGACAAATCATTCAGTTGGTAAGCTTGGTGCTTTCAGTTTACATGAGCAGTCTTAAAATATCGGCTATTGTTATAGTAGAGGCCAGCCTGTCTGGATTATGGTGTTACCAGTTATTACTTATTAATTCAATAGACTCTAATAGTAAAAAATCCAAAAATAATTAAGTGAAGGAGTATGCATTTAGAAATCACTTTTTTTCACAGTGCACACAATTTGAATATATGTGAAATTTACATGTAGGTAGAATAGTTTAGAAGTAGTATCGACTATTGTTACTTCAAATATATTATAATGTAACAAATATTACTAATTTACATTTATTTATATTCAGTAGACAAGTAAATGTAAATTACTAGTAGTAGTCAAAAAAGTGTTTTAAAAAGATATTGGACTTAGAAAGTAGAAATATTGTGTTACAACTACTACAACTACAAATGTTATTTTAAAACAATTCACTCAAATAATTGTAACTCATCACTATCCTCCTCTGTCCATAGTGCACTCCATACTGCTTCACCCATTTACAGAGGTAGAACAAAAAGGCTCTATAGCGGAGGTATTTTAGCGTATTATTAACCTGTTACTAATTGTGAATTTTTGATGTTGTGATGGCGTCCATTACTTCTTCTACTCATTGTAAACGTGCAAAATAATAAATTGAGCCCCCTTGTGTTGAGCGGAAATTTGAGTGCTTTTGTTGTGTTTTTGTGGCTGGGTGTCAAGTGTGTCTTTCTGTAACAAAACCTGTAGCTTTTAAATGTCCAGGTCTGTGGAGAATGCATGCCTTACATTAAGATGAAGGGGAGAGATTGGTCCTCAAATTTCCTTTTTTTATTATTATTATTATAGATTTGTGACAGACAAAAAGTGTACTCATTAAATTATTTTCTTGTGGAGAAAAAAAATGTGTCTTTTTCTTCTCAAAATAATGGGGAAAAATATAAGAGAAATTTGACTATGTAAGTGCATTGCATTTTAAAATAGAGAACTAATGTTTTGTACCTTAGATTTATATAGGTCATAATAATGAGACATGCTTTGAAATAAAAGGGTGGCATGTTTAGAGGCCAGTGGATTTTTTTTTTTTTTTATGTAGATAATATTGTAAATGTTGCTCTGAAGAATTTGAATACCAAGTATAATTACACATTTCATAAAATGTCTCTTATAACCATAAAAAGGGTAGAAAGTGATATTTCTGAACATTTGTTGGTAGTACAATTATTTAATTTGTCTTATACTTGCACCTCACACTGCAACTGCTAAATAAACCAAATACACTAATTAATTCATTTAAATACACATTTTATCTTCATCATCATTTAGCATCATAATATTGTTACTGTAATACTCCCAAAATATTGAGATATTATTTTTGTTCCCTAGCCATGGTCAAATTACTATAATTCGTATGCCATTCCCAAATCCAGCACAGACAGAGGTAACTGCAGCCATGGCGAGTGAGGTGTTTTGCCCAAGGACACAACAATTGAATGTATCACACCAGAGTCTCTGTAAACAGACCCTTAAATCAGGTGATATTGCACACTACTACGTGAAACTGGGCTTCTTTATTCTAGTATCAAATTACTGTCCTGTACTGTGTGGACTAAAAATATTGTTTCTAATTATCCTTGAGCTCAGCACAGCTTTACACTTAAATAAATAAAAAATAATAATAATAACTCAATAATCTTTCATTACCTATGAGCTGTAATCAGTTGTTTAGGGACTGTACATGTAAATAGTCAACATAGTTTTAGTAGTATGTTCTTGGCACTCGGTGTGAAGTAATTTCATACACACTTCAAAAAATGCATGAGCAGCAGCGGAATTCAAACCTGTCATACCACACTGGCATTAGGTAGATGCTACATACATTATAATTATCACACCAGGGCATCTTCCAGCATACAACTGTGTTTTACTTCCTCACTACTAATTAACCTTAACCTTAAAACTACAAACAAAATATGTGCAAATGAAAATTGTGGTATACTTGATTGTGTCTTATATTGTTATTAGTTATATACTGCAATTCTTATGTGTATATTTGACTTCTTAAGTCTTGAAGAATAATTTTTTGCTTCTGCAAGAGGCTGTTATAAAAGATCTGAGGAAAATTGTTAAGAGGAGACCTGCAAACCATTTTAAATGCCATTGCACAAATACAACAACAAATCTGTCTGGACAAAAATAGTTAAAATTATTGAAGATAATTGTTTATTATTTTTTTTAGGCTGAAATGTGTTTTTAACAAAAGGGAGATTTGTTCTTGTATTATTAAAATTGTATTATTAAAAAGGAAAATATATGTTGTGTTTTAGTATAGCAAGTAAGAGAACTGCATGCTTGTACTAAATTATGTGATTTCAGAAACATTGCTTGAGTCTCAAAAGTGTGTTAACATGTATGCGAGTAAAAATAGTATATTACCTGATATGTAATTTCTGAAAGGTTACATTGTTCAAGCAAGATTGGCAAAAATGTGTTCTTTTTGAAAAATCCCTGTTTCTTTTAATACAAGAATTAAAACCTAAATACCAAACCTTCAAAAATAATTACAGTTTTTACCTTAGACAACCTCATTCTTCAATAGACGAATAGAATCGCATCTTAAATCTGTGGAAATAATAAAGTATTGATCAACAGCTTCACAAACCAGGGTCATATTCTGTAATTATCAAAATCTTTAACAGCACAGAGAGATTTAATGAATGTATCTTGTTTAAACTCAATTCAATTGCGAAAATTTGGTGAATTCATGCTTTGTCTCATGTTTAATAAGCAGCAGAAGAGTTAGGATTTTTACTAATTAGCAGTCTACTAACATACACACTATGGGTAATTCAATGACTCAACTTGTTGCTGTTTTTTTATACCAATGTTCCTAAGATATTACCTCCTCATAATTTTTTTGTGTTATATTACTGCGAAGGAATAATGTTATTGTAAAAGTGAGTTAGTACATGCCACATTTAAAATAGATAACATCTGGGACCTAATTCCACCAGAACATTATAAACAGGATGTATGGGATGTACAGGGCCACAAAAATCTGGTGTCTGTCTCTAGAGAATAGCATATACAGGAGCTTAAAAACAGGATGGAGGCTATGAGGGTCAAACATATTCCTCAAAACTACATATTGAGTGTGTGTATATATATATATATATATATATATATATATATATATATATATATATATATATATATATATTAGTGCTGTCATGCGATTAAAAAAATTGAGATTAATTAATTATGATCTGTAATTAATTCAATCTAATTAATCTCATTTTAATCTCACCTAAAAATTGCTGAAAAAATACTTCAATTTGAGGTATTTTCATTTAAATTAATTATTACATTATTGTGGCAGATCAAAAGACTGATATAGATTAAAAAAAGTGACTTTATAAAGTAATTTATTGTTTAACAAATCTGTCCAAATTGGCTGTTGAGCCCAAGTCTCCATGAATAAGAAACTGTTTGCTGTAAAGTAGCAAAGACGAGGAAATCTGAACATAATAACTTTTGTCTACTTAAAGACAATAAAAAGTCCAGTCTTTCCTTAACCATATTAAAAATATTATTCATAGAGAAAAAATGCTTTATATATGAAATCACTGGTTTTAATCCTTGTTTTAGTCCTGGTTTAGACCTGCTTTAATCCTAGTTTAGTCCTAGTTTAGTCCTGGAATGGATAATCCTGTTTTAGTCCTGGTGTTAGTTCTGGTTTAGTCCTGGTTTAGACCTGGTTTAGGCCTGGTTTTAGTTCTGCTTTTAGTTCTGGTTTAATCCTGGTTTAGTCCTGGTTTAGACCTGGTTTTAGTTCTGGTTTTAGTGCTGGTTTAGTCCTGGTTTAGACCTGGTTTAGACCTGGTGTTAGTTCTGGTTTAGTCCTGACTGGGTTAGTCCTGGTTTTAGTCTTGGTGTTAGTTCTGGTTTAGAGGCGCACAGGAGGAAGCGCGGTTTACGCCGCGTATGCGAGAAAACACGATCCACACGCGGCGCACGGGAGCACATCGGTGTCCGCGCAGTGTCTACGGAAGGAAACGTGGTCCGCGCGTTCTCAGGTTGATGACGATGATGAAGGTGTGTGTTTGTTTGTGTTGTGTGTGTTATAGGACAGTAGTGCAGACATCATGAGCCTATGCAGGTACACCTCATCTAATGTATATGAATTGATGTTGCTCAGATATCAACTTTCTCTTTGTGTCACTTATTTTTCTTCTCTTATAACTCATGCACAGTGGAAAAATCCTGCATAGGAAAGAGAAAATGGTATATTACGCTAAAGCGTAATTGATCCTCGTTTTAAGATATATGCTTTTACATGATATTGTACAACGTTATCAGACTCTCCATGACTCTGCTTCTTTACTGCTCTAGTAGAACGAAAAGTACGATTCTAATCGTCCATGATTGCGACTGTAGACGCCACGCTCAACTGACAATAAAGTAGAAACAAAGAACAGTTCTACAATCGTTGTATTACTGAGACGCATAGGGATGTTTTTAGTAGAGTGCGAGTGTCTCCTTCAAAATTGAGTAAGATGTCTAGTAAGTTACCGAAATATTAGAAAAAACCAAAGTATATAAAAAAGTGTGTCTGAGTGAGTTGATCGTGATAGCTGAGTAGTGTGGTTAGTCTTGTTATATAGCTATCCTATTAAATAACAACTCCATTAAACAAAAATCAGTATATTCTGCTATATACACTTTCAAGCACTATAGTGTCAGCGAATTATTACAAGTGGACCTCACTTATAAATATTACGGATGTTGTAAAATTTACGAACTAATATCAGAACGTATAGATCGCGTTGCTCGATTTTGAATATAGATTACTCTCTCTTTATAAGTTCGAACATTTAATTGCGTCATATTTAGTAGTGCCGCCCGAGAGCTCTCTTTGGTCAAGTATGTGATCAATGCTGAGAATACACGAGTTAGCAATTTTTATCGATACTCCTAGACTCAAATTTTTCACGACTTAGGTGCTTCTTTTATACAATATCAACTATGTTAACTATCTCTCCCATGTTTATAGATCCTTTAGTTAAGCATGTGTGAGAAATATACATCTATTTACGTTGGAAAATAAATAAATAAGATACATTAAATCTATAGTAATTAAAAGTTACTCGTATCATGTAGTGTGATATAGAATAAAACTATGATAACATTTTTCAAAAATAATGATTGTATCCTGACCATTTACTACTAAATAAAGTAGATGAGATAAAGTCATGTACAACCACACACTATCGTACCCCAGTCTATTGTATATTAGTAATTTCTTAATTCTCCAGCATCTCAACAATTATTTGTGAATAGCATAACAACTTTAATAATATGCCCTTAATTCTCGTTACGGTCCGAGTCCAAATCATAGCATAATTGTAATATGTCCATGGTGTGAGTGACTCGATTAATGATCTCTTAATCTACATAGCTACACAATAGTAGCACAGGGTATCAACTCAACTTTGTGAACAATGTTAGGGTCCCTTAAGGTTAATCCGTTCTGATCACGTGGCCTGGACAGAAATGAAATAGAAAGAGATGCATACGACTTTGTTTGCTAGTATGATATAAAATGTTCGTAGTTTTAAATAGATAAAGATCTTATCTCGACGCCCTCATAGTACTATTGTACACTCATAACTGTCAATGCGAATGCCTTTGACTGTTATCATGGAGGATCTAAACACAAATGGGCTAATATTTTTGTGGCTTTTTTTATAGTGAACCATAAAAATTGAACTTGGAAATAATGAGAAGAGAATATAACACCATATAAGCTCCCAATCCCTTATTCCCGTGATATTACCTATGTTCATCAGCTATACTCGTTATGGTGTTATATACGGCGTCTCTCTAGAAAGTGGTTGTGGGTTATCGGTGTTATCCTGATGCTGTCATGTTAAACTTTTGCTATATGCCCACTGCCAGCTGGCACCTGTTTGGGCTAGAGCGGTCATCATTTGTATCGCTATCTCCTCCTTTTGTACATGTTGAGGATAGATTGATCCAAAGCGGGCCTCGAAAACCTGCTGTTAGAACAAGCAACAATAATACTCCGCCTTCTCCACTGAGACAAGCAGGTGACAGAGCCGGCTAGCTCTACCTCTACGCAAAACAGGCTGTGGATAGGGGCAATTATATCACCGCTCAGCTGCACCTTTAAAAATACCAACACCTGCATCCTGACTCGCTCGTCGCAGGCGCATTGCGTCCCAGGATGTGTCGCGTATGGTGATCGGCCAGGCGCTGGTTCATAACTGCGTGATCTAGAGTGCTTAACGGCTTTGTCTTGGAGAGCTCGTCATACAGGTATTGGGATCACGGGAGAGAAGCGCGATCATCGTTCTTTTTGCGCATCAAATCTCGCCCTCGTAATCTCTGCTAGAATGGTCGGCCGCTTAATAGATCACAAGTCGTTTGCACACTGTTCGGGGCGGGTTAGGTGACCTTCAGGTTGTGGAACAGCACTGACGGTCAAACAACGGGTATAACACCCGTTTAGTTAAGAGAACCAGCCCAGTATGAACGGAACTAGCGAGGCCAGACTCATTGGTGCATATTTGTCTTGTTATAATCTCCGATGCGTAAGCTACGAGCTACAACATTTAAACCAGACACGTTTCTGCAGTCTTCATGCTATAAGCTACTTTCATTGTGGGCCAGACTAGGACTTCAGGAATGAGTTAGCATTAAGCCTAGTGCATTGTACACCTTTCGATTTAATAGCAAATGATCTAAATGTAAGTAAAGCATACAACAAATCACGAATTACATACATGCAGTTTCATTATGAATTATATATATAACAATAATTTTAACTTGGTAACGACATAATATGAGTGTTTATATACGCAATGATAGGTTTTCGATTATCACTATCGTCTTTATATATTCAACGTGCTGTTACTGTGCGGGACGCAAAAATCGTTGTCACAGCTCGGTTACCTGGTTCGGCATCTTCGGGTCTTGCATGGAACACTGTTACCCTGGACCTTCGTAGCGAACTATTCCTTTCTATTGAGTACACATAAACTACTGCTGGTTCCGCTGCCTGGAAAAAACCCACGAATGCTATTGCAATTTTGCTGTTTCCTCCAGAGTGATTGAGGCGCTCACATTCATCATGCTAATGCTACGCCCCCCGTTTAGGGTGGTCGTGTGGCTTTTCTTAACTCACCCAGATTTGATTTCGTTTATGATTTGCGTGTATGCATTTTTAAATAGAGACTAAATGTTGTCTAGTTATTCCTTTTCTCACGTAGTACAGCAGGGTGCACTTTCTGTGAAGTTTGAGCTGTAATCCGACATTAGGATCACTAGCTGTGTAGCGGCTTTTGTATTTCAGACTTTTATTCCCCTTACTATTTCACCCTTGTCATTTTTCGCGGGGGAGTTGTTAATTCAAACCTTTTGTAGTTTGTAGACCGAAAGATGTGTTACGATTTTTGCTTTGGTCCACAGGATAGGTCTCTCGATGGGCAGATTATGAACTCCACTGCGGCTGCTCCTTTAGGAACCACACCTAACGATCCTTCTTTGAACTGTATGTACAGGGTAAAGCTCATATTGACAATGTGCAGCCGCTGCTACCATGGCAGTAGCCTCATCGCTCACGAAACTGACCCGCCGGCACCTCCGATGCCTCATCCCCAATTCGCGCTATCATCTAATGAATCAAGATGCGCGAGACCGGTTCCGATCCGTGCATTCCGGAGCGAGGAACTTCTTTTATATTTGGCTGATGCTGGGGAAGTTTGAAGCCCATGCTCTTCGCGCAAAAAAGCTCAACCAAGATAAAATTCAAAATATAATTAACTACACCACAAGCAAGAACTCTCCTTAGGGAAGACACACATTACGCAGCTGGTACATTAGATTTTCTCAATTTTTATGTCCATTTTTTTGCTTGAATCCGTGAGAAACTAGGGTTTCACGATGAGCAGTCTCACCTGATTTAACTTTCACATAACACCTTTGTCGCCCGAGACCACTGTATGCATTCTCTTTCTGAGTGTGGCAGACTCGCTATTTGTGTAAATAAAATAAATAAATGGAAGCACATACATAAATGAATTCTTTGCATATTGCAGCATGATTTTCGTTCTGTGTTAGGGCCGTTTCGTTGATACCGTGTTATGTCCGTTTCCTTTTTTACTTCGATGTAGGTCCTTGCCTTTAGTCGGCATGAGGAACATCTTTTTGTCTTTATGCTCATCTGCTTGTTTTATCTGCTCAGTTAAATCCTTGAACCAATACGATCTAGATTTCGCCTTAAAATTCTAATTAACAATAGAAGTGATACTAAGACGATACGCAATTCCTACTTTTGGTACTAGGCCGTTTCTCTATCAGATAGTATAAAGTCACTCCTTTGGTGCACATACCTCACTCGCTAATATAGTGCCAGCAAACTGACAGTATGTTTATGCATCAGTGGTTATGCCTCTAGCTCTATGCGGACACTGAACTGACCATTCAGTTCAATAGCTATTTGAGTAGAGGGCGAGGCTCGCATGGGGAGACAGGGGTCGATTGGGGAGCCCTCGTGGCAGGCAGAAGAGGGTTGGGAGGGTGAGTTGGCGTCGGCGTAGAGGAGCACGAGGGGACGAAGTGCGGCGAGGTTGGGGATGACGTTGGGGCTATTGCCACGGCGTAGGTGGTGTAACGGGCGGGGAGAGCAGTGTTGGGGTCTCAGGGGACTCGGATCGATGGATCGATGGGTTGAGCGTAGAGTTGGAAGGGGGGTCACAGATCATGTCCAGTTAATTAAAAGATCGATTCGGGGGGGGGTGGCGGGGTCAATTGCAATTGCAAGTGTCTGGTAAGAGACTGAAGGGATGTTCCGCGGATGGGAGTGGTTTCTCTTGTGAACCACACTGACACCTCTACAATCTTACTCAAACCCCTGCTCTTAATTCTCATAGCCCACCAGGACCACACACCAGCCACCATCACGATAAATGTACACAGCCCTCCCTCTCCTCTCGGTATCTAGTCGCCTCGCCCTCGCGATCAACCACCCCCACTCCACCTCCATCCCTCTCTTCTCACCCCACGCTCCCAGCGCTGACCTACCCACACCGCCCCCCCCCCCCAATGCTCTTATTCAATTGAGTACTACCCAGCGATAACAATCATAGTACAGCTCTCATTTATCAAGACTCACATAAATACTCTAGAGGAGTCTATATCTTCTTGCGATAACTCATCATGAGTTTAACATGTCCTATCACGCCTCCATCCACCCATTGTACTTGCTAACAGTCAACTCTGAGACGACTTTTGATAAGGAGCTCGATCAGGCCCCACCCCTGTGCCCTTCACTTCTCCCTCTTTCCTTCCCTGTACCTCCCACACATCCATCCTCCCACTCAGTGACTACCTAGCCCCAAAAGCGCTCATGCACCCCTTCTCAGCTCGCCAAGCACACCCTCGCCCCCAACTACGTCCCCACCACTCGCCTCCGCCAACACACGCCCCCTATGCACGAATTTACACTGGCCGACCCTGATAATAGTTCAATGGTATGTGCCACAAAAAAATAAAGAAATATGATCACGTCTTTTTTGCATAATTTTATATATATATGTAGGGTGTGACGCGAATGATGATGGGTGTCGCGCACGTAGAAGGATATGGTAGGGAAGATAAGGGTTAGGGGCCCCCGGGGGGTAGCAGTTGGGCATTATTTGACCAAAATTTTAATATCTAATATTTTTTGGGCTTTATTCCGATGCCAACATCCATATTGTTGTTTTATCTAGTTGGTGAGAGACAATTGTAACACATATAAAAGCTGCTAGACTCTTTCTTAGCGAATTTTCGCTTTGAAACAGTTGCTATTTTATCAGCAGTTATTAAATGTCCAGTGCGTTCTCACATATCTATAATAGTGAATATAACTCATAAAAGTGCGGCGATGCTCAATGATAAATCTCGTGACTATATTAGGAATATAAAAAAAAGACAGCTAAAATTGGAAACGATTGGAGTGTCTTATAGGCTCTTTTTTACGACTTTATAAATAGATTTTAGTCTGTTCAATTTACTCAATATCTTATTTTTGCCAAACAATACATATTATTTTCATCCTTTGGTTATTCTGTCCACTTGCCTAATAGGCTAATTACATGAACTGGCCACTCTACTCACATTATGTCAGTGAGTAATTTTGTATTTCGCTCAAGTGTTGATCTATGTACAGCCTTCGTGTTGCATTACTTCATCTGCGCTCTTCGTCTCGGATGGCCATCAAGTCCCATCTGCTTCTACCAACTCCTCTCGAGCATTGCTGCTTTCTCCCAGTCTGTCTTCTTTGTTCTATGAGCGAACGGGTTCCGCCTCAGTTCATCTCTCCCATTTAGAGGCAATTTCTCTGCTACTTTCCACTGACAGTAAAAGGGAGCGTGAGTGGGTGCCCATCCTCTGAGCCCGTATATTTGGTGTTAGCCAGAGAACATTCTGTCCCATCCACACAGCTCCACATACATACGCTGAGTGTGAGTCAGGACGCTGCGTGACCCGAGATGAAGGCAAACATTGAAATTGCTGCTCGTGACTGCTCCTCTGTGGCTTTTGTGTGTGAATGTTAAGTGGAGGAAGCCATTTGATGATATAGATGCTTTTTCACACGCATTTACAGGGCAAAACATCAGTCGTATACATTTTAGAATTAAGTGAAAGGGTGTTATTATTCATGTGAACGATATTAGTGGCCCTGACTTTGCCTCTAAAGGAGTCAGTGTTTTATGTGAAGAGTGGGAGGAGAGCATCGCTGTAGGACGACTGATGTGGAGATCATAAAATGTTATACGTCTTAAAACAGCTCTTTGCAGTGACACTGTCTCTGGGCGAACATTAGTGAAGACATTTAAAGACCATAACTGTTTGTGGTGGAGGAAGGTAACTTGATGGAATGGAAGATGTGCTGAGAAATTTCCAGATTAGTTTGCTCCTCTGTGCGGTTTGTCCTTTAGGAACATTTTGCAATGTCTGGAACTTTTTCCAATAGGGTCATTATTATAAGAAGTGCAAATGATTCCTGTAGTGCAAATTGCAAGCACATGTTAGAAAATGTATTGCTAAACTGTTATTGGTTACGTACTGGTGCACAGTCTCAACCACACTGTCACATTTTAAACAGAAGGACCCAAAATGCTAGTCTGATTAATCAGCCGGTTTCACTTTGTGGAAACCGTCTGACCCTAGCATTAGAATTTTGTTTGCTCGATAGTAGGCAGGTACTTTTTTTATTCAACCAATCCCTATTTGTCGTGATGTACGTAATGTGCCGTTAATGGGGCTAACTGGTATATTATGCTTTTCCCAATTCCCGTAGGAAGAAGGGCAATAATGTCTTTCCCCTTGATAAAATTCACCAAACATTCTCTTTGTTCTGGCTTTAAATTTTCTATCTCGGGAATCGTTGCCAACACAAAAAGTATGACTCTTCGCTGATTGGCTGGTACCTGGACTCGCAATTCTGGATTCTTGCAAACCGTCTAGTGTTTTCCGATTCCTGATCTAGTCGCTGGAGAGAAATGAAATTGAGCGGAGGCGCTAGGCCAGCCTGGCTACCAAAATGCACTACTGCTCTTGAAAAGTTCTTTAATTTGGCATAAACACAACAACCAGAAGTAAAACCAAACAAAAAAATCCAAGCAGACATGACACTAACAGTGGATCAACAAAGGGCAGATATAGAAGTAAAACTCAAAAACACACAGGGCTATAGAAATGACAAAATAAAAAGTAGATAGTGAACGATAGTACAACAGGAAAATCATGACCATGGCACACTGTTTTGTATTGGTTGGGTCCTGTCTAGTTCTCTGTGTTCATTCTATTCAATGAACAGTTTGTCTACCCAACATTCAATAAAACACCCAAGATAAGATCACCACAACAAATCTAACCCCATCAGTCATAACACACTATATTTACATGTTAGGGAGAAGTCGAATGAAGCAGCTATTGAAAGCCATTTGACAACTCCATAATTTGTTGGTTATGATGGCCACTGAGATCACAGGTGACATGAAGTAAATTACACCATTTTTACAGCAATTTTCTACTTGGGCACACACTCAAAGCCTTGTGCCTCAGGAAAATATTCCCATCATGCCTGCCATACGCACACAAGTGAGTCAATGTGGCTTTGCTGTCTTGCTAAAGGGCATAATGGCAGTCAGATGTGAACAGGCTTGTGATTGAACGGCCAAGTGTGCAGGTGTATGCAGGCTATAGTTGCCAATGTTTCATAAGCATGACAAGACACGTATGTGAAGTGAAGGGAACTTATTTTACATAATCTTGAGTGACAAATTGTAATGAGAGATTGAAGTGTTTTGAAGGACAAACAATTGCGTATACATTGATTCTCAGTGAAAATGTGAAAAACCATTTAAAATGTGTGAAAACCATTTAATTTCAACTGTCAATAAAACTGCCACCTCCCGCTGTGAAGACTTAACAATGTTCATTTGAGCTGCAGTGTAACCAAACTCATTCTTACACTCGATAAAACAGATTAAGTCTTATATAGGGATAGCATTATACTGTAAGTCCTTCTTCTTATCCCAGAGGCAATAGCGCCATATGATCGNGTACATGTAAATAGTCAACATAGTTTTAGTAGTATGTTCTTGGCACTCGGTGTGAAGTAATTTCATACACACTTCAAAAAATGCATGAGCAGCAGCGGAATTCAAACCTGTCATACCACACTGGCATTAGGTAGATGCTACATACATTATAATTATCACACCAGGGCATCTTCCAGCATACAACTGTGTTTTACTTCCTCACTACTAATTAACCTTAACCTTAAAACTACAAACAAAATATGTGCAAATGAAAATTGTGGTATACTTGATTGTGTCTTATATTGTTATTAGTTATATACTGCAATTCTTATGTGTATATTTGACTTCTTAAGTCTTGAAGAATAATTTTTTGCTTCTGCAAGAGGCTGTTATAAAAGATCTGAGGAAAATTGTTAAGAGGAGACCTGCAAACCATTTTAAATGCCATTGCACAAATACAACAACAAATCTGTCTGGACAAAAATAGTTAAAATTATTGAAGATAATTGTTTATTATTTTTTTTAGGCTGAAATGTGTTTTTAACAAAAGGGAGATTTGTTCTTGTATTATTAAAATTGTATTATTAAAAAGGAAAATATATGTTGTGTTTTAGTATAGCAAGTAAGAGAACTGCATGCTTGTACTAAATTATGTGATTTCAGAAACATTGCTTGAGTCTCAAAAGTGTGTTAACATGTATGCGAGTAAAAATAGTATATTACCTGATATGTAATTTCTGAAAGGTTACATTGTTCAAGCAAGATTGGCAAAAATGTGTTCTTTTTGAAAAATCCCTGTTTCTTTTAATACAAGAATTAAAACCTAAATACCAAACCTTCAAAAATAATTACAGTTTTTACCTTAGACAACCTCATTCTTCAATAGACGAATAGAATCGCATCTTAAATCTGTGGAAATAATAAAGTATTGATCAACAGCTTCACAAACCAGGGTCATATTCTGTAATTATCAAAATCTTTAACAGCACAGAGAGATTTAATGAATGTATCTTGTTTAAACTCAATTCAATTGCGAAAATTTGGTGAATTCATGCTTTGTCTCATGTTTAATAAGCAGCAGAAGAGTTAGGATTTTTACTAATTAGCAGTCTACTAACATACACTATGGGTAATTCAATGACTCAACTTGTTGCTGTTTTTATACCAATGTTCCTAAGATATTACCTCCTCATAATTTTTTTGTGTTATATTACTGCGAAGGAATAATGTTATTGTAAAAGTGAGTTAGTACATGCCACATTTAAAATAGATAACATCTGGGACCTAATTCCACCAGAACATTATAAACAGGATGTATGGGATGTACAGGGCCACAAAAATCTGGTGTCTGTCTCTAGAGAATAGCATATACAGGAGCTTAAAAACAGGATGGAGGCTATGAGGGTCAAACATATTCCTCAAAACTACATATTGAGTGTGTGTATATATATATATATATATATATATATATATATATATATATATATATATATATATATATATTAGTGCTGTCATGCGATTAAAAAAATTGAGATTAATTAATTATGATCTGTAATTAATTAATCTAATTAATCTCATTTTAATCTCACCTAAAAATTGCTGAAAAAATACTTCAATTTGAGGTATTTTCATTTAAATTAATTATTACATTATTGTGGCAGATCAAAAGACTGATATAGATTAAAAAAAGTGACTTTATAAAGTAATTTATTGTTTAACAAATCTGTCCAAATTGGCTGTTGAGCCCAAGTCTCCATGAATAAGAAACTGTTTGCTGTAAAGTAGCAAAGACGAGGAAATCTGAACATAATAACTTTTGTCTACTTAAAGACAATAAAAAGTCCAGTCTTTCCTTAACCATATTAAAAATATTATTCATAGAGAAAAATGCTTTATATATGAAATCACTGGTTTTAATCCTTGTTTTAGTCCTGGTTTAGACCTGCTTTAATCCTAGTTTAGTCCTAGTTTAGTCCTGGAATGGATAATCCTGTTTTAGTCCTGGTGTTAGTTCTGGTTTAGTCCTGGTTTAGACCTGGTTTAGGCCTGGTTTTAGTTCTGCTTTTAGTTCTGGTTTAATCCTGGTTTAGTCCTGGTTTAGACCTGGTTTTAGTTCTGGTTTTAGTGCTGGTTTAGTCCTGGTTTAGACCTGGTTTAGACCTGGTGTTAGTTCTGGTTTAGTCCTGGTTTAGTCCTGGACTGGGTTAGTCCTGGTTTTAGTCTTGGTGTTAGTTCTGGTTTAGAGGCGCACAGGAGGAAGCGCGGTTTACGCCGCGTATGCGAGAAAACACGATCCACACGCGGCGCACGGGAGCACATCGGTGTCCGCGCAGTGTCTACGGAAGGAAACGTGGTCCGCGCGTTCTCAGGTTGATGACGATGATGAAGGTGTGTGTTTGTTTGTTTGTGTTTGTGTGTGTTTGTGTATAGGACAGTAGTGCAGACATCATGAGCCTATGCAGGTTGTTTTCACCAGTGACATTTAAGTTGTAGGCGATATTATATTTGTTATTTTCTTTTATATTTCACGTCGGGAGAAGAATTTCCAAGACACGAATGCGTTTTTACCTGTGCACTGCTGACTCTGTTCTACTGGCTCTTCGACCTCGTCCTGACGCCGCCAACGTGAACATGACGTTTACATCGCTGTTACTGCGCGTGTTTTGTGTGGGTTTCCGTCAATGAGTAGAATTACCGAAATAAAAAAATGTATAAATGTGTTTTTTGTGTGTGTGTGTGTGTGTGTGTGTGTGTTGTTGTTGTCCCAACAACACATAAAAACAGGTTTTATAATAAAGCAACTCGCATACAGAAACACTAAAGTTAGAGATTAAAAATCAGATTAAAAAACATAACGCGCTAAATATGACTGTAATTAATTAATCGCAATTAACGCGATAATTTGACACCCCTATATATATATATATATATATATATATATATATATATATATATATATATATATATATATATATATATATATATATATATATATATATGTACCCAATGTACCCATGTATTATATAAATGTCATTTTAGAATAACAACAATTATTTGGAAGCAAACTTTAATATGTGCCCTAATATAATCCTACTCCAGCAATCTGCTAATGTAATGAAGGTGGGCTGAAGACTGAAATAGCTAATCCATACACTATAACGGTTCAACTCAAATTTGACATTGTGGCTTAATAATGTTAGTGCCTGGACAGAATGAAAAAAAAAGCTGCTATTGTTTATTTTGGTATATTTTAGTTCAATTAAGCTATTATTAGTCCTTCAATTATTACTTACGTAGTAACCTACTTTGAGTAAACATGGCTATTTGCTATTTTATTTGAATGCAAATGAAAGCTTAACAATAGCCTCACTTTCCCTATGTTTCTTTGTTGAGATAACCAGAAAGTGTGTGGGTGTTCCTGCAGATAGTTTGCATGCAGCCAGCTGGCACTGTGCAGGTATTTGTCCTACTTTACTTTGGGTGTGATCAAGGGCTGAAACAGTAGAACAGAACCCGCCTGGCAGCATTCATTCACGGCTGTGGATAGGGGCAATAATCCGCAGTCGCACCAGCCGCTCCAGCAGTGCCCGATGCGCGTGGGTCGGGCTGTCTGTCTCGGTCTAGTCTACTGTTTGTCTGCAGCTCAGGTTGGATCACGGAGGGCTTCCTGCGGCATCAATCTGCCTCTAACACACAAGCGGCGGGCTGACACTGCGGGTAGGTAACACATATAACACGTTAATAACGCCACATGAACAACGAGCATATTGCATGTAACGATGCGTGCTCGGAACATAAAGAACTGGCAGCATGCTAACTTTGATAGTTGGCAGACGGTGATGGCTAGCCAGCATTGTAGCCACGTTAGCAAATCTTGGTAGCATGGGTTGAACTCGAATAAATAGAAGGCTGGGCAACGTGCCAGCTTGGTTAACATGTTCGGTGTGACCCCGTAACGACTTCTTTGATAAAATTATGTGGTTTGCACGAGTAAACCCAGATGCTTTTGCAGATTTCTGTGCGAGAGCTTGGGCGCTAATGTCAACAGCTAACGCTAGCCACCGTTAGCTGCCAGCGCTTAACCAGTTTGTTCTTGTTGTTTGTGCATTAAAGCATTTGTTGTAGAGAACAGGGTGTATCGATGACACAGTGTAGGGGCTTTAGTGTTTTTTACCTTTACATCGAGTCGTCGGGTTTGTAACAGAAGTGTGTCATGTGCGGTGCATTAGGGCCACCCACAGAGCAGCACGAAACTGACCCGCGGCACGTGCTGTCACCACAGGTGAGTCAGGTGATGCGCCGAGACGTCTCCGTCCGCATCGGAGCGAGGACTCTTTAATGTGGGGAATTGTTTGTCTCGAAATGTACACAGTTAAAATTATTCATACGGGATTTTTTTAGGCCTGACGCGCGATTTTATTGTCATTTTGCCAGGAGACAGCGCGAGCACTGTCATAGGAGCCCATTTTTTTAAAAGGTGCACTATGCAACTTTTCTCTTGTCTACTTGTCTTCATGATGATGTTGGTGCTTTGTCTGGAATGCTCCACAGTATTGCATTAAACTAATGAATTTCGCTTAAATTCTAATTAATAAATTAAAACATACATTCTTACTGTGAACAGCCAGTCTCCACAGATTTAACTTATCCTGGTGACACCTGCTTGTCTCAGTGGAGTTAGATGAGCTTCATGCGACACTGCAGAACATTCAGCAAAGCAATAACACCTCCATGGAGACATGTGTTGGACCCTCTATCACAAAAGTCTGATATTGCTCCTTTAATACACAAGAAAATCACATTGATAATTGTATTGCACCTAGTTGTTAACCGCAGCAGTGTTGGGAGTCTCAGGGACTCATCATGATCATGTTCTAATTAAGTCACAATCATGTCATAATCATGCTGTCAATTGCAATCAAAGTGTAACATAGCATGCATGGATGTTTTTCTCTTGTGCTAATTAAAATAAAAGGCTACTTGGAACACAACCCACTTGACTGACTACATTGCAATGAACAGTAACTTTGTTTGCATCAATACTAAAAATCTGATATTTCTCTGATTTCTGGAGTTATCATATTACCAGATTCTAATATAAACAGAACTTTTGATGTGATGTGAGTAATTTCTTTCAGATTGTGCCAAAACATGCAATACTGTGCAAAAGTATGACACTTTAGTGAAAGAAATGCAATATGTAATGTGTACAAGTATGACGATATTTACACTGAGCGACCCTGTATAGTTCAAATGTTATGTGCCACAAAAAATAAAGAAAATATATCACGTCTTTTGCAAAAAAGTATGTACAATAAATATTGTCCCACTAAAAATATTGTAATAATTAGGGGTAGCAGTGGCATTATTGACCAAAATTTATATCTTAATATTTTTGGGCTTATTCCGATGCCAACATCCATTATTGTGATAAACAGTGAGAGACAATTGTAAACATGCCTGCAGTTGTGTTTGCTGAGGTTGAAGCATTGCAAAAAACAGGAAATGTAACATAAAAGTGCAGAAATATCATGATTGTTTGGGCTATTTGGACGATTATGTTATAGGCTCTTTTTTACAGACTTTATAAATAGATTTTAGTCTGTTAATTTACTCAATAATCTTATTTTGCAAACAATAACTGAGATATTATTCATCTTTTGGTATATCTTCCACTTCTAATAGTAATTATCATGACTGGCCACTCTACTAATGACTGTAATTTTGTTTCTACAGGTGACTGAAGCTGTGCTCTCTCTCGCTCAGGACCACACCCCCTGCCCCTCCCCTCAGCAGACTTCTCCCCCTCCTCTTGCCTCATGGCTGTGTGACCAGACAGGGCTCACCGTGGCCCATGCGTTGGACCCGTTTCCCTCCCTGTCCTCCTGCTCCCTCAAGCTGACGCAGAACCCCAGGCACCTCCCTCCCCTCCCCCACCCCATCTCCCACCCGGTCCCCAGTGACTCCCCCCCTCCTCCGCCCACGCCGCACGCTGCTATGGCCCCTGGCACGGAGACGGTCCACTACATCCACCTGCACAACTCCAGCCAGTCTGTTTTGGAAGCTCTGCGCACCCAGAGAAGAGAAGGCCTATTCTGCGACGTCACTGTACGCATCCACGACTCTTCTCTCCGGGCCCACGCCTGTGTCCTAGCCGCTGGCAGTCCATTTTTCCAAGATAAACTGCTCCTGGGCCACTCTGAAATCTCCGTCCCGCCACTAGTGCCCGCTGAAACGGTCAAACAGCTCGTGGATTTTATGTACAGCGGTTCCCTGGTCGTGCTCCAATCTCAGGCTCTGTGCATCCTCACCGCAGCCAGCATCTTACAAATCAAAACGGTGATTGACGAGTGCACGCAGATCATTTCACAAAGGAAAGCCGCGGCAGGGGCAGCAGCAGCAGCGGCGGCAGCAGCAGCCAGTGGGGGCGCTATGCTCGGAGGTATCCTGCCCAAACAAGAAGACCGCGGAGGGGGTAAAGGCCGCGACAGCAGTGGGAGTTGTTCTGGTAATCCGGGCGGGTATCCAAACTTCTCCAACTTCATGGCCGATTGTGCGAGTAACATGTCGGGAATGGGAAATGGCGTGAATGTTGCAGAGAGCGGAGGGATGGAGCAGCAGAACGCAGTGAGTCTGATGGGGCTCGGAGACATGGGGCCCGGAGGCATGTGCGGAGGAGACGGACTCGGGTCAGGACAAATGCTGATGAAGCAGAGCCCAACCTGCACTCAGGATGTCCGGTAGGTGCAATATTGAATACCTTCATGGTTATATTTGATTTAGGGCTGCTCAATATTGGAAAAAGGAAAATTGTAAAATCTTATGCACAATTAAAGGACCTGATATCTGATTTTATTCTTGTCAAGATAAATGCTCTTTACATCATGCATCGTATGATAAAGCAGTTAAAAAATGCATAGCATTTTATCTTGTAATAACTAACATAGAAGCTTTTTTTGTCCAATCAGGCACATTGTTACAAAGAATAATGGGAACCCAACTGCTAACTATCAACTGTAAATGGTATTGAGAGATGGGAGAACTATAAGAGAAACAACTGCATGACACTATCACAGACATTTGTTTCTGTGTTATGTGCTATTTCACAAGGGCAGACAAACCAAAAGTTTAAACTAAAACATGTTCCTGACTCATGGTTTGAAAGCAGGTACGGGCCATTTAAAGGTGCACTATGTAACTTTTCTATTGGAGGACCTGCCATCTGCTTGTCTCATAGAGATGTTATGGTTTTGCTTCTTCTATATGAATGAATAATGTAGAAGAAGCATCTTCATGGCATTACTTGCATGGATGTGATGGGCAGACTTCTTATGACCACAACAACTGGATTTCCTTTGGTTTGTTCTTTATTATTTAGATCCTTGACTATTTTGTGATGTTGATCCTTCCTTGTTCCTTGTGTTTCAAGTACATAGCTATTTTTAGCACCTTTTAGATCATTCTAATTGGTAGGTTGGCCCTCACCCTGGTCCCTGTACTGTGAACCTGTGCAGCTTCATTCAGGAAATCCGGGTTTGACAGAGCAAGTTGTGAACCTGTTTCAGAGCATCGCTTATCCATTGGCACCCATATCTGGGTTTGTGTATTTGAGTAGAGAAACTTGCCTAAGATGAGTTCAGCCAGCTTTGTAATACAAGCCTCTGATTTGAGGTGCTTACAGGAAGAATGCATGTTCTCTGAGGTATTTCTAGCAATAAAAATATATCTTGCATTCATTCAATTAGAGCAGACCTGGGCATTGTGCAGCTCCCAGGCCATATATAACCCTTTCGTTGACTCTGACTGGCCCGTTTAAGATAATTTGGAATTACAAAATAAACATATTTTATAATTTTACCTCATGCATGAGCTAAAGCTGCATTGCTTTTATTTTAGAGATGTTTTTTTAAATTACATTTTTTGTAAAGCAACCTAACGTTTTCACTGCTTAGTCATAACTTGTTCTCTTACAATTATCAAGAAGTATTTTGTAGAATTGAATTAAGCATTTTGGCTCGGTCCTTGGCAATATTTTCTATTTCTCATGTGGGCCCATGGAAAAAAATAATTGCCCACCCCTGAATTAGAGTCAAGTTTAATGCCATACTGTGGAACATTTGAAATCAAGACGAGCATATAAGATAAGACAAGAGAACTTTTATTTGTCCCGCAATGAAGACATTACAGTATTGCAATGCACAGCAAGAGGATAGAAATAGGCACTCAAAAGTCAAGATAAATAAATTTAATTGAACACAACACTTTGTATAATAAAATAAAATAAGGGACTACAGCACTACTATATACAATAAGTGGCTCTATTATTATGCACAACAAATTTATCTCGCAACAATGCAGGATAAATAGATAATTTATATGTATAGAGAGAGAGAGAGAGAATACATATATAATATGTATATCATATTTTTTACAGTATTGCACATGATTACTACACGTGAATGACACATGTACAGGGATAGCATTGTTCATTGTACAGGCTGACAGTACCAGGAAGAAAAAAAAGACCTGCGGTACTTCTTTAACATCGAGGGTGTATCAGGCTGTCACTGAAGCTGCTTTTCAGACCAGACAGGGTGTCCTGCAGGGGGCGACACTCATGCTCCAGCATAGGTGTGACTTTAGCCAGGACCCTCCTGTTTGTGTGTCTGTGTTGTAAGTTCAGTCCAGTTTGTTGTCCATATGAACACCTACATGAACAACCATATGCTGGACCCCAACCTGAAAAGTTACATGCACCTTTAGAGCCATAGTTGTAATCAAATTTTATTATTAACTGCCAAAACTATGAAAAAAATCACATACATTTAAGAATGTGTTCCAGTTCAAACTACAGGTTTTTGGGTTTGGTTCACAGGAGGATTCTATAAGGACACTGAGATATTTAGTTCTCTGCTGTCAACTTCTTAGTACCTAAATTATCTATTACCCAGAGTTCTACGTCACAGGTGATGTTATAGGCCACAGTGGGATGAAATGAGATGTTTTGCTTTTAGATATTCAGTAACTCACCTCTGCTGAAGCTGCCGCTATGCACTGCAGTAGATGACTCATAAACAGCACGTACCAACAGCAAAACGTATAGACAAACTTTTAGGAATACTGTGGAGACGCTACTAATTGTGCCAAGTGTATTGTGTCATAAACTGCTATTTCTATTATTAATGCACAGGGAGATATAGCATCAAAAAGACATGCAAGTATAGATGACATTGTATTGTTTTAGATCTTGTTTAATGGGAAGCAAAATTTTAAATACATTTTAATCAAGATCGAGATTCAGTTTTAAATAATGATTCATTATTTGCTTTGGGTGTTAAAAATCTATAGGCAAGGCATGTGGCTTGAAGTAGGCATGGGAGTATCGGTATAGAGTATCAATACAAATGACTCAGTCCAAATGTCATCACACACCCATCCTACAACAGCTCCACCGGCTCCCCATTACACAGGCCACATTCAATACAAAATCCTGCTCCTCAGTTTCAAAGCCCTCCACAACCTTACACCTTCATATCTCTCTGAGCTCCCTCTGCTCCTCCTCCTCTCTCCAGCTCTCTGTGCCCTCTGCACCTCTTTCTTCTTCCACTCCTCCTCTCTCCAGCTCTCTGTGCCTTCTGCTCCTCCTCTTTCTCCCTTCACTCCTCCTCTCTCCAGCTCTCTGTGCCTCCTGCTCCTCTTCTTTTTCCCTCCGCTCCGCCTCCTCTCTCCAGCTGTCTGTGCCCTCTGCTCCTCCTCTTTCTTCCTGCGCTCCTCCTCCTCTCTCCAACTCTCTGTGCCTTCTGCTCCTCCTCTTTCTACCTGCTCTCCGCTTGTCCTCCTCTCTCCAGCTCTCTGTCATCTACTCCTCCTCTTTCTCCCTGCACCCTCCTCCTCTCTCCAGCTCTCTGTGCCTTCTGCTCCTCCTCTTTCTTCCTGCGCTCCTCCTCCTCTCTCCAACTCTCTGTGCCTTCTGCTCCTCCTCTTTCTTCTTCCGCTCCTCCTCCTCTCTCCAACTCTGTGTGCCCTCTGCCACTCTTCTACTCAGCTCTGGAACAACCTCCTGACCTCCGCAACACTGACTTACTCCCACACTTCAAATCCAAACTCATCTGTTTAGACTGGCCTATTCACTCCACCAGACCACCATAGCTGCACTATTTGCACTATTGAAATGCCTTCACCCATAAGGTTAGACCACTATCAAGATTCAGTATCAAAAAATTATGTCCTAAAGTACTTAGTATTGTTTTAATTTTTAAAAAATAGAAAAAAAACTGTGGTATTGTGGCCCCTCAGCCATCATCATTGGAGCAGAGTTCAGACTTTGGAGAAAGAAATTTCACTGTTTTTTGCAATTAATTTGCATAGATTTAAATCTGCCTGTTTATTTTCAAGAAATTGATATTAAAAGTACTTTTATCTGTTTTTAATAAATTAAATCCAATCAATATAAGGAAACAAAATCTGACTGAATGACTATGTGTGCATGGTGCTATGGGAGGCTTGTTAAATGTGTTAAGTGCAATAAAAATGTAAGGTATTATTATTGTAGTCTGTAGAAAGTTTAAAAACCACTGATGTTGATCATTTCATAAATAAATAGATGTAGTTGTAGTATCACTACTAAAACTCAATTTTGATACTGAGAAAAAAGATTAATACCAACTTCTCCACAATAATGGAAAGACTATGGTGCTTAAGTACTTTCTTAAATATTATTACATGGTCTTATTTATTATTTATTATGGTTCAAATCTATCCTATATTTGTGATTTCTTCCTGCATCAAAACTTGTTGAAATTAGTGTCTATTTTGGTCTAGTTTTTAGTATTTTGTATTTTTAGTATCATTTAGTTTTTTGGGTATTGTTTTTTGTTTGTTTGTTTGTTTTTGACAACTTGTATGATTAGAACTAAACTATTTTTTTTCTGGGGAGTGTGATTGTTATTCCATTAGGGCTGCAACAAGTTAATCAGTTCATTGCAACTTATCTATTGTGACAATTAATAACTAAACTCAACTAATTTAATAATGGAATAACTGGTCTATAACAGACTTAAAACATGCTTCAAGCTGACAGAAGAGGTTTTATGACTTACACAGAGCATTAATTACATGGAAATGACTTGAGAAATAGGTAGCTTTGTGTTTTAGATTAAATTGCCTGGTTTCAAAAGTACAATCTTTTGAAATCAGTATAATTCAACTGCTATCTTGCTATTTACAGTCATTTTCAGTCTGTCTGTATAATATACTTTATTAGAATGACCTGAAGCCATTCATTTTCAGCTCTGTCTGGGTAAAATTTGGTAAAAATCTCATGTTCAGCTTTCACATTTTAAACAACTATTCAGCTAATTAAAAGAAGAGTCTCTCCAGTAATTAATTAACAAAATAATTGTTAGTTGCAGACCTAGTTTTAATTTATGTTTTAATAGTTGGATTCTGTTCAGTGTACACAGTTTAAACACATTCAGGAAGATTACTATTATCTGAAATATGAATTGCTAAACTAATACAAGTATCACATGCATTTCAGAACCTATCAGTAGATATATAAACCACAGGGTTAACAGGTTTTATACATTTTATAAAGATGGAAAACTATAATACTTGAAATTTCAGTCTTGCCATATTGCACCCATTCAAATTTTAATCAGATTGCATTTTGACAAATCTTGCAGTCTTACTTGTAGTTGTAACATAGTTTTTCTCCAGTCTGCTTTGTCTGGTCAGATAAAATAGCCCTTGCATTTGTCCACACAGGTACAAGCTGCGTGACCTGTTAGCACAGACGGCTAACGGTGCTAGCGGGGGGAGCACTGGAAACCTTTCGGGTGGCTGCAGCTCCGGGGTGGGCAGCGTGGACAGCATCAGCCGGGACAGTCTCCGCGGCAACGACCTCTCTGATGACCTGGTGGGCATGGACCGCTACAGCGAGGAGGAGGAGCTGGACCGCGAGCGCAGGGGAGATAGGGGGGCCGGGCACAGTCGCAAGCAGAGGCAGCCGCTCCGACTTCAGGTAAGAGGGGAGGGCGGAGGGAGAAAAGAGAAGGGGAGGAAGAGGAGGAGGAGGGGGTGAGAGGGGGAGGTTGCCATGGTTACAGCTTTCAGGCATGCAGAGCTGCAACGCGCCGCTTTTTCCTTTTCTGTTTCTGCTGGCTTTCCCTCTTCTCACTGCATTGGCGTATAGCGCTGAGATGTTTCGGCACTTTGCACAATCGGAGACAAGCCCTCATCCTAACTTCAACACCTTTTGCCTTGTTGTTCTATGGACTTCTGCATATTTACTGTAGGTCATTAAACTTGTTAGCCCCTGCTGCTTGCACAAAAAAGGACAACCGCAGGCTGCTCTTTCTCTTGCTCTGCTCTTTGTCGCTCTCTGCTACCGCTGCTGCTGCTACTGCTTCTACCTTCCAATGTATTTTCCATGCCGTGTATTTTCTCTCTCTAAGATCTACTTTTGTATGTGCAGGTGCTGGGGGGAGAAGGCGTGGTGGTGAAGGATGAGGGGGTCCAGGACACTGATGGGTCGGTGTATGCACTGGAGGACGGACGGAGAGAGGGAGACCACCAGGATGCACAAGAGACCATGGCAGGATTCGGACAGGTGAGCCACAAACAAAAACTAATGAGCTAAGAAAACTAGTGTACACAAAAGAGACATTTTCAAATTTGAATACATTAGGGCAGTGTTTCATGCTGCTCTTCAAATATGATTTTAATCCATATTTTACAAAACAATTGTGCCGACCTTTTAGATAAAAAAAAAAAAGAATAAGGAAACTCCTTTATTTAAAATTGTATAGAGATATGTTCTAATTTAACTAATTAGGACATTGTTTCTCAAACTGTTGCATTTGTTGGAAATATCAGTTTAATGCACATTTTTGTCCACTTTTGGGTTATCACAGGTTCAGAATTGGTAAAGCAGTTGTGCAGACCTATTTTAGACCTGGTTTAAACCTTGTTAAGGCCTGGTTAAGACTTGTTATTGCCCAGTTTTAGACCTGGTTACAAGAGACCATTGTCAGAGTCGGACAGGCCATAACCAAAAGCCAGCCTAAAATAAAACTGCTTCATGTAAAAATGTGTATGCGAAAGAGACATTTTCTAATTTAAATACCTTAGTAACAATTACAGTAACTACACTTTTAATAATTGCCTTCATGAAGCATGAACAAAGACTTAATTGATAATGAACAATTATTAAGAATGATTCAGGCTTTGTTACTGAATAATTAAAACCCTAACTCATAAAAATAATAAATTTCTTGACTAAACTGTGACTAAATCTGAAAAATTCTTACTAAAGTGTTTGTTCATAATGAATGCGGTACTTTACGTTGCAGTTCAAATATCTGCCATCTAATCCATATTTAGTCCTTTTTTGGGTTACAACAGGTTTAGAACTAGGAAAACAACTGCGCAGATCTGTTTTGGACCTGGATTAGGCCTAGCCTAGACCTGTAATAGTCCGGTTTTAGACATGGTTTAGATCTGATAGTAGGTACTTGGTGTGAAAAGTTTAAGAACTGCAATAGGAGGTCATTAATAGGATACTGTAAAAAATACATTTTACTGCACACAAGTTACTGCATGATACTTGAGAACACAATATAATGTTACTAATAAAATGCAGAATTATTATTTTTTGTTTAAATGGGTAATTTGTGTTTGATGATATAACTTATAAATGTAATCTTTGTACCTGATGGAAACTGAGAAAGAAGTCAACTTTTATAAGAAAAAAGAAATAAATAGAAATAAAATAAAAATAATTATGCGTTATGTGACTTTTCTGATAGGGGGCCTATCACCTGCTTGTTTCCAGTGAGAAATTTTTGCGTTATCTGGAATGTTTCACGGTATGGCATTAAATGTATATATCTCCATGGAGACAAGCAGATGACACCATCTGGCAAGGGCAATAACACAACCTGTAATTGAATGAATGTTAGATATCTTGATAAGTTTAATGCCGTATATTCAAGTATTACTGGCAAAGAAATAACATTTCCATGGAAACGAGTAAATGTGTATCCTGCACCAGGAAAGTTACATAGTGTACCTTTTAAAAAATCCCATAATTTCCAGGTTCTTATGCAATGCAACCACTTTATAATGGTAAAGTGTACTTGCTATAAGGGTGTACAATATATGGAATGTCATTGTAACCCAACTTATTATTCGAAACTTAAATCCACTGTATTGCATTAGCCTATGTGAATAATATGCAGTAATTCCCGGTGGCTCCATGCTGAAGTGAAGGAGAAGCGGTTGGATTCTGCCGCAGCCTGCTGTACTCTGCAGACTGTACCAGCAACATCTGCCACACAGAGAAAGAGACTCCACTGTCAGAGTCCTCCAAAGTGAGGCATTCAGGTGCAGGGAGGGAGATGCAATTTAGAGGCTAGAGACATCAGACACACTATTTCCCTTTAATAGAGGAGATAATAATAAGATAAAAGATGATAGATAATAATATGTCAATTTTTTTAATACACTTCAATAAGATTAACAAGAATAAAACAAAACAGCCTTTTGTTTGGATGCTTTGTTTTGTACTACATTGTCTGTGGAGCACTGATTAGCACTGTTGGCTCACAGTAAGATGGTCTAGAGTTTGACTCCAGGGTGGCACAGGGCCTTTCTTTGGGGAGTTTGCATATTGTCCCAGGTGCTCCGGTTTTCCCTACTGCTAAAACATGTACAATAGAGTCCCCTCTGGGGACAGGACTCAGGTACCAGTTAGTCTGTCCTGGTTAAATGAAGGTAAAAAAATAAGAAAATAAATAAATTAACCTGTCAATCACTCAGAGCCAAGCAGAGGCTGACCAATAGGAGAAGGGGGTGGGGAAAGTGTCTATGTTAGAGCAAAAAGCTACATTACACACACAAAAAAAAAAATCTGAATCATGATAAGATCATCAAAATACCATCATCACAGATTTAGCTCACAATTACATATTTTTTCACAATAGCACCCACCCCTAAAGAGATTAATTTGGTCTTCTTTAACATATTTCAACTGCTTGTCATCCTCAGTAGTCACAGGTTGCTGGCAAGACATAAAAGTAAAATGATAATATCTAATTGATTAGATTTGCTATTTATGTTTTAATAAGATTCTGCTCAAAATTCACATTTAAATGCAACTAGATGATTTGACAGTAAATTACATTAAATATGAACTGACAAACTAATAAAAGAATTATGTAGTTGTTTGCAGAGGAAATTATGGTACTTCAAAAATTACAGCCTTTTCTGTGATTAATGTTGAAATAAATAAATGCAAACAAAAATTTGATTCAGTCTTAATTTATCTAGTTAAACCTTGTTTATCACTACAGGTTTGATATAAAGTTACATAATAGTTGACAGCATTTTAATCTCTTACATGCGATATGTCATATACATTAATCCAGCTCCACCCTTTTTGGCAAATGCTCCTATTATCTCAGCTTTGGGACATACTGTACAATACAGAAAAGTCGCACGACAGGTCTAACCACAACATGCTATCTTTGGTGGGTGAAAATACTGTATGTTGTGCATGCAAATAATGTTAGGCACTCTGTACATATATGAATGTACAAGAGGAACAGGAAAACTACCTCTGCTCACACAAGACTGTCACACAAGTTTAAGATAGTTTGAGAGCCCTAGCATGTAAGTTTTTCTAGTAAGGACAGTCGCAATGCAGTTTGTAAGTATTCCAAATTACTTAAACTATGTAACTTGTATTTGTTTTGCCTGTAATGTTACACAGTATGGCACTGAACGCATATATGTTGCTTTTATTTCACATGTTTTTATTGCTCAAATGTATGTATTGTATGTATGCATTTTGTTGTGAATGAGTTCACCTTTACAGACATGTGACCTGTAACATGGCCCGGTGCTTGTTTCTATGGATCTACACAAGTTTAATGCCATACTATGAGATATTCCAGGCAAAGCAATTACATCTCTATGTAGACAACCAGAAATGTTACATGCAGTGCAGATTTAAAAAGATTATCTGATTGTATTTTCTACTGTCATTAGATTAAAGTTAAGTCAAGGTTAGTTAGGTTAAGGTTTTAAAAAGTAGCACAATGGTAAGGCCTTACTGGAAAAAAGTGATGTATGTTTGCATGTTCTTCCTTGGTGCTTTTGGTTGCTCTGGATTATGTCTTCAATTTAAAATGGATTTGGTTTATTTTACATCACAACAATATAAGGATCTTAGGACCCTAGTTTAACATTTAGATTGAGGTCAGAATTGGTAGAATTAGGGCTGTCCAATTAATCAAATTGTAATCAAGATTCAGTAATTTCTAAGTTTCTAAGTATATTTTGTCTTTTTTTTTTTTTTTTTTTCCATATTTTGCAGTTGATACTTCTGTAATTGATGGACAATATGCAAATTAATGCAAGTTTTTAATTATTATTTTCAAATGGGCTTTAGCTGATAAAAGCCTTTTTTTTACTTTATTATTGATAACTTACAAGTGTTTGGCTTATTATTGTGCAATAATATTATAACAGATGTAGTACATGGTAAGGAAGAACCGCTGGGAGGCAGGGACTAAACTAAACATATACTGATAAAGCAAACCAAATTAAATCAAATAATTGTCCATGATTCAATGTTATTGGATGTTGGAGTTTGAGGTGGCTTTAGCCAAAACAAAAACCAGAGTGCAGTTCTCTCAGTTCAGTTTGGAAACTCAGGAAATGAATCCACGCACCACGCAAAAGTCCTTTGGATTTCTTGTTCAGTTTGAAATGTCCATACCAGCAAATGATCCAGAGATTTTGATTATGGAATAGTTGCTTTAGCTTTGAGTAGTGGGAGAAATTAACAGGCTACAGAGCCTTCTACCAGACCGTGGTTATAGGTGTAGGCAAGTAAAGAGACAACCAGACAACCCACTTCATTCATGCTCTCACATGATAATTCTCCACAAATATACAAAAACATGATACAAAATTGTACACAGCAACTTGACAAAACTAATGCAATATGCAGAAGTTTCATTAGGGGGTGCATACTGTGTTGTGATAGCGCTTTGAAGGGGGAATGACTTTAACACAGGATCTTGACTGGACTATTAACCAGCCTGTAGATGTTCTATGAAGCATGTCACGTGACTCATGAACCACTGTTGTTTCACAAGTGGTTCACTGGGGGGTGTTTATTTACAGGGGCTTTCACCAAACCATAGAACTCAACCTTCTTCTACAAAGTTTAAAAAATATGTTTGTGCATCTCTTCTGTCATGTTGACGGTTTGTGAAAAGAGAGGAGTAATGATTTTATGATAGTTAGTGATATATCTTCACAATCAGTTTGTGTCAAACAGAGAACCCTTCACTGTGTGGAACAAGATGGTAAATCAGCACTGCATTGTCACATTGGTGCAGAGGTTACCACTGTGGTTCTATAGAGCAAAGAAAATGAGTATGAGTTCCGGCCAACAAATGTATGCCGTAAGGATTATCTCCTTGTGCTAGCGCAGTTTTTGCTTTGTCTAAAGAAGATAAACATAAGCTAAATAAATAAGTAATAGAATTCATTTTTTAAGCAGGAATTTTAATATAACCTAAAAAAGGTTAGCAGTGTAATAGTATAATATTATATATTATATTCTTTCACTATTCGCTTAATAGGCCCAAGCAGAGGGACGAGAATTGTCCCAGCAAGGGACTAATTAAAACCATACCTGGAGTCCTATCAGCACGGGTTCACAGTGTTGTGTCCTTTTCCCTATACTCTTCTCATTGTGCATCAACTGCTACACCTCCTGCTGTGACTCCCGAAAAGCTGATGAAGTTTGTAAATGATACCACTCTCAAATAAAATAAAAATAATAATATCATTGGCATCATATCACATAGGATGAAGTAGTCGATTCAGTAGTGATTATTCAGGTCACAATATAATCTTAAAAGCTAAAAAATTATAATCATGGCAATTTTAGAAGCAAAATTAAGTTATTTCCATAGAATATATGCTCCAAAAAAGTACAAAAAGTCATTTTTCATCTGACAGGTTATGTTGCAGCTTTACTTCATTCATTCCTCAAGTTAGATTTTATAAACCAGGCCACTAGGGTAACATGTGAGAAAATGGAAATGAAAGAAGATTAAGGCTTTCACTGTTGTTTGATCATAGTGTCAATAATTGCAAATAATTGTTACATTGGTGGCATAAGCATAGAAAACCCCAGACTGGTTTGGACTAACAAAATGGGAAAACCAGGACTGGATTGAAATGGATTTGATTTCAACCCTAGGTTACATAACTCTATCTCTTCTGCTGGTCAGCTGCATGTCTATAACAAAAAGAATCACCCCTTTGGGATTAATATAAGTCATTTTTGATTCTGACAGGACTTTTTAAATTCTGACCCATGGTTTCAGTCCATAGTAATACATTTTTACATTTATTTTCAGAAATCCTGATTCCACAGATAAAATTCAATAAAAAGACTGATATATGAACTGACAAACTAATACAAGAATCACATTTCAGAACATGTCTGTACAGATCTAAACTACAGGGTTAGCAGCTTTTCTGCATGTTTTGTTGTTGAAATTAATTATTAAATAAAAAAAAAATACACCCATTTACTAATTGTGATTTAGAATCAATTGCTAGTAACCTTGCAACCCTATTTTCACTGTTGGCTCACCAGCTTCTATTGTAGTCATTTAACTTTTTTGCATGTAATTTGATTTTGACATCTGCTTTTTTTTTTTTTTTTTTTGTAGGATTTCTATGATGAACAGGGCGTCTTTTCAGAGAGTTTTTGGCCTCAAAGTGAACCAGCTCAGCCCATGCAGTTTAACCCTAGGGGGCGTGTCAACAAGCCCCTGACTCCGCCTCCAACCTCACAGTCCATGACCAACCCGGTAAGACACTCTGTTTATTCCTCAGGCACTGTATGTGTAATGTAATCTAGGAAGCTGATTGACAAGGATGTGTGCATGGGCATGGAAATTATTATCGTATTGTCTTTTGTAATTGTGGTATCAAAATGTGTATAAATAGGCAGACAAGCCAGGTTTATTTCTAGCACAATATTTAGTGAAATTTTAGTATTGTGATAAACATTGTAATTATGATTAGAATAGATGAATTCAATTCTAAAATATGTCTGCTATACCATTAAAGAAAATCAGAGCCTTTTTTACTAGACCTACAAAGCTCCAGGTTGTTAGGAGAAGTGGATTTCTGCAGCTAAACGACTAGAGGCTAATTTAAAGATTTATGTTTAAGCTACAAAAGTATTTTTGCATTTTTTAAAATGTTTTTCATTTGGTTTTGTTTGAATGAGTTAACCATTGTCTTACAACAATTCAAAAATGTTATGGTTGTGTATTGTCAATTTTAGCAATCTATAATCTTTAAAAACACACCCCAATGCCAGATAAGGGTTGCTAATGTTGCTAATGCAAATTAATTTAAATATAAACCACTGTCTATCATAGAATTTGATAACAAAAAAAACTCCAACAGGGGACTCAGTGCCATTCATTACCGCTAATTAAGCATTGCCAATATGATAGCAAATAGCAATATCAATATGATATAATATGAAATTTAGGTGCAGCTCTATACAAGAATCCCATGCAATTTGAGATCTAAACGACGGGGTTAGCAGTTTTTTTTTTTTTTTTTTTTTTTTTTTTTTTTTTTTTGGGGGGGATAATTATTAAGTGTGGATATTTTTGTTGTTTACACATAATTGTAGTTTGTGCCAGTTGCTAATTACGACAATTCAAAGTCAGGGCCCAAGCAACAGTGTCCTGGATGTCCTGTAGGTGTCTTACAGTGAGTAGGCCATTATAGTATTCTAACCTACTACAAACTCATGGAAAGGTGTGGTTTAGTTTAATTTATACAACATTTTTAGATGGTTAAAAGCTGTTGATGTTAATGGTTTAATGTGGCTGTTATTATTATTATTATTACCCCTAGATTTGACTTCAGTCATTGTCAAACTGTTGTTTTGCATACACGAATTGATCTGTTGGATGCAGTGCCAGTAACCACTGGCTTCCAGTGAGATAAAGAAAAATAAGAATTTCATTTGTTCTTTGGTTATGGTGGCAATTCCAGATTGGGGGCATGAGCCTTTTTTTTTTCTATTGATTATTAGGGGTGTCAAATTATCGCGTTAATTACGATTAATTAATTACAGTCATATTTAGCGCGTTATGTTTTTTAATCACGTTAATCTCATTTTTAATCTCTAACTTTAGTGTTTCTGTATGTGAGTTTCTTTATTATAAAACCTGTTTTTATGTGTTGTTGGGACAACAACACACACACACACACAAACACATTTATACATTTTTTTATTTCGGTAATTCCACTCATTGCCGGAAAGCCACACAAAACACGCGCAGTAACAGCGATGTAAACGTCATGTTAACGTTGGCGGCATCAGTCGCACAATGGACGAGGTCGAAGAGCCAGTAGAACAGAGGCAGCAGTGCACAGGTAAAAACACATTCGTGTCTTGGAAATTATTCTCCCGACGTGAAATATAAAAGAAAATAACTAATATAATATCGCCTGAAAACAACCTGCATAGGCTCATGATGTCTGCACTACTGTCCTATAGTGACCTGCCACATGAGGGGACACGCACACAAACACACACAAATACACACAAACACAAATACACACAAACACAAATACACACAAACACAAATACACACAAACACAAACACACACCTTCATCATCGTCATTAACCTGAAAACGCGCGGACCACGTTTCCTTCCGTAGACACTGCGCGGACATCGCTGTCCTCCCGTGAGCCGCGTGTGGATCGTGTTTTCTCGCGTACGCGGTGTAAACCGCGCTTCCTCCTGTGCGCCTCTAAACCAGAACTAACACCAAGACTAAAACCAGGACTAAACCAGGTCTAAACCAGGTCTAAACCAGGTCTAAACCAGGACTAAACCAGGACTAACACCAGGACTAACACCAGGACTAAACCAGAACTAACACCAGGACTAAAACCAGGATTAATCCATTCCAGGATTAAACTAGGACTAAAGTAGGTCTAAACCAGGTCTAAACCAGGACTAAAACCAGTGATCTCATATATAAAGCATTTCTCTATCAATAATATTTTTAATGTGGTTAAGGGAAGACTGGACTTTTTATTGTCTTTAAGTAGACAAAAGTTATTATGTTCAGATTTCCTCATTTTTGCTGCTTTACAACAAACAGTTTCTTATTCATGGAGACTTGGGCTCAACAGCCAATTTGGAGAGATTTGTTAAACAATAAATGACTTTATAAAGTCACTTTTTTAAATCTATATTAGTCTTTTGATCTGCCACAATAATGTAATAATGAATTTAATGAAAATACCTCAAATTGAAGGCTTTTCTCAGCAATTTTTAGGTGAGATTAAAATGAGATTAATTAGATTAATTAATTACAGATCATAATTAATTAATCTCTCAATTTTTTTAATCGCATGACAGCACTATTGATTATACACTGGACTTTGTGCATTTACCTTTTGGATATCTCATGGCAGTGTTGGTGACTGAAACCTAGAATTTATTGTATCACAACAAAAATCTGCATTTTAACAGTTATTATTTTAGCTAACCCCCATCTATATTATATATTATTGGCCTATAGAATGTTGTGATGTCATCTGAAATCTAGCAATAATCATGAATAATTGTTAATAATAATAAATAATAAAGATTGTGATGTTCTCTTCATCAGCTCTTGTTCCAGTACCCAGTGAGCCAATCGCAGCCCGCTCCATATTTCGTGGGAGGACCAATGACGGGGATGGACAACATGGCCGGGGCAGAGCCTAATCAACAGGCCCCGCCTCCCACTCAGATGCCACCGGTCCCTCCCCCTTCCACCTCATCCTGTTCAGCGGGGCCCTCTCCCTCATCGCAGGGATCGGAAACCTCATTCGACTGCACGCACTGTGGCAAATCTCTGCGCTCCCGGAAAAACTACAGCAAGCACATGTTCATCCACTCCGGTGAGAAGTCACTCGCATTTTACACATATTTCACTGTTTGGTGGGACAGGTCTGGCCTTCTTGTTGGGCAATTTAAAAGCCCTGTACCCAATTTCCTTCCATGTATTTGAGGAAAATTTGTCCTGCCTCCGAACAAATATACTGTATAAGCAGCTCTTGAGGTCAAAATAAGTCTAATCTAAAGAGTTTCATTGTCAGAGTCAGGAATCAGGAAGTAAGTAGTAGGATGCTAGTTGCTGGCTGTGTTTAAAGGGCGAATTATGGTTCTGCGTTGACTCAGTGCTAGGGGTGTGCAAAAATATTGAAATATTGCTATATCGTATCATTTATTGTGATGATACAGTATCGATATCGTGGGCTGCTGTATCGATATATCGCTAAGAGTATTTTTTGGTATATTTTACTAAATAATTTTGTTACAGCGCTACAGTTTTGTTGCTTTTTTAGAGGAAGGAAACTTGTTTATGCAACACATTTGACATTTTCACTTTTTTGAGGATTAAAATGTGTCTGTTTCATATGAACTTTGCACAAAAAGTGGTTTAACAAAGACGTTCAGTATCACAGCCATGATTTAGCCATTATTTTTTACTGAACGGTTTCGAATTGATTTGACATATATTATTTCAAACTGAAAGTGCACTGTATCGAGATATGTATCGTATCGTGGCCTATGTGTCGAGGTATGTATCGTATTGGCAATCTTTTAATGATACCCAGGCCTACTCAACGCACACTGCCACCATCGCCTTGTCGCTGTCATTTTTTGATTTATGGATCCGCGTTGAGGTCTGTGCGCTGCAAAGTAATTCACCACCACAACACTAGGAGGCTAGGATCTGTGTCGTTTCGACGCGTAGTTAGAAAATTTTGGAGGTGCATGTCAGTTGACGCAGAGGCTCTGCAGAGGGGGCTCACAGCAACGTAGACTCTCTCCGTCCTGATGCAGACGATTTGACGCTGGACCATAAATTGGGCTTAAGTTTCTCTGGGCTTTAGGTTTAGAAATGACCCACAATCTCTGCCTGTTCCCTTCACAACTGAGATGAAAATCAGCTGATCAGTTGTGTCATGATATTCCAAATTCATATCATACTCTATCACAATATATAACCAGCAATGTGATATGGCCCAGGTTTTCTCATTCTCACTTTACAGTATGTGATCCACATCTATAGCATAACATGGACAGAAAGCAAGTTTAGATCATAAAAGGCAGGTAAGAGCAGAGAATAGTGTGGCAGCAGGAGGATATGGACACTGGCGGTTACATGCATGTGTCTGTGTGCTCTGCAGGTAGATGCATAAAATCACTGGATATTGCCTGGTTTTACAGTGGTGTTACTTAACTACTATGTTTAAAGGGACAATATACAAAGAAGCTGTTTTACATCTATAACAACGAAATCTGAGTTCATAGTGAGAATGTGATTTGTTTTTTGCCTTTAAAAAGACCAAGGATGTGGCGCACGCATGTTGGAAACATTTTATGGCAAACATTTTATGACAGATGTTTCTGAACCTTGTTCGTCACAGTGACAGATTGGAAATATCTATACTGAAACCTCTGGTATTGACCACCAGTCCATGACCCTAACATCATCTGTGTTTCAAATTGTGGTATATTTTTTTATTTACCTTTATTTGACCAGGTCAGTCCCACTGATATATGGAATCTCTTTTTCAGGGAAGTCCTGGAGCCTTTTATATATGTCTTGGTTTCAATGTTTGAACAATACTGGTTCAAACCCACTGACAGTCACTGAGCTCTTACTGGAGCTGGAGACTACAAAAGCACAATTAAAGATACTGGGGTTTTGGGAATGAGCATTCAAATCTGTGTGAACCTGTGTCTGGAAACATAATAGGTTATGTTTTTACAGCTTAAGGCATGCTGTTAAAGTATTCTTTCAAATTATAAACTGGATAAATTAGTTTGGATGAGGAGTTAAGTTTTGTCTTTAATCATTAATGCCGTTGTCATTAATATTATTTATATTATGTAAAAGTATGATTTTTAGAATTTGGGCATGTCTTACCATTTTATAGATCTTTAGAGCTAGAATTTGCTTGATAAAGTAAGGTTTGCAAATAGGCTATGCAGTAGTAGTAGCAATCCATAAGTTCCAACTTTTCAGACTCCTTCAAACTCTTAAGTGCTCTGCAGTAATTTCACAGCTGATAGTACTTAAGGAAGTTTCTCTGTTTTGTTGGAAGGACGACCTCAGGGCCTAAACTCTTATAGCGTTTACATTACATTTTACAGCCGGCTGTTGTTTGTGAGCTCAAGCTGTGCCGGAATACTTCCTTTAAAGGAGACATATTGTGCAAAATCAACTTTTTCAGAGCTTTTAAACATGTTATAATTGTTTTCCCTTTTCATTAACCCTCTCGAAGTTGTATTTAGAATGTTTCATGCATGTTTGAATAATCTTTATTATCCTGCATTCTAGACATCATTTGTCCATTCTCCCCGCATTTTCATCATCTCATTTTCAACATACTTTGTTCCCTAATTTTAGTTCTTTATTCATGTAGGATTCAGCTCTGTTTACAGTGACTAGCCGTACTGGGGCAAGCAGGGAAAGGATCATAATGAAACTCAAATGTCCCTCCCACTTTGAAGTCTGCTCTGGTCCCAGGAGAAAATTTTCCTTTCATTTATCGCATAGACATTTCTGAAGTCCAAAATGGCCATTTGAAATGCACAATAATGCAAATTGTTTTACAAGTTAACAGAAATAGATACAGAAATAAGTATAAAAGGTCTTGTGATCATTAGTTACCACATAGCTAACTTCTGGAACCAGGGGCTATTGGGCTCTGCAATTTTCCAATCAGCAGACTTGTTTCTTTCATTAGGTCGTTTTAGACCAATATTGTTATTTATATTGATCCACGGGCATCATAGATTGTACTATATAGTTGACAAAATGTCTTTAAGCCTGTATTCCAGCAAGTAAAGAAATTGTTTGTTTGTCTTGGTTTAATATGTGACATGTTTAAGCGTTTAGCCGCCTGTCACATTGCTGCTTAGTTCCGGTTATCTCAAAATGTGCGGATGTGCTCTTCCTGCTCCATTCATTCTCAATGAAGACTTAGCCAAGCCATAAATCAGTATTTAAATATTTGGCAGTGGTCAGCAAGTTACAGATGGATAATCACACATAGCATGATAAGACTCAGGAAACTTCTGTGGCCCTTGTACATTTTGTTCAAGTCTTATCTCTTAAGCAAATATCATTGTTTTCATCATGTATGATGTAGCTCATGCTAACCTTTAACAGTGACACAGGCACATAGACCTGTCACAATAACAAATTTTAAAGTGGGATCTATTGCTGAAGAAAATATAGATGATAAATTATCATATTGAAATGCCCCCAGAAATATAGATATTGTAAATATGCAATATTATTAAAAATCATGAGTTAATTACTAACATGTGATGAGTCAGTGTATTTATTAGCTCAAATCGTACTTTAGTACAAAAGAGTTCCCCACTTTTACAAATAAAAAGCACCCATGATAAATATGGACCCCCAAAAATGATTGTTCCATGTATTATTTGTTTAATGTTAAATCAATATAGTAATCACAGGCCTAACAATGGACGTTTTTACCCTGTGCAGGTCAGAAACCTCACCAGTGCTCCATCTGCTGGCGGTCCTTCTCACTGCGCGACTACCTCCTCAAACACATGGTGGTGCACACAGGTGTCAGGGCGTTCCAGTGCTCCATGTGTGGCAAACGCTTCACTCAGAAGAGCTCCCTGAACGTGCACATGCGCACGCACCGAGCAGAGCGCACCTTCCAATGTAACGTGTGCCACCGCGCCTTCACTCACCGCACCCTCCTGGAGCGCCACGCCCTGCAGCATGCGCACCACAGCGCCCCCCAGGCCCCGGGACGAGACATGACCTCACCAAGCACCAAGCACAGTCCCCCGGCACTGGGCGGGCCCTCAGGTATGGCCCCGAACCAGGGCATGGTCGGAGGCATGGCCAACATGCCCAGCCACGGGGCGCCCACCTCTTAGGCACAGGATGTGATCACACATGGGAGGGAGGGGGAATGTAGACATATTTAGCCCAAAACAAGAGCCATGAAAGAGAGTAAGGACAATGCAAGTTCTCTGCTGCTCTCAATAGTTTCAAGTGTCATGTCCCTGAAAATGAAGATTATGCTATGATCTATAGTAAATTAAATAATAGACTGAGCAGTCAGACCCATTCGCTTTATGAAGTGAATTATAAGAAAATACACAAAATTTTAATGTGAAGAATTGAATGTTTTTGATTGGCAGGTATGACCAAAAAGTAATTACAGACAATAAGTCTTGCCAGCAATTGCACTTAGATTTAGATTTTTCTCTATAGGCAAAGCTTATAGTTCCCAAAGCATTTCACATGTAGCAGTCATTGGTTGTTGCCAAAATGAGAGAACCTATGGGCATCAAAACTTGCAAAACTCTCTTTCAACAGCTCTTATAAGAATTTAGTTAAATACACAGATATCATTGAATCACCACATTGGGCAGGTCAACACAATGTAATAATGTTTAATGACAACTTTTGTGAAAAATTTGAAATCTCATGATGTGTATGTACCACTGCCAATATTATTTGACTGCACAGTTGACCTGTCCAATATGGCACCCACGTAAAGTACACTTAAGAAACTGTTAGTCAAATTCAGCCTCATTCTTGTGGTGGGAACAGCTAAAGACACATTTCAGGGTTCCTACAAACAGGCAACATGTACATTTATAGGATCTTAAATAGGAAATTGCACAAGACATTTGGGAAGAAACCCCTAGAAAAAAATTCATCTTCAGGTCTGTGTCCATTTTGACATACTTCATTGCTTCAGTGAAAAAGGATTTAAAACACTTTATTTGTTACAAGCACTATTTTATGTGCAGTGACCCAAAGAACATTTTAGCAGTTGTAATGCTGCTAGTCTAACTGGCACTTTTTCCAAATGAGGTGAGCTGAAAGCTGTCAAAGTAGATTAAGAATGATGTAGCAATTAGCATGTTTTTATCAATTTGATAATTAGGTGTTTTCAATTTAATAGTATATTGCACTGAAACTAGAATATAAATGTTGTAGCCTTTAAATCTGTCAATCGCATCAATTTGACCATTTCTTAGTTAAATGTAATTTATTACAGATTGTGAAATAGCAAGTAAACATATTTGGATTTTTACACTATTCCAAATTACATTGATATTGTATTACATTAGAATGGATTTTGGTTGTTTCTTTTGTCTAAGATGGAAAGCTGCCTCTAGCCACACATTATATATTTTTTTAATTTACAGGTAGCATAATATAGCTGGTGGTATATTGGCTCAAAAAATAAAGTCCTCCATGTAAAATTACATAGATATTCATAGATACTTCCTTGCTGCATGTGCAAAGCTTTCATTTTAACTATAGCCTTCTATACATTTTACTGCAGTCACAGTGGTGCCGAGTTGTCATGGAAACCATACTGTAAGGAAAATGTTCACTTTTTTGCACGGACTGCATATATCCCAGCACTTTTCCCCTAAAGAAGGAACTGAAAAACTCAACATGGACACGGACCTTGTTTTTTAAGATGTAAATTGTAGTTTTAAAAGAAAAAAAAACGTAGCTGTCATTGCTCTGTGTTGTGACATTAATGCTGTAATCATCGCTAACAATCATTAATGCTAAACAGCCATAGAACATAGGCTATATAAACAAAATAGCCAAATATAATAGTTTTTTTTTTTTGCGAAGGTTAAGAGTAGGAACCCTGTTTAAGACACCTGGAGTCACCAAAGAGGTTAGCAACATAAAGCAGTCACGAAAAGGGTTAGCATAATGGGGTGGGAGGGGGCAATGCTAAATTCACTTCATTCACAAATTATTCAACATATTCAGGATCAAAACACCAAAAAATACAAGTAAAATTGTTTCTCTTTCTCTCTCTTTTTATATCACATAAACTTGCTAATTCATTATAATGTGCCTCACTTAGTGCTGTGATGGAGCATGACTGAAACCCCACACAAGTAAAAGACTATTTAGAACAGATTGACTTGGTCGATAGGCATTGAAATTTTTACATGGAAAAAAAATATTTGATTTGGATAATACGGATTAGTAGATAAGGAGTGGGTTATCTGAAACTTTGTAGTGACTGGACAGTCTAATCTGACATACATAGTAGCTTTTGTTAATGTTTTAATAGTTTTACGTGCATTTCACAGCCACATCTACTTTGTACGCCCCATATAATACATGTCCAGGGACAAAGTACTATTGCAACTAACCAAGGCATTAGGTATGGAAATAGGGTATACTAGATCTATTATTAATCTGGTTAAATGTGAAATAGCCCGAGCAGCTAGCATTTCTGACAGCTGTCACATAGAAGCCCATTAACTGTAGTAATAATGGCACACAGGTAACGTTAGCATTAGCGCTACACTGTGGGGATCGTGTTTGATCTACAGAAACCTGTCAATCAAAGTATAATGTGACTCGAGAGAAACTAAATTAAAAATTCACATAAAGTGACAAATTTTAAGGAAAAACAAAATGTACTTGGTCTCCTCTGCACGGGTATTTTCTACAGTTTTATAAGCAGTTTTTTCTTTGGATCGCACATTCTACTGTTATCCAACCATTACCTCTTTTAACATAAGCTGAACTCTTGTGCAATATTTTAACTGTGGCCAAAACAGTGTTGGTGCTAATACTATTAAATAAAGGACCTGCATGTACACATATATAGACCAGCCATATCATTATGACCAGTATAAATCTCAGGCTAAAATATAGTATAGTATATATATATTCATGGGTTTCAATTTCCTCTTGCGGGTACCATTTTAAGGACTCTTGACCATTCAAAGAAAGAATATTTAGCTAGCAACAGTCCTGACTTTTCATCGCGCTGAAAGCCATGGTTAATCAGATAAGCTATAATAGATCACCTATAGATATTTATATTGCTGGATACTTTGTAGAGTTGCATTTTTAATTCAGTATTTTTTAACAAAATCTTTCAAGTAAAAATTTCCAAACTTCCTGAAGAATAGGTTACATGACCATGGTGTAGAAAAGGTTGCCATATTTTCAGATGGAGGACAGAAACTTATATAACTCTATAGGCGATTTACAGCTTTTGAAAGAAATACCCAAACTTATCTGTCACAAACCATAGGCCTATTCATTTTGCCATATTAATCTTATGGCATAAAGGGCATAAAGTAATGAATTTGATACCAATCATTCTTCTGTGATTGAATAATACCACCACTTCTAGAGGCTATTGTGAAAACACAATTTCACTTGAATTAATTTGTTTTGATAGAGAAAACGTTGAACTGTATACCAGTATTTCTTTCATGTGGATAAGTCCAGTAGAAACAGAGATATTAACCATAAGCCAGGACAAAAATATCTTAATTTTGTCTAAAGGCAAATACTACCATAGAAATCTGACCTGACACATCGTGGTTTAATTTTTTGGTGCATAGTTGTAGATTAAAAATGCAATGTTTTTCTTAACCCTACGAGAGATTATTATCCTGTGAAGTTTTATCAAGAGTTTAATCTGAATTTATGTCAAATCTATGAGAAAAAAAATTATACAGAAATGTATATAGGTGAATTTATATGAATGGAAAGGATATGGTTAAAGTTAAATAGATGCTTCTTTGATTGAATTTTAAGTTTAAGCAATAGCCACCAAGCAACAAGTTAATTACACTTTAATTAATTACACTTTAAGTTATGGTTTTGGGCACCAATTGAATATGTGTTTAATATAGTAGATTAATTAAACACAAAGAATTCAAAAAAAGTAATTTAAGTATTGTACAAATTGTTTTAAGTCAGAACTAAACCTGGACTAAACCAGAGCTATAACAGGACCAAGTCATTTGCTATCATTAGCCAATATAGATGATTCTAAACATTCTTACATTAGCACTAACCACTCTGCCACTGTGCATCATGAAAACCTTTTTTTTGTTTTGTTTTTTTGGTTGTTGTTTTTTTTAAAACCTGGTCATAAAGTTCTGGCTGGTCAATGCAAACCGTTACTCTTCCTCTATTTTCAATACAATGCAGTACTATAGGAACTCAAGAGTATGTTTTATCACTGCCTAAGTACCTCACTCACACTCATACACAAATACCTCCTCATGTACCCTCAACAGACCACTTACAAGATGTTTTTTCCCTAAGATTTGTCACTTTAAAAAACTTACAAGGACTGAAAATAGTTTTTGTAAGCCTGTTCACAAGGCTACGGGGACTTTACAGATTTACAGATCCTGAATTGGTTGAATTGAAGTGAATGAAGCTATTTCAGAGCAGAGCAACACAGTTGCTGAATGATGCTATGAAGAAGAGCAGTGTAGTGTAATGGAAGCTCTCACATCACAGAGGTCTGGGGGGAGGGGGGAGGGGGGTAAGGGGGGTCCAGTGTTGTGAATGACCTTCACCTCATCATCAAAACAGCTTTTAACATTTTCCACGGCGCCACCGGTCGGCCCCAGGATCATATACCTCGAACCAGGATGGACACTATCCTCCTGAAATGTTTGGGAAACATTTCGGCAAGTTTTACACATCCACACACACCTATGATTACCTCTGTGGTCCAAAGACAGGCATTGTGCTCCACATCTGTAAGCTACATCCGAAACAGTGAAAGCTAAGATAGTTTACTAAATCCTTGTGTAAAGTCCTGTACATCGCTTAGCGCTCAGTCTGTCCTCTGTTGCTCATGTGATTCTTTGATGCAGAAATAAGGCTTAAAGCTTAAAAATCTTTTTAAAATAAGAGCCATTCACAAAAGTGAACCAGGTGAAATCAAGACAAATCAATGACTTTTTCAGGATTTCTATTGAGTGTTTGTGTTCGTCTTTTTGGGATCTTTAAAACATGGGAAGTGTTTGTTGCTTAAAAAAATGGAAAAAAAAAATCTTGCAGCACTATGAAATAGACTTTGTAATGTTTTAGTAAAACTAAATTAATCATAACATGTACAATCAGCCCTTGAGTTTTGACTAAGTCAAAGCGGTGACAGTGTGAGCTGCCACTCTAATATTTATTAGATCTGATCTCTATGCACACTTGAGTTTGCACATAGTGTAACTTAGACCTTGATGTTGTTCCCAGAAGTATTTGGCCTAAGATTGTTTTTTAGTTCCTTTTTACACCTAAAAGGTGATTTTTAAATCCTTGTGTCCCAGCTTTTTCTTAATGTTTGTGAGTCGAAGCATTCTATAATATTCTGTAATTTTCTGAAGCGTAAGAGCCTTTAATTGAAACTTGCTTAATATGGACCTTAGTCACTGTCAGATTTGACAAGTGACAAGAAAATATGCCTAAAATTCAACTTAACTTCACTTTTAAATACAAGTGAACCCAGCTAAGACATATTAAAATCCCTTCTGTCTGGAGTTCACTATAATAGGCTATTTGACATGAAATGTCTGATGTGGAAAGGCCTCTTCTCTGGGAGCAGGCCTAGGCCTCTGCACACTGTATCCTCCATCAGGTCGGTACTGTGATGCTGTAGTCCAAAGTGAGCTAGGCTAAAGCTAACCACAAAGGGAGCTAGGCTAAAGCTAACGTTTGTGTTAAACTTGGTGCTGAGTGCAGCCTCTGAGGCCTGCTTCTCTCCACAGAGAAGGGCTGAAGTGTTTGAGTGAAGTTTGGTGCATCTGTCGAGGCGGACCCTTGTACAGTACTGTATATGTGTGCTTAAAGCCATGTCAGCGCATTGTAATGTACTGTGTTTTGCCTTTCTGTTTTTGTTTCATTGGGAGGGAACTTAATAATTGTTTTTCTACATTATTTCTTTAACAAAGGTAAAAATATGTCCGAACAGAAACGGTCATTTTATAGTCATGGTAAAACCACATGTTTTCTGTAAAAAGCTAAAGGCATGATTTTAACTTTTTCTGAGATCTTCGATGTCGTACTCGATGAATTAATTGAATTTTAAAAATGAGTGATTTCAAAGATTTCTTTCTCCAAATAAAAGTCTTCTATGGCTTCTGGCCAAACAATGTCTCCTGTCTGATTTTGTGTTTAACAAACTTCAAATTACAGAAAGAACCAACATACACCTTTAGTCATAGAGACTGTATTTTGTTCTGTGTCATGACTGGCTGATAGTTCCACACCCAAAAGCTGCTAATGCATGTTAACAATGGAGTTTACTGCATATTCTTCTCAGCAGGGCAACAGGCTTGAATACAGGGATTACCCATGTAATGTATGAGAATGAATGGGATTGTGAATGACTGACTAACAGCAGAGTCTAAGGCTGACATGTCAAACTCAGGCCTGGGGGCCAAATTTGGCCAATGATATAATTATATTTGGCCCGCAAGATCATATTAAATATGTATTAGAGCTGGCCCGCCGGCTACAGATAGACTATAGAGACATTATTTATTTAAAATTTTGTTGCTATTATATATATGATGCTTGTTCTGGATTCAATGTTTAAGCAAAACTATTATTAAATATTTATTTTAATAAGAAACAGTTTAATATTACATATGTCGAAAGAAGAAAAAACATGCAGATGTTGTTGACATTTTTCAATAAATATTTAGTTTGGCCCATGACTTAATCCTAGTTTTTAATTTTGGCCCTCTGTGAATTTGAGTTTGACACCCCTGGTATTTGTTTTAGCTCTCACTGGACAAATTGGTGCTTTCAATAACATATCTTTAAGTAATGTAATGCAGTATTTTGGATAGGAAGAAGCTTAGTTTTAACCACTCAAAAATGCTTATTCAAGCCAATTTATTTTTACACCATATTACTAATAGACATTTTACATAGGCTATAGGCCTATATAACTAATTGTGTAAGGGATACTAGTTCCTTTACAAGTACAAACTGCACTAAAGTAAAAGCTAATTTTTAATGAAGTAAAAGTATTAGGAACTTAAACCCTTGTTTATACTGCATTACTTTTTAGCTGGATAAAATTAGTCATGGCTATAGTAAAAGTTGTAATTTTTAAATATTTATGATTTTTGTATGCTTTTACTTATACAGCCTATATTTTGTAAATAGATCAAACTAAAGTTTGACCAAAGTAAAGGACAGCTATGCAATTTAAAAGCTGATTCTCAACATGTACTAAATGTTTGCTTTATTTATTATATTCTTAAAACATGCTTCCTTGTGAGCAGGCTTGTATCTCCACAAAACAGACTCTTATTTGGCCTGGTGGAGGACCATCAAGAAAAGTATGGTTTTAATGTTTTATTTCCATGAAATCAGGCAGTTGTCTTTCAAAATCCAGAAAGTTACCCTATGACTTTTTGTTGTTTTGTTTAAAATAATGCAGAAAAAAACTAGAAAAGCACTCAGAGAGCGCAGACCTCCACCAAGGACTACCCCCATTTTTTATATCAATTGTGATAAAATCAGTCTTCTGGGTCAGATCCAGATCAGCCTTTGGAATATGAAAGAGGATCCCATTGTCCATCCCTGAGTCAAATTTCATGGGGTTTGGTCAATAATTAACCGAGATATTGAGAAACAAAATTTTTGGTCCCATTTACCACAATGTTAACTAAAATTTCAAAGTGATCCAGAATCCAGGATTTCTTCTGGATCACCCCCAAAATGAAATCAGTTCTTCCTTTTCACATTTCCAACAAATCCTGAAAATTTCATCAAAATCGGTCGATAACTTTTTGAGTTATGTTGCTAACAAAACAAACAAATAGACAAACGCCGGCAAAAACATAACCTCCTTGGCGGAGGTAATAAAAACAACAATACACTTTTACAGTTATTTTACACTGAACGCATGCACTTATACTAACTCCATAATGTCCGCACTCTGGTCTCTTGCTTATCTCCCCTCTTTATCTCCTTTATACACCACAACAGCTTGTATCTGTGTGTCCCATTGAAGGAGGCTGAGCTGTGGCCAGGAGGCATCTGTTCCTCCGGCACATCTGTTTCCCAATGAGCCTGCATTACCCAGCATGCCGAGGGAGGGACAGCCTTTGTCAGTGCACCATTGTCAATTCCATCATTGTCTACTTGTGTCAGTGCCTCCATAAGTCTAAGGCTATTTGTTCAGATACACTATATGGTCACTTTAGTTAAAAAAAAAAAACGCTTTAATGTATGATGTTTTTTCTCTCTTTTCTCTCTCTCTTCCTCTCTCAACTTTGCTCTCTCTTTGTCAGTCCATTTATAAATCTTTCTCTCTTACTCCCCCTCTCTTTAGCTCACTGTTTGTTCATCTATTTTTCTCTCCTTCCTTCTCAATCTCGTGCTCACGCCCCCTCTCTTCTCTCTCTCTAAATCCTTTTAGTTATCTCTATCTCTCACTCCCCCGTCTTCCTCCTCTCTATCTCTCCTTATCTGTCCATCCATCTTATTCTCTCACTTTCTCAATCCTTCAACCTTTTTTCCCTTCCTCTCTTCTCTCAACCCCTTCTATCTTTTATGTTTATACTCTTTTGTAGTTCTCAATTTCTCCTTCTGTCTCTGTCTGTCTCTGTCTCTCTCTCTCTCTCTCTACTCTCTCTCTCTTTCTCTCTCTGTGTGTGTGTGTGTGTGTTTTCCCAGACCAGTTGTCAAATGAGCAGAGACAGAAACAAAGTCACAGAAAATAATTTATTTTTTTACAAAACAAAAATGTGTAAAGTCCAGTTAAAATGAGGAGTAGCTACTAAAGTGCAGGTGTGTTAGGGTCTGAGACAGAGGTTGGGGATCTGATGATGGGACCATCTCTGTAGCTGTGTTAGGCAGGCGGAGCATGTGCTGATAACAGTGGGGGTGGTTGTGCTGCCACCACCCGTCGTATGGATCACTCACTCTCACATACACACACCTTATGGGAGGGAAACGACCACAAAGAGACGCATTAGTTATATGCTGACTGATCTTCAACAAGTAAGTGTGGTTATCTTCAATTTGTTTTTCATGGAAGTATTAGCCAAAATTAATAAGGATGAACATTTACCTTACAGGGTGAGACAGAAACAAACTGTGTCACATACACCCAAACCACACTGCGACCAAAAGGCAACAAAAAAGCAAGCTGGTAAAACTACCAGTTACATCCCTGCCTGCAAAAATGGTCATTGTCCCAGTGACCAAAGTGACACAGCTCTAGACCTCTCTGTACCGCTGAGGTGATACGCCTCTGGTCACCCTGGTGGGTCGTCTTAGGTCTGCAGTTTCTTGCTAAGCTCTGGAGTCTTCTGATGGCTGAGGGCTCCCTCTAGTGTCTTACTCTGTAGGGATCCATTTGGAGCTGGGGGGCCTCCCTACTTATTATGGAGCTCAGGATAGGTTAAATTAGATTGACAAGATCCTTAAGGCTCTTCCAGCGCTGGTTCTGTCACAGGTAGCAGCGGGTTGCCATGCATCACTTTCTCCAGGTAACAGCTCTATTGACAAATAACGTATACAGTCAATTCAGGGTCTGGTTGTTTTCAGGTAAGGTGTTTCCTACCACTTAATTGCCACCTTGCCATGTGATTTTGCTCTTGTTTTTTTGCTGAGCTATTTCAGTGTCATATTGTTTTTTATTCTTCTCCACAGCAAACTGAAGATGTTTCTAGTGGCAGGTGACCCAGTTCTTCGTAGGTGAGCAGTTGTATCCAGTTGTATTGTGAGTTGTTGTATACCTGCCCAACAACAACAACTTTTTTTTCTGAGATTTAAGGTCATGCAGACTTTTTTGCAGTGTGTTCAGAGATTCTGAATCATAATGAAACCTCATGTTTAAATAAAGTTAGAAAACAAATAAAACACTTTCTAGTAGGCGTTTTCTGAAAAAAAGTGAAAACCTGTCCCAACCAAATGTACCTAATAGTAAATGTAAGTGGTCAAATCTAGTCAAAACAACTTCCATTTTTAAAGTCATGCAGTCTGTTTTTTGCAGTGAGGCTGTGTGCTCCTGTGAACAAAGTTAATCATGAACATCTGTTGTATTGGCGGCCGGACCCCTTGGTGAGTTTTTCTGCTGCCACGAGCTCCGAGTGTCGCCGTGGAGACGCACAGAGGCCCATTCACCAAAAACAATGCCCCCACACCACCCTGGCCCCTCCCACCTCCGCGCCCCAAAGAAAGTCAGGTAATTCATGGCCCTAAAATTCAGATGGATGTCTCACTGGGGAGTCTGTTTACAGCACTGCTTCCACCCAATTCCAAAAACAACTTTAAAGGGCTAGTTTTAGAGGAAGAAGATTTTCGGTATATACATATATTAAATAATTCCTACTATGATACTCATGTGTTTAAGGACTGCTGCCATAGTGATTAACAATTTAAAATATATTATGTCATTTGAATAAATGAATGTCCCTTAAATGACACCGTATAACAGAAAGCTGAAACCTGTGAGTCCTTATTCCCAACCAAAGCACCAATGCAGAGTCACAGAATCACATTTATCAATATTTATTTGGAAAAATAGTCTTGGCTAATTCCTTCATTCAACAAATGGTAAAGGACACAGTGACATAACATTTGTACAATACAATCCCATTTAAATAACATTTTATTAAAAAGTCCCATTGACCTGAAGTGCCTTTGCAAATATCATAATTAAAATAAAAAGCAACTTAAATAATGATAACAAACATCACAAATATACAATATCAAATAAAACAACACAAATAATTAAATTAACTTAAATTAAATCATAACTTTAAATCTTTTTCTTGTTTTTCAGTATTTTACAAAAGGGCAATCTGTATCAAAAACATATGTAATTAAGACAAAGTTTCTGTCCAAAAGAAGAGAAAAGAACAATACTATGTCATGGGGTTTGGAGACACTTCAGTTACACAGTGATCAGTACATTAGGCCACTATGGCCAAACATCACATCCATGCAGCGCTCAGCCTCGGCGCGTGGGGCAGAAAAGGCCTGGGTGCAAATGTTGCAGAAACTGGAGCATGAGTCCATTACATCGTTTACCCCTTTCCCGAAAAAGGCAGTGAAAGCTAGTGGTTCTATGACCATAATATTACCCCGCCAGTCCTCCTCCCACAGGCCGCGCCCCTGCGCTCAGCCTCCTGTAGAGAACCAGCTCATCTGAATATCAGTAAACTATCAGCAGCAGTCTCAAGGCGGGACATCCCCCCGGGTTCAGCAGCATCTGAGGAGTTAAAACTCTCCATAGAGCAATGTGCAACGGGCAGCCAATGCAGCTCTATACCTGTGGAGACAAGAGGCACAGGTCAGGGTATGGACTACAGGCATACAGCACTATCATAGGAGCAGTGACTCAGGTAAGGACTACAAACAACACAAGTCTATGAATGGGGACTCACCTCTGTTGCAATTATACATTCGTCCTTCTCCTCCGACATGACAAACACAGATTTGTACTTGGTGTCCGCACATGCAGACAGTTCTGGGGCTTTCTTTTCTGAAGCATCACTGTTGGGAAACAGAAAGATGAGCTCAGTTATTACATTATATTAGAGAGTAACACATACAATTTAAGGAGAGAAATATGTACCATTTTAATCGTTTGCTTGGTTTCTCCTCAAACTCAAAGGAGTCGAGTGAGTGGCACTTGTCGTCACAGGCAGCCTCTAACATGGAGTCTTTGGCGCTGTGGTCATAGTGCACTTCCTGGAGGTTGTAGTCTCCGGTGAGGGGCCGGCTTTTGTAGCTGCTGCGTCCTGGGGAGGAGCCCTCCTCTGGGTCTGCGCTGCTGAAGTCCATCTTTTTGTTGATGTTTTTGACGCCAGGCATGGGCATGACGCTCACCGCTAGGTCACGGTCGCTGCGGTGACAGTTGTTGGTCAGGTTGAGGTTGTTGATTGGTTCGATTTCACCAGTGACCTCAACTGGCCCTCCACGCTGAGCTTTGGAGCGGTAAAACCCGACCAGTACTGCACAGCCTGCTAAAAGTAACAGGACCAGAGCCACCCCAGAGCCCACAGCCATCCAGGGCACGTCTGACCCCCGCACAGCCGCATGTTCAGGCAAAAGGAACTGACAATTGCGTCCACCATAACCCGGGGCGCAGGCGCACACGTAGCGGTTGTTCCTCTCATGGCAGGTGGCTCCGTTGTGACAGGGATTGTGTTCACAGCGGCTGATGGGTGAGCTGCAGTTCTGGCCTGTGTAGCCAGGTGGGCAGGTACAGGTGTAGCCATCAAGACCCTCCTGACAGGTGCCTCCATTCTGACAGGGGTATGTTCCACACTCGTCGCCCGTGTGGTCACAGTTCATCCCCGTGAAGCCTTCCGGACACTGACAGATGTATGAGTTCACCAGGTCCACACAGCGAGCTCCTGTCAATCAAACACACAAAACTTATAAGAGAAGTGTTTTATAATCTATTAAAAAAATGTAAAAAAAAAACGTTGTTGCCAGATTCTGGACTAGTCGGGCTGTAGTCTCTCACCGTTGGAGCAGGGACTGGAGGTGCAGTGGTCGATCTTCTTCTCGCAGGTGAAGCCTGCGTAGCCGCTGGGACATTGGCAGAAGTAGCCTCCGTCAGGGTTATCGCTGCAGCGCCCCCCATTGGTGCATGGCCCATCAGCACAGGTCATGGCACTGAGCTCACAGTTGTTTCCATAGAAACCATGTGGGCAAGTGCACTTGTATGTGTTTTCCATATCCTTTAGAAGGAAGAGAGTATAACTTTACATGATGTCCAAATGTGATAGTTGGCGCTCATTTGTATTTTTAGGAAAGAATAAATCATCAGGTCGACATGCCAGGTTGACTAAAGCAAAAAAAGTACAAAATTTGCAACTGTCCACATTATTTGTTTTTACATTTACAGATTAAGTGCCAAGGATAATATATTGCTTTCACTTAAACAAAAGTATTTTATCTCCATCTGGTTTAGAGTCACTTTTCATCCTTTGGTCCTTAGGTCATTTTTTTTTTGGAACTAGAGGAGCAATTTTGTAATCTAATTTTAGACCTGGTTTACACCTAGAATAGTCCTGTTTTAGAGCTTAGCTGGCTGAAATGTTCGAAAACCACTGCTATTTATGATTTCAGAATGATGAAAAAGTCGGACTGTTTCTATACTGTTTGTGAATTTAAACCAAAATATTATATCTATAAATGGTGAAAAGTACTCAAAATGTCACCAATAACAGGAGGCTGAACCCCATGAATAGCCCTTTTCAGCTTACTGTTACAACAACAGTTACTCAACAAGTCATTTTCAGTGCTACCCACTGCTGTCACTGTGCCACATGTTGCCTATTGTTTAAACTATGTATCTTTTAATCTGTTTTTTAGCAGGCTTACCGTACAGCTCCCTCCATTGCGACAGGGGTTTCCAGCGCATTCGTTGACTTGGATTTCGCAGCTGGCTCCAGTGAATCCCGGGCGACACGAACAGGTGTAACTGCCCTGGCCTGTGTTACTACAAGTGGCTCCATTCATGCAGGGTTTGTGGTGAGTGCAGTAGTTTAGATCTGTGGAAAAAAAGAGGCAGAGAAAGAGGGAGAGTGAGTAACACATGTGGATTAGGTCTGGCGACAGTGAGGCCTTTTGTCGTATGAACACTTGCGCTCCTCTTGCTCTGCTTCTGTCTCTCCAGTGGTTTTTTGTTACCGCTCTAGTCGCCGCTGGCCTGCTGTCCAAGATCCTCATCCCCCAAAACAACTGCTGTTCTGTTGACCCCCCTTTAAACTAGCCACCCCACCCACCCTGACTCCTTTTTATGTCTGGTGCACACAAATGCATTGGAAATAGCTTCATGTTGCCACCCACAGACAACTTCAAACTTCAAAAGACTCATTCCAGGAGTCAGATTTAACTTTTTATTATTAGGTATTGTTCATGTACTTAAGTAACTGTTGGCTGTGAAATTTCTGTCATTTATATAAAAGTTTTGGTTTGCTTTTGTCTATTTTGGATCTAAGAGAGTCCAGTAATTCATCAAGGGAATATAAAATTGCACTGTTCCTGGACTTTTATATCTTTATTAGAATGTAATGTTTACCATTTTGCTAAATGTTTAGGCTCTTCAGTTCGATGGTTTCTATGTTTGTATGCATCTTAACTGTGAAACTTTTATTTCATTTAATAAAGCCGTTCACTCCCCTATTTCCATTCAGGGCACCACTATAAGTAAGCCTATACTAGCAACTCTGCATTATAAGCAACAGTGAACACACAATTATACTATAGGAGACTGAATGTAGATTATCCAATTCGCTTAATACAATAATCTAAATCTCACCTTGGTTGCAGAAGAGACCACCCCATCCTTCTTGGCAGTTACACTGCCAGGGCTGTTGGCAGGTCCCGTGGAGGCAGCCCGGATAGCGGATACACTCATCGCAGTATCGCCCTTTGAATCCTACTCTGCACCTGTTCAAATAAAAATAAGGAAAAACACAGGTGAGTTTGGGCCAATCACATTACCTTTTGCTAAATAACCAGCCAATCATGGTACACTTACTTGCACTCGCCTGGTTTCTCGCAAAATCCGTGTTCGTCATCACACCCAGGAAGACAGATGGCTGTAAAAAACATTTAAAAGTATTTAAAAAATGATAGAAAATAAAGTGATTACAAGTAAATACTATATTACAATTTAAATTTTAAATCTATCCACTCGTAATTTTTTTCTCTTTATTTCATTTGATATGTTCTTTCTTGTTAACCGAGGCTTTTTTTCCCCCCAGATGTATATAACTTTCAAAAACAATTTTCAGTTGAAGTTTTTACATACAATACAATATACAATACAATACATAAAGTATATAAAGTAAATGCTTTTCTGTATCTGGTGTCTAAAACAGTAACAATGACCAATGCCTTTTCCCCTAACCCTTTTGTCAGCAACCTGTTTCAATTCAAAATATCACAATCTCTCTGTGTTATCTTGAATGCAAACTTTTTCAACTAAATTCAAAGTTACTGACTACAATAGCCCTGCCAATTGTCCTAAGCCTGGTGGATGCTACCTCTTGCTTATCTCTTTATCAGCGTGGAAGAATTTGCTGCTTAACATAGGCCTGGGACAAAGGCAATAGTGTGTGAATGCAAGCCCCCTTAAGACCCCACCCCACCTCCACTACCACCAAACTCCTTTCTTTTTTTCCTCCCTTCTTCTTTTGCTTCAGGGTCAAAACTCTTTTATTCTCCCCCTCTTTTGCGCGCTCCCCTTAATGTCTCGGATTGGGGCAGATAAGAGTGGACAGGTGGCGAGTGTATTGCCAGTGCGAGACAGCTGCTCCATTGTCTACACTCTGCCGGCAGCTGCCTACTTCAAACAATACATGCCCCGCCTCGACCAATCAAAAGCCAAGCCCACCGCGGCACGGGCCAATCCGGAGGCAGCATGTAAATTTATGGCACGCGTGAGATTATTCCCCCAAAAAACTTTCCTTAGAATAAATCAAGTGGTCGTGTGGGAGAGGAGGAGAGGAGAAGAGGAGGAGGTGGGGAGGATGGGGGGGAGTTAGGGCACTGGGGCTGTTTACGCATAAGTTGTCTTCGCCCTTTCTAACGGCACTCACTCATTAGTCAAGCTGAATTGCACTTTGGATACAAGAAACTGGGCAAAACAGACCAAGCTAAGCCATCATTTTCAGTTTGATATTTGAACTGTTTTGGCTATGTTTTGGTATACATAATTTATCACTTGGCTGAAATACAATGAATGAATAGCTGTTTTGATGGCTAAACCCAATCAACTCCTATACGTCTCAATAATTACCTCAATGTACAATGTGCTTTATTACCTAAGATGTAATTGAAATGTCTATGCATTTCAGCCCATTTCTAAATAGTGGAGAACCATACTATTTTGGAAGTTGAACCAATATGCCAGCTTTGATATGTGCAACTTTCACTGGCTTTTTGTCTACTTTCTTCTGTTATAGTCAAGAATCAAAGCACATTTGAAATTAAGCTTTGTCTAAGTTTCGTATGCGATATCAATCCACTTCCTATTCACAATACAAGAAACAACACATCCTCAACTTCTAACCTACTTTCCAATGGCGTTCTTTCCAGTTTAATCAACCAGTTTCTATCCTAATTATTTGTTCTACTCACGTTCTGTGCAGTATTGTCCTTTCCAGCCAGCATCACAGACGATTTCTCCTCTCTCTCCACAGGTGAAGTGTCCGAAAGCATCGTCCCTGGGTCTGCAGAAGACGGAGCATCCCTCGCCATAGTAGTGCTCATCACATACAAATCTATATGAGTATTTGAGTTCAGTTCTTCCGCTGCTGTGGAGGTCCTGGGACCATTCGTCGCCAACAGTTAGGTGCCTCTGTGTTGTCATAGTGCTGATGATGCGATCTGGGTTTTCTACAATGAATAAAAAGAAAGTTATTAAAAGTGTAACAGAACAGTGTTGTGGGTTGGAATTATGGAATCACATATGTTTGGCTAATTTATAGATAGGATGAACTCAAGCATTGCTACAACCAATTAGGGAGTTCTGAACTGTTCTTCACCTATCTCACAATTTCTACACTTCTTGATTAGTGAAATCCCTTTGTATTTTTTTAAAGTTATTCACGAAACTCCATATACTTCAACAAGTTTGATAAGGGAAACCTGTTTTGACACGCTCAACGTTTACAATAGGGTCTTCTTTTGTGGGTTTTACGAATAACACAACAGCATAGTGCAAGACGCATACTGAATCCTCTATGAGACAAAAGACGCATGGGAAAGGGAACGTGCGCGCGTGTGTGACGTGCGCGTGGCGTGCGTAAAAGGCTCGTGTGGGGCTCGTTACCTGTGGAGAGGTCGTCTTTGGAGTCCGTGTGCAATGCCTCGATGATCAGTGAGAAGGTCCCCTGGGAACACAAATGGCTTGGTGAGACAGGTGGCCAGCGTGATGCGGCGATAACATCAGGCAAGAAAAGACCCAAGGCGACTATAGCGCTAGCGTGCACCCAATGAAACTAAACACCGCTTTTACGAGAGACAAAAAGGCGCCATTTCATCTGTCTTCACGCTTTTACGCACGGTTACTTTTACTACTGTGCACACTTACCGGCCACGTGAAGCCGAAGTTTATCCTGACTGGGTTGGTGAAGGCGCTCTCCGGAATGGCTTCGGGGACTTGGAAGGAGTTGGACCCAAGCACTGGCGTCACAGCTCCGCCGTACGTACACGGGGGCTCAGGCGACGCGTTGGGCTGGTAGTGCTTGAGACAGATTCTGAAAAATGTTTTACACTCGCACTGCTGTTGGAAAGATGACGTCAGTCCGCCTTTACAGCAGTTTTTGTTTCCCTGTATTCCCTTCTTGTTCAAAAATTCTTGTAACTTCAGCTCAAAGACTCCCGAACACAAGCCCTGCAAAGAAAGTTACTCTAGTTAGCGCACTGAAGGATGCTGTAGTTTGTACCAATCAAGTGAGCTACAATACAAAAAAGTGCAAGTTATCACCATAATACAACTTGCATCTACTTTCTTGACATGAAAACTACCTGTTAATTCTAATTTCAATACTTTGCTATCTGTTCTACGTAACTTTAATGCGTGCGTAAAAGTTCATTATAGCGACTCTTACCTGGCAAAGTAGCATAGACATGACGGAGAAAGTCAGCAGGATAACGTGCCCCATATTCAATAAATATAAAATAAATATAAAATAAATAGGTGAAGAGCTTGGGTGCCTCCTCTGTTTCAGTCCCGCTGTTGTTGATGCATCGAGAGCGCGCTTCTGTCTCTTTCATTCATTGAGTCGTGTCCCGAGGAGCACGAATATAAAAGCGGTAATTCCCAAAAGTTCGCTGCGTCTTGAGTCCACCACGCGTTATAATCCAATACTGAAAATCCTTATGGTGGAAGCGTGGACGGGGTGTTTTTCTGTTTCTCAATTGTCCAACATGCTTCCCTTGTCCCGTTTGTGTCTTTCTGTGGGCTGTGCGCGTGCCTCTGTGCCGTTATATACCACCGGACACATGCTATGGTAATGACATGGAAATGCACCTCCTCCTCCCTCCACACTGCACTGTCTCCCAATCTGGCCCTGTGCCTTTACAATAGAGCAACATCACAGCAGCGTGGGAGCGCTTTAGTCCCGGGTTAGCCCTGGTTTACTGCTAGTTTAGGCTATGGCTTTATTTTGGGATTGTTTGTAGTTTAGACGGGGTTATTTCACGATTGGTTTTGAAATCTACCTGCTGCTGTATGCCTAAATGTAGTTTCTAGTTTTTGTTTTGAAAATCTTAAAGTTTCCATTGAAATGTTTTGTGCTTGGTGGAGTAAGCCTTTAGCATTTGGGCTAGCTGGCTAATGGTGCCATGGTGCCTTTATCAAATTACACTTTGGTACAGTTAGAATCCATTTTTTGTTGACAAGAGAAAGCAGACCACACTTGTTGATTTAAAAAGTGCTCTATGTAACTTTTCTGGGAGATGATTCACCAGCTGCTTGTTTCCATAGAGATTTTATTGCTTTCCTGGAATGTTCCACAGTATGGCAGTAAGCCGCCAAACCAAGTTACAGATCAATTGCAGAACAGTACATTTTCAAATTCTGACAGACATATAAACAGTGTAGAGGTTCTGCCCCCTTCAACTGCCCTTATGTTGTTGGGCAAGACACTTTACCCACCTTACCTATGTATGAATATGGCGGTCTTCAGAGCAGCAGATGGCGCAGATTGGCAGTCTTGCTTCCATTAGTCTACACCATGGCAGCTGTGGCTGAAGAAGTAGCTTACCACATTCAAGTATGAAGAAGCTGGATATTTTTATTTTATTTATTCAGTATTTTACCAGGTAAGTCAGTTGAGAACACCTCCTCATTTGCAATGACAACTTGACCAAGAGGCAGCACAAAACAGCACAAGAAGAATACGCTCACACATCAACCATAACAAGAAACAGTGAAAAGAGATGTGAGACAGTGAAACATTTGCAGAATAAAGATATAAAAGTGTTAAAAGCATCTGCAATGTCTGTTGAAGGTGGTTCCAGTCATTTGCTGCAGAGAACTGAAATGAGGAGCGACCCAAAGCTGTGCAGGCTTTAGGAATAACCAGGGTCATGCATGTGTTGGAGTGCAGTGTGCGGCTAGAGCTGTGGATGTGCAGTGAGCTGAGGTAGGATGGAGTGTTACATGTTATTAAACATTTGTAAATGAACAATAACCAGTGAGTTTGTCTGTGGGTGTGGAGAGAGTGTCACTTCACCAGGAAATAAAGTGCACAGTAATGGGTACACGAAGCACCTGTGACAAAACGGATGGCTGCATGGTAAATCATCACTATGAGTTCCTGGAAAAAGGGTATATGGAAAAAGGTGCATTATGTAACCTTTCTGGAGAAGGAGGATACACCTGCTTGTCTCTGTGGTGATGTTACTGCCTTGCCTAGAGATGTAAGTAATTATGAAACTAATAGTATTAACAATAACTAATAACACACTTTTAACAGATGGTGATAATTCTGATCTTGAGAGCTTTGAAAGCAGTCTGAATAAAATGTATTATTATTATTAAACATGTATTATTAGTCACGTCAGTGTACATTTTTTCAGACACTTGGACACAGACCCACCAGTTGAGACTCTCAGGAGGCATTTGATTGACAGCTGATAGTAACATATTCCTCCTCCAGCTCCATGGACCTGGTGCTGTGTTGTGCCTCCTCCTACACTACACTGTCACATTAGCATTAGCATTTAGCATTCTCTCACAGTGAAGCAATATGACCTTCCACAGCTGCTTCCAGGGGTCTATAGGATTTTGGAGATTAAAATATGCTGCAGACTAGATTATACTGTTATTGCTCTTTCTAACTACTTTGATGCCATGAAGAAATATCATATTGTATTGTCCATATGACTCACCTAAAAATGTATAATAACATTGTGCTGTTGATTTGGAAAGTTTCAGAATTTTCTGCAACAGGAATCATTCTTTTGATAGTTTTTTGGGATTAGAGATGTAACATGATTTGACATATCTTGACATATAACACATGGGGCAATTATTGTTAACTTTTATTGAATCAAACTTTTATTGCAAAAACACAATTAGAAATCTTTGTTATTTGACATAGAATAGAAAATGATTGTGTTGTACTCAGTGTGTACGTTTTAACATTTAGAAGTATGTGATTTTTCTTTCTTTGTCCTGTGAAAAGTATTAAGTTACACGAAAAACATATTGCTGACTGATCTGTGTCAACATGCATGTGAACAGGTGTATTTAAGAAGTTGGCCAGTAAGTGCTTCACATGCAGACCAATATGTGATTATAATCTGGACTTTTAAAATGAAATGTACTATTTCCACACAAACAGTTGAGAAACAAGAGGCAGTTTCCTGCGCAAGTTGTGCTTTCCTTTCATTAAAAAAAAAAAAAAAAAAAAAACTGATAACAAAGCAAAACAAAAACATCAAGTTTGTGAAATGGTAGTGTATTGTTTTGTATCATGCTCTTATATATTCATGAAAAATGGCTATGTGGGAATGCTGCAGAGAGCTTCCTGGTTTTGTAGACTTGTGGCCTAACTCTTGTAAGATTGGGCTAGCACTACTAATTGTATAAGGAGGGTTTCAGTAATGCCTAGGGGAGATCACAAGATTACTCAAATACGCATTAGATAACACATAAACCCACTTCAAGCTTCTTTTTCATGTGAGAACAAAGTTATAGCATGGAACAAAGCTCCAAAAAGTTGACTTTCCATGATACCCCATCGTTTTAGTTAAGACCAAATTGGCCTAGCAATGTGAGGACTCCAGAAAACTGTTGAATGTCAGAGCTTTTTAGCATGAGACTGTCAATCACTCCCTGTTAGTCCTCTGCAGGGGATCATATGTGCTCCAGATCTATCAATAACCTGCAGATGGACCCTCCAAAACTGAAAAGACACAGATCAATACAGCCATCGGCATTATAACTGTATAGTACTGACTTAGTATTTCTTAACATTTGAATGACAGTCAGTGGGGGACAATCTTTAACTCTGCATGAGATTTCCAATTATCAACTGTAAACCACTTCTGTTGAAAATTCAAGCATCCAATTAACCATGTATGCATTCTGAAAGTGAAGTGTGTTGATTTAAAACACATTCTAATCACAGCTATGTTCTTTAATGGGAAATTAAGAAAACTGACTTAAATTATAGGAAAAGGGGCATCCATAACTTTAGGTATATGGATTTACTGCATGAGGTCCACCATTTCTCTAATAATTTTAGTCAAGGTTTAAGGTTCAGGTATATTTTATGAATCCCTCATGATCCATTTGTGACTGAAATGTATTCTTGCATTTGACCCTTCCTTTAACCAGTGCTTCCAGGGCATTCTGCCCTGTGCTATTGTTGCCCAATGTTTTGGCTAGATGGGGGAAACTTTTGAATTTATACCATTAATTTTTTTTACCATTTATATTTTTGATCTTTGTCATTATATTTATGTCTCTGTGTGAGCTACTGTGTCCAGATAATTTCCCTTGTGGATAAACAAAAAAACAAAACAAACAAAACAAAAAAAAAAAAAAAAACAATGGTCTAAACTGGAGTGTCTGGAAGAAACCCATCCAGACATGGGGAGAAACATGCAAACTCCACAGCAGCCCAGTCCACCAATATATATAATGCAAAGGTCAAGAAGAACAGGAAAATAGGGACATGCTATCAAACTCAAGATAAAGATAAATTATGCTGTAAAGAGTTACAATAAACTAACACAACACTATCAGCATAATAAAGTTACATGACTATGTAGTTTACGAGGACAGCCAGAACCATACGCTCTGACAAAACTTTAGTTTTAGTCTGGTTCTGTCAAAGCAGACATGGCTGTTTATATGTAAACAAGGAGGAAAAAATAACACAGAGGACTAAAACAGCTCAGTTTTCTACAGAATTAGCAATTAAAGCACTCAACTATTACTTATCTCAGTTAAAATAAGTTATATACTTTGTTCTGAATGTTAAAAGAATTTTAGAGAGGAGATGTCTTCCGCATTTGAGACATGACACAAATTAGCAGCTGTGCCTGGATCTTTCCAAGTTAGCACAGAGGTTTTTATGCTCTATGGTCCATTTCCAGACCCTTCTCTATTCAGACAGAATGCTGAATACCTTAGATAAGACTAATAAATATGTAAGTAACAAGGCGTGATTAAAAGATAAACCTTTTTTTTAAATCAGTCTCAGAGTGGAGATATTTACTTGGTCTTAAAATATAATGCCAATATGATATAGAAGGTTATATATATATATATTTTTTTTTTACAAAATGCTAAAGTGCCAGATTAAAGTAAAGATATGGACTTTTTCTTCAGTATAAATAGTAACAGAGATAGGTCATTTAGTGTGAGTTGAGTGTTATTAGTGTGATAAGATAATGTTTGATGTCCAATCAAGAAATGTTAAGTCATCAATAGATACAGTGCTGCTTAAATGATGGCAATACAGTCTAAGAAATGCATCAAGAGGGCAGAACATGTTTGTCCCTCCCCCAAAGGAAAACTCTGCTCCCTCTGCTATAAATGGCTGCAAATCTTAATAGGAATACAATCAAACATCAATGCAGATATGAGCAGAGTAGCCCAAAAATATACTCAAGTAAGACTAACATTACTTGGAAAATAATATTACACAAGTAAAGTATGAAATAGTTCAAGAAATTACTTGAGTAAGAGTGAAAAGCTATTTGGGGAAAAATTGAGTCAGGACGTAACATCAGATTTAACTTAACTGGAAGGACATGATATCAAATAGTGCACAAAATGTAGTATTGTCAAGATAAAGTTTTTTGGAATTTGTGGAAGTTATTTTTAGATCAGAGTACTGTTACTTCTTAAATATTACTTAACTGAGTAAGAGTAGCTGAGTATTATACCCACTTCAGTATTAAGTTCACAAATGAACTGGTGAAAACATGTTTGGTGCATTTGAATGTGAATGTTTGAAACGTATACGTATACGTTTGAAACTCTAAGCCTCAAAAATGTGGTCCAATTGTCAAAAAAAGTGTGTTGAAATGAATCTCTAAAACAGAAGAACCCTGACTGAGCTAATTGTTTACACTCCTCCTTTTTTCTTTTCATCCACACGCACGCGCACGCCCTCTCACGCGCACGACACAGTTCTTAAGTTATTTCTAATTGTGGGAAGAATTTGGGTCTTGAATTGCCACCAAATAAGCGACGACTAAAAGAAAACATTCCTTGGCACAGCAACGCGATGAGGTAAACGACTCCTGCCTGCGCGCGCTCTCCTTCAGTGAATAGAAAAGAAGCGCGTGCGAGCGACAGGGCACGCGCATAGCGGAGTCGGCTCGCGTGGCCAGCGTCATTGTGAGAGCGCAAGGAGTGAGTTGGCTTCTCTCCTCAGCTGTATGGTAATGCGCTGCGCACCTGCTCCTCTGCGAGCGGGAGCGCGCCTCTCTCAGCTCTGCGCGCTCCCCCGGCTTTTACGCACGCCGTTACGCACAGACACACACACGTCCGCACGCGCACAAACACCTGTCCCGCTTCCTCTACACACTTTTCACTCACATCAAACAAACGGGTCATTTCTCAGCGCGTGTTCATGCCTTTGGTTGGTTCTGCGTTTTTTGGGCTACAGTTTGGGGTTTAGCCAAAGAGCGTGCAGGGGCGCAGTTATGGAGGGGAGCTCCTTACTTGACTAATGGTGGTAGGCTGCTTAATTGTACTGGAATAGTCCGCCAACTACAACAACTATAATAATAATAATAATAATAACAATAATAATAATAATAATAATAATAATAATATTATTATTATTATTATTATTATTATTATTATTGACTTACTTATGAAATCAATCCATTCATTTTTATAACAATATAAAATATAGAGCACTATAAATATGAATCTTTGTGCCACATCACCAGTTTGTAACATAGAAGCACTGGTGCTGTTTAGTGTATGAATTTGATTGCATTTTTGCAGTAAAACACAATATGCTGTAATTTACAAGAGTAATGCATTTTACCATTTTGGACCATCTTCAATTGCTCATTTGTGCCCAGGGTGCCCATATTACTAATTGTTTCTGTATGAAGAATGGCAGGTTCTACTCTACAGCCAACCTATTCTAAACAAACCCAGTGAAAGTGAAGCTCTCTACCCCTCTCAGTTGGTTTGTGTATATGCAGACATCATAAATTCTGGATGAAGGCTCTGAAGACTCCAGTGGGAGGTTTGTGAGGCTCCTGGGGGCCATAGTAACACACAGCTTCTCTAAGCAGGTGTCCTCCACAGCCCAAGGAGAGATATATGACCGGACTGGACTTTGTCTGCTAGTGCTGCTGTTGCTGCTAGTATGATGGCACAATGACTCTCCTCTTTGCAAGAACGTTCCAGCTCTGACTTCTGGGCTGCCCTGTTTCCTCCATCAATCCAAAACATGAACAGTAAATTCCACACGCTCAGTTAATCAGTCAGTAGCTCAAGATCTGGAGAAGGAACCCCAGGTGCAGTGGACTAAATTTCCTACTCTTAAATCTATCTAAGCCTTAATTTGTCTACTGCTACTATTACTGCTACCCCACTACTGCCAACACTACTACAACAACAGCTACTACTACTACTCTACTACTATTGCCGCAAGTTTATTTTACAAGTTTGTTTTAAGCAGCAAAAATAACTGTATTAGCAGAATAAACATATCTGCAAGGCAGATATGTTTATCCCATACTGAGGAATATTCAAATGAAAGCAACAGGGTGGACGCACGCATGTACTGCACCTTCTTACAGAAATGCTACATAGTGCAGTTTTAAAAGAACTTTATGTAGCCTGAATTTTATTAGTTTTAAAAAAGGTAATCACACCTGAACCTGAGTTGCCAATAAATTAACATGTAAGGACATATACAAGGTTTCCACATGTTCAGTAATTGGACAGCATATACAGCAGCATAATGGCTGGCTACAGGTGCTGTGGTTTAGGTAGTGAGGATTCAGATTAAAAAGAGACCTTCCAACTGGATTTTGGCATTCAAACACAGTTCTGATTGAATAATTGCCTTGAGAACCAAAACATTAGATTATAATGTAAATAACTTGACCATATTTGTTGTAATTAAGAATACATTAGCATTACAATTCTTACATGTGACATATTCATGATTGTTGGACATTAAAACTGAATGCAATGCAAAGTCAAAAAAGTGAGTATATTTTTTATAAATATTTGTATTACTCAAGTATTAGTTTGAATTGTTGGCCTTTATTGTTTTATTAACACCACAAAGTATTGATTATTATCTTACATAAAAGAAGACAAAAACATAATGCTTTTTGAAATGCAATGAATAAGTTCATTGGGCACAGAAGAATTTGCCCACAGCTGCACACAGTCGAGAGAGTCCCGTCTTCTTAGGAGGAAGTTGCTGAGGCGATTGTCGATGTGTTTCAACATAGATTCCTAAAAGGCCTCATCCTCTGCGCTCATCTGAGCCTACTGCAGTTTAATATCCTTTAGGAGGTCTTTGGCTGCACCTTTTCCCACAGCCCTCCAAAAACGCCTTCCATTTCACCCTCTGGTTCACTGTAAAAGAATCATGATTAAGTGCTGTTCTAACAGTATCAGTAATTGATAAGATAAGATCTATGTATAGCAGTGTTTCTATATAGGAGCAAATGTTTTTTTTTGCATTTTACCTCGACATCTCAGGTCCAACAATCAGAGGCCTTTTTAAGGTATTCTACAATCTCCTCTACAATGACATCAGGAGATCCGCACATATCCTGATGATCCTGATTCCAACACGTTTCAGAATTTAATGAAAGTCCTGTTCTCCATCAGGTCCTTTTTCGTCCACCTGCTGCTTAATAACCTGGTTCAACGTAAATATAGATGAAATAAATATTAATTATTAATAATGGCATTCAAATGTGGGATAAGCTCTAGAAACAAATAACACAAATTTAGAAACAAACTGCAACCAAATGCTTTGACCAACAGTTTATATTTCCAGCAAGTTTCACATCTCATCTACTGGGGAAAAAAAAATCTAATACATTTCACAGCTTTAAATGTACTCTACTATTGTTCTTATTTATAGATATTTAAGCTTTACAGATATAATGTTTGTGTCATAAAAAGTACATCTTTGTCTTTGTACCTGTAGAGTTGTTGAGATGTTTTTATCAATTAGGGGGTTGTACTTGGGGCACTCAAATTCCAATACCTCTAACATTTTGGCTGCTGCATTGTGTTTGGCAGCTTTCTTGGTAGGACCTGTCCCAACTGCATCTACCCCCTGCACTGAGACCCTCATAGTGAAGAGCCAGCCCCAGGGGAGAAGCCTGGAGTCTAACAGCACGTACTTCGGGAACCCCCACCCATTTGCCTGTGCCACTTCGAACAGGTGCCCATTGGGTTTAAGGTCCATTTTACGACACATTTCCTTCAGAGGTTCCAGAATGTTGACCACTGCACGGGCTCTGGCCTGTTTCTTGGAGTGAGCCTGACCCATAGCTGAGAGAATTCCCACATTGATAGTGATGGAGTAGATCCTGTTGTGGACAGGGCCACTCTCCTGACAGTCAACAAAGCCATTGGTCAGGTTGTACTTTGTTTCCAGATAATTTTCCTGTTAACCCAAATCAAAATCAAATATTCACTGTATGGTCATTCCCACACTCAAGAACACATTTGCTCATCAATATCACAACATACAGAATGAGATTTAGTTTGGTTATTGTAGTTTTAGGAGCAGACTGGCACAAGTGTAAACTGCAGTCTGATGTGCGTAAGTTTTGAATACATGTATATTTTTTATTGATAAATGACTGTTAAGTTTTTAGTTGTTTCTGTTGGTTAAATCAACATTTTTGTGAAGCCTCGACTGGTAAAATACATCTGATTGAATAGCCTCACTGTTTGGAGAAGCTGAACAAAGCTCCATTGAAAACTGATATCTTGTCACGACCGTTTATGTATTCATATAAGCATAAACTTTGAACTAGTATTAAGCAACAGATGTTCATTTTGTCTTCTTATATACTTTAACTTCTTGGGTTCTTTTTAAAGACAATGCAGTAAAGTGTATTTACCTTGTTGACATGTTTCGGCTGCTAGCTGCAAGCCATCTTCAGAACTGTCACCGGTGTTGGTGGTGACGTGTCGTATATCAGCTGTTGTTACTTCCTGTAGGCGTGGTCAGCCTGATGGACCTGGCAGGTCGCTCAGACTGACCACGCCTCCCGTCGCCCGGTGTTCTCTGGAGGAGGGTGTCCCAGGTGTGTGAAAGGAGGAACGCGCCGTCATCACGGTTAATGCTGTCCGTGCCTCGTTTCCTGATTTCAATGGCCTCCTTGATCCAGCGTTTGAACTTGTTGTTTTCCGATCCAATGATCCGAGCCCCGTCCCAATCCATAATGTGGTTGTTCCTTTTACAGTGGTCTGATATGGGGGATTTTAGGTTTTCCTGTTCTGCTTTGTCTTTTTGCGTTCTGGTGAGTCTCCCTGACGTTTCCTTCTCGCATTCCTTTTGGTGTTCCTTTTTTGGGATGTGAAATGCCCGGCCTGTTTCCCCTATGTATGATTTATTGCATGATTTGCATTGAATTTCGTAGATGGCATTGCATTTTTGTTCTTGTGGGATTTTGTCCTTGGGGTGTACGAGCTGTTGACGGAGTTTTGTGTATGGTTTTACTACAGTGCTTATGTTGTGTTTTTTCATGGCTCTCTGGATGGGTTCGGTTATTCCTCTGATGTATGGTAGTGTGACTATGTTTTTGTCCTGCTGCCCTGTGTTGAATTGTTGATTGTTGGGAAAAAAACACAACAATCCAACACAAAATACAATATAAAAATCAATGCAGGAGACTAAAACCAGCATTTATTCTTTTAAAAGAACAAACAAACAAATAAGACAAACAGATCCAAATGTGTTATTTGTCTGTTATTTATCTCTCAAGTAACCACAGAACAGTTTTGTTTAAATAAAAATTCAAATTCATTATGAGACTTTCTGGGTCAACTACGACCTGTAAATAGTCTTATTACATCAACTGATACATCCAAACAGGATATCAACGGATCCGATAACTGGAAGCCGATATCTGATCCATAACATTTTTCAGTATTGGCACTGATGTCCAATACAAGTATCGGATCAGTGCATATATAGTTCCTTTATCTTACTAGAAAATGAGCTAGAATTATCAGGGTCCATCCCCCCCTCCCACTGCAGTCTTTAGCCTGGTCATGATGTCTTGTAGTTACTGATTAGCCTCAGTCAATGCAACCAACCCTAAACAAAATCCACTCATTTATAAAGCTGTCACTCTTTTCTTTCTCTACCACCCCAAAATGGCAGCTGAACCATGACCATTGCAATTATCCTCAAACAAGGAAATTTGTGCTTTTTTCAGTGCTGTGATTTGTGGCACAGAAAGAAGAATTATTGTGACACTAAATGAACCCTCAGACAACAAAAACTTACTGGCCAGTGGCATGTCCAATATTCAGAAAGTCATTAGAAGAATAGGGGCTAATTGTACAGAATTTATGCTCATTAGTATATGAATAGTTTGAATTATATTAAGCCTAATATTACAATTAAAATAATGTATATCGTTCAAACTGGCTGCACCACATCAAAATTTGGACTAAAAAACTATTAAATTTGGGACTATATCAGGACTAAACAAGATCTAGAACATGGCTAGTTCAGTTCTACTTCTAATACTACTACTACTAATACTAATACTATTACTACTATTATTAGTACTATAACTTTTAGTACTATAACTTTTACAACTATTACTACTACTGCTAATACTACAACAAGTTCTTGAGAAGAATGAAAGGTTGATTAAACATGCACAAATCAAATAAAACACAACTCCAGAGAGGTTTTAGAGAAGGAAAAAACATTATGTTAAGTATAAATGGTTTATACAGTGCTAAACAAAATTGTCTTTTGATTGAATAAAACATTCAAAATTTCAACCTGAGCAAATAACCCAGTGAATTTAATGAGAGGAGCCACTGAACTGAGTGAAACTAATGTGACATAAACAGGAGGTGACTGGGACCATCCAGCGCTGCATCTGAACCACGACCAAAACAATTAACATCAACTCAAAATCAATAATGTTTTCATTGCTCCACAGAACAAAGTGCAGCCTTATAGAAATGTACATGGACCTGGACTGGGGGAGCTCTGGTTTTACAATCATGCAACTACATACTGGTTAAATTTCACTTTTGGCATTCAAAATTACAAAGAGACACTTTAGTTTTGGGGCTACATAACTGCTACATGCAGATTAAGGTAAAAGTTAAGATCATGTTGATGCTAAAACAGTGATTAAATGGTAAATGAAAAAAGTTAAGGGTTAATAGTGTACTTTATAATCGCACAATTAAAACAAATCTAATTACTAACTACTTAGTATGCATATTACTGCTAGTTCATCACTAATATGTAAACTAAAGTGCTTTCTATTTTGCTGCATACAAGTTTTACAGTGCCCTAAGTTAATAACGGCAAACTCAGTGCACTGTGGTTGCATAATGCTGTTTGATAGACAGACTAAACAGGTTAAAAAAGGTCTCCTGTTAAAAGATTAAAATGTTAAAAGTTGCAGTCGATAGATAATCAGTTAGTGCTGAGGAGTACTTAGGAGTTGGAAAGTTTCTGACCCTGCAAGACCAAACTAACTTCTGCAGAGATTTACCCACAAGGAAAACTGACATTTGACCCGCCCTGGGACTCATCTCAAGATCTGAGCCCAGGGTCTTGGTCAGGATTCAACTAGACGAACTTTACAGACTGAGTACTGCTTACATATAGTTGATGCATGCCTCAATATAAGAGTTAAATATTTAAGAAGAGAAATATTATGCAAAATCAGCTTTTAACCTTGTTATAATGGTGTTCAGGGTTGTAGTTGTATTAATGTATTTTTTTGTATTCTAGGCTTGGGTGGAGATTTTTTTTTTCACCTACCCCCTATCTCCACACACATTCTTACACTTAGTGCGGATATGAAAAATTAAGCTAGTGATACATGTAGGGTGGTAAAATATCCACTTGTCAAAAATAAAAACAAATACAAGTAAATTCAAATCTGCTTTTTACAACTATGTTGTAGCAAAAAAAAAAAACTGCCCTGTTTATAGACAGGTATTTCTGAGTCCAGACACCTGGCTGCAGGGGTGAGGGTTGGATCTGTTAAGTTTAGGAACATACTAGGTTAAGGTTAGTGAAAAAGTTAAACAAAAAACAAAAAACAAAAAACTTGGGTTTGTTTCATAGAAACAGAAGTTCTATTGAATAGTTGGACATTTTTCCACAAGTGACCATGAAAACAACTTTGGATAGCAGAATAGCAAAGAGAGTTGGCAGCCATCAGACAGTTCTATTGACACTACCATTCCAAATACAGTCCTATCCTAAAATCAAAGGAATACATAGTGATGCTTGATCAAATTTCAAGAAAACTAGAACACACAGCTCTGGAGCATGCATGTTCATTTTTTCTTCTCCAACTGTGATGATTAATAAATCCATAGCCATTTAACACTATAATGTAATGTAACTCAAACTACTAAAAAACTGTTAGCTACAGAGGGTATTATGTATTCCATAACTAAATACATTTTCAAGACAGTAACAGGCAACAGGAACTTTTTGTTACATCATATAAGTTCCTTGACAATTCCAGTTCTGAGAAGTTTCTGCAATCTGGACTTGTTTTTAAATGAGGGGCGTTTCTCCTCTCATTGGATCCATTAACTGTCCTGATCAAAGAAAAACATGTCACTAAATCAGTGTATGTAAACGTTGGTGGGCCGGTCCATCCTGTGTGCTGCCTAGTTAACCCTTTGCACCTTGAACCTTACCCCATAGACCCCTGCATTTCTTTACTGTATTTTCCACTGCTGTAACCTCTGAGGGTGACTCGGCCTGTGACTATTCATCCATTCTTCTGCTTTCATTCCCATTGACTGTGTATGCACCGGGGGAGGGAATATAGTTTGGTGAGCCAGCCAGGGTCTTCCCCACGCTGCCGGACCCTTACAAGCCATCTGCCACCAAAACTACCCCCACCCCTCTCCTTCTCTGGGGCTACGAACACACAAGTCCCCCCTTTCCTCCTCCTCCATCTTTCTCCTCCCTTCTCCCCCTCTCTCTCCCTATCTCTGGTTCAGTCTAATACTAGAAGCATGTAAAAAAAAAAAGGTCCCTGGCTGTAACGGTATGGCCCTTCGTAGCCATATGGTGAGGGGGGAAGCCACTTTTTTTTTTTTTCCATGTTCTCCTTCTCCTCGCAGTCCCAAGAGTAGACGGCACATGGCATGGTCACTCGTGGGAACATAAACACGGAACGCCTCACACGATATCGATCATATTAGGACGATTGGGCAAAAGGGGGAGGGGCTGATGCTTAAGCCACTGTGAATGTGTATGATCAATTGATTGTTCTTTTTTACAATGATAGCTCTTCATCAAGGCTGAAATATTGACTTAAGGAAAGCTTCAGAAAAGAGGGTGTAGACTTGATAAATGATAAGCTGTGTTTGCCACTCATCAGAAATCAGTGGATTGAGTATGGAAAATTTTTGCTAAATATCTCGGCTTGACAAAGATGGTGCTAAATTGAGTTTTGTGCATATTGATGATCAAATAATGACTGATAAATAAAGTAAATAAAAAATTTAAAAAAGCATTTAATCTGCCACCACTAGGCCAAGTTACAGGTCAGATCTGTGGAGAAGCAATCCTGCTCACAGTGAGAATGCATGTTTTTAAGATTTTTATTTTTATTTTTTTCAATAAAAGCACCAGTAATTGATTATGCAGTAAATCTTATTTGCTGATTGCCATTACAGGGCAACATCCCAAGCAGAGGACAGACCTGAAAAGTTACAAAAGGTTCTTAAAAAAATGTAAAATGTGGTTGGCCTTTTCAGGACATATCATGAACGGATATGTTGATTGCAAGCATCCAGACTGAAAGGCAGCTATAGACGCTGTAAGTTTGTGCCACCAATAAAACTTTTCTGAGCCAAGAAAAAGTTTTGATCTGTGCGTGTTGACGTTTTCCCCTGACGCTGTACTTTCTGGCTTGGAGTTGGACCAGTTGTTGGCATCGATCGGTTTCATAGAGCTCCACATCTGTCGCGGCGCGTCACGGGGCGATGCGCGCGCGGCAGATGTGTTTTCATAAACATTGGCACGCGACTCGCCACGTACGGCTCCTGTCCCCTTTCCTCCCTTTCCCCCCCTTACTCACCCCCTCCCGTGTGTCAGCTCCCCCCTCCCCTCTCGTGCCTCTCACACACTTATGCCGCGCGCCCCCCGCCCCACGCGTAATTACGGCACGCTGTTGAAACCGTACTCACAGCACTTCTCTGCTCTGCTTCTGCTGGCTTCACGAACATGTTGTTTTGCTTTTCTCAGAATGGGACAATAAAATATTTCTGATGTTTTAAATCCAAAAAATATTCATAAATGTTGAACCTGATCATTTTTAGTGCCACTCACAAAACCAAGAGAGAGTTGGAAAACCAAATAATGATGGATTGGCCAATAAAATACAAGCAGCCTATTAACCAACATTCACAATCTGCATATTTATTAACATTTCACCTGCCCCCATTTTAATTAAACAGCACAAGCTTCTGGGATGTTGTGATGTCATCTGAAACCCAGTATTAGGCATCATGTAAATGACGAGCGCGGGGAAGGGCGGGTGGGTTTGGCTGACTGGCGGGAGGGCAGGCGGTAGCGCGAGGCACCGTGGGAAGCTCCGGGAAGCCTCGTGCAGCCTGAAGACCCCCACTCGCAGCAGCTGGCCGCGGTAATCGGATCCGGACACAAAGGGCCTGTTGAAGTGGCGTGAGCAGGTACCGAGGAGAGGCTGTGTCCCCCTGTACGCCGATGGGACCTATGTATTCAACTGTAGTGTAATGAATGGGTGAATGAATGAATTTACGCAGTCACGCAGTCTGACGCCACGCTTTCAACAGCAGAGAGTGAAGGAGCGTTTGGATAAGTCAATTAATTAAGACAAAGAAATTGGAAATGAAACATAACAATGATGAAGGAGAAAAGAAGTAACTGTGGTTTTAGATTAGAGAATGCTTACAAGCACTGACAATTTGAGTGAGTTGGTATTGGCCAAGTGATTTAAATCAAGTCAAATTCTAGCCTGCAAGCTTTTTATACAATGCAATAGAGTTACAGAGAGGAAATTAAGACTTGTTTTCAATATCAAGGAAATTGCTCCATTGATTTTAATACTGCAGAGATAATGACAAACACAATGTTCAACATACAAACATAATGTTTCCATGATTTCCAAGATCATTTATAAAACCGTTCTGAAGGTAAAATGACAGTTTCTAGTTTTAATACTGATTAGGTACTATCCAGGCAGGTATCTTTGACAATTACAATGCAGGTTAATGACAACACAGTTGCTCAAAACAGTTCCTTAAGTTTGTTTTTGACTTGTCTTTTTATTACTGCAGCACAAATTAATAAATTACCGTGGTTGTCTTTCTTGAAATTACAGGTTTAATGCAAAGTTTGATAATCACTACTTCAATAAAGAAGTTGAAGAATCTGGACACTGGATTACAGGCCAGCCCCAAACTGCACTGCACAAACTCTGGTCAAACATATGTGGGAGCCAGACCAATGTGTTTCCACTTTTTTAACATATAAAAGATGACCAAACCAGGACAAAACTAAGGACTAAAGAAGATGTAAGCTGTTATTATTTTTAGTTATGTAATACTAAACTATAATTTATTATTTTACATTTTGTTAGGTTTAACATTTTAATATGCGCAATATAAACAGGTCCATTGACTTCCTGTTCAAAATTGCAGAACTGAAAAGCTTCACCTCTGGTGGAATTCACCATAGCAAGCTGTGGATTTTCAGTTACATGTTATTTTTTGTTTGCTTGTTTATTTTGTTTTTTTTTAAAGCTACATGACATAGGAACCACAGAAAAGTACAGAAAAGGCAGTGGAGATGGGGGTACGTGAAAACATATCTGAGAATCAAATTACAACTTTGAGTAAGCTCATGATGAGGGAATACTGTTATAACATAGATAAAAGTTCATAAAAGTCTATTTTACATTACATGTTCCCTTTAAAAGAAAAACAACAATTAAATTAATATGCACAATTTTTATAAGACTATGGCCTAGATCTGACCCAAGGCTGATAAACCAGGTCTAAACCAGGCCTAAACCAGAACTAAACCAGATCTACCAGAACTAAACCAGCTCTCAACCAGGACTAAACCAGGTCTAAACCTAAATTAAACTAATAGCCCCATATGTGACTTTTTGGCACAGTGCTACTCCACGCACCATTTCGCTTACTGCTGTTCTTGTTTTGATGCCTGTGTGAATGATGAAGCTTTGGCCCCTCCCCACCTCTCCCATCTCTCTCTCCATAACCTCTCTCTCCACTCTCCCACTCTCTGGCTCTCTCTTTCACTGTCTTTCTCTCTCTGTGTTTCTCCTTTTCACTCTCTCTCTTCCTCTCTATCCATCCCCCTCCCTCTCTCTCTCTCTCTGTCTCTCTCTCTCTACCATCTCCACTATCACAGCATCTGCCCAGAACAGATGTAGGCACCTGCGTCCTGCATATGCGCACTGCCCTCCCTAAAAAAAAGTCCTTCTTTTACCCCCTTCCCCAAAATAAGACCCCACCCCTCTTTTCAACCCAGCTAAAGCCCGGGACCCCTAAGCCAATACAATGGGCCTGGAAGCAGTAACCAAATACGAGCTATCCCCCCAGGACCTGTGCTCTGTTCTGGCCATTGTCACTAGTTATATCAAGTGGCTACACCAAACAATCTGGCTCTATGATGACTGCTCATTTGGGACATCACATAATTCAAGGGGACACAGAATAAAAAAAAAAAGAGACAAAAATGGGGGAGGGGTTTTGGAGCAGAGGTGGCTATGACTTGGATTGCAATAGTGGCCTTGGGACAGGGTGCAATGATAAGTTCTAGGTTGCATTGACCTAGTTCAGTTCGATTGCACTAATTGTAAGAGATTTCAACTTATTTGTTATTTTTCTATGTTCAGACAAGATATTGAGCTTTCAGACAGTTTTTGTTAGATGTGGATTGATTCTATTTTAGAGAAATATTTACCAAAAATAAGTCCAAAACATATCTCGATCCATAAAAATACATACAGTTTTATATCATGATTGATGGTGGTAGTTTTATATGATCCTGATTCATTTGGGGCACAGCGGAAAAGACTTTGTTTGATAAAAGTTTTTGTTCAATCTCCACATGATTTAGAGATGAATGGTGGAAATGTGATTTGGCTGATTGTTTTACCCTGCATATAAAATGGCAGGACATGTGAGTAATAATAGCATAATATAATTTAATTTACAGGAAACTTTCAAGACTTTCACAACTAAAAAGCAATCCAAACAGTTAACATATCATCGAAATAAAAATACACAAAATACATGTCAAGAAATTGTTAAAATCAGTATATAATGTTTGGTAAAATATGTACAGTAAAGGGCTTGTTATAGCACTCATAACATGTGTTGCTCAAGGACACAACAAGAGGACTGACATGAATTGGTGGCCATACCGAGGAATCTTTTAGACTAAAGGCCTAAACCAGGACTAAACCAAGCAGCAGGAGTAAGCTGGACTGAAACAATTCTTATATCTGGCATATGTAAAGTGCTCGTGACAGGTTAGAATACTCAGTTTACTAAATACAGATAAGAAGTTTTGTTTTGCAGAAGGAGACCAGTGCTCAGGTTTTTGTTGGTTCGCATCCACAGTGGCAGCAGGTGTTAGGTGGGACGTTGTGTTGAAAGAGAGGTTTGTCAGAGCGGAGCGGTTTTGGGGCCAGGTTACATTTAAAAGTCCTAACTTTTGTTCCCATTAAAGGCATGGATGTCGCTTTGTTCTGGATCATTCCCGTGTCAATGGATGCTCCTAATGAGATGTATCAATGTAACCAAGATACAGGGACTTAAATGAAGTGATTAAAACTGTACGGTTACCAGGACTAGATCAGCAATAGACCCTGACTAGACCAAGAATAGACCAGGACTAGACCAAGAATAGACCAGGACTAGACCAAGAATGGACCAGGACTAGACCACGAATAAACCAGGACTAGACCAGGACTAGACCAAGAATATCGCCCAGGAATAGACCAGGACTAGACCAAGAATAGACCAGGACTAAACCAAGAATAGACCAGGACTAGACCAGGAGTAGACCAAGAATAGACCAGGACTAGACCAGGAGTAGACCAAGAATAGACCAGGACTAGACCAGGAGTAGACCAAGAATAGACCAGGACTAGACCAAGAATAAACCAGGACTAGACCACGAATAAACCAGGACTAGACCAAGAATATAGCCCAGGAATAGACCAGGACTAAACCAAGAATAGACCAGGACTAAACCAAGAATAGACCACGACTAGACCAGGAGTAGACCAAGAATAGACCAGGACTAGACCAGGAGTAGACCAAGAATAGACCAGGACTAGACCAGGAGTAGACCAAGAATAGACCAGGACTAGACCAAGAATAGACCAGAACAAGACCAGGACTAGACCGGAACTAGACCAGACTAGGCCCATATTTTGCCTTTTTTTTGTGTGTGTGTGCTTTAAGAACACTTTAATACTGTCCTTTGAGCTACTATGTCCAGGTAATTTCTCTTGTGGTCATTTTACTTTAGTCTACTATTTACTAATTATAGTACAACTAACCAGATTAACTAAATGTATTTTTCAGACAAGAAATAACAACAACCTAACATTTTAGTATTCGGTATGTAGTAGTTAGTATTCAAGACTTTTATAAAGAGCATCTTTTACTATAACATAATATAACTCAAGTACAACCACATTACAATTAAAAGTATATATATATATATATATATATATATATATATATATATATATATATATATATATATATATATATATATATATATATATTATTATATATTATTTTTTTTTTTTTTTAGTTTTTATTTTTTGAATTATAAGTTACTCAAGAAAAAAAGCAAAGAAAATGTAACTGATAACTGAGATTTAGATTTTAGTTTAATTCATATCAATGCCATTTCATGAGACACACTTGCTAGAATTTGATTGAGAGAACTTGAATGAATCTTGAATAAACCAATGACCACACGTGAAGTAATCGTAAACTAACTAAGCCTGACTCATCCTAACCTAAGCAAGGATTAATGTCTGAGTTTACAGGTGGCAGGTGCAGCCCAGGATGTCCCATTGAGAGACAGAGCCATTATAGGGCCAGGTTACACTTAAAAGTCCTCTGTTTTGTTCCCGGTAATAGCACGGATGTCGTGTTGGAGAGAATCTTTGTTTTGTATTGTTGAAGCGTTAATGAAATGAAATTCTGTAATACTTAGGGATTCAAGCGTGTCCGTTGGAATGAATATTTAAAGGAACAGCACGGGAAAGTAAAAAGACAATTACTATATGAAAACTTAATGCCTCAAATTAAACCAGGGCTAAAGAAGAAGTCCAGACTAGGATTTGATCTGGAAAACAATAGTGAGAAAAAAACTACTTTGTAACTACATTGATCTTGTATGGGACCAAAGTTGAACACTAAAATCAAAAGAACACTAAATTACTAAAGTCAAAACTTACAAAAAATATGCCAAACACAAATCCCAAAACTACAAAACTATTAAAAACTATTATAAAACTATAATAGAACTGAACCTTAAACACATTACCTTAGGTCTTAACACATAGATCCCATCCAAATTGAGACTTAATGCAAAACTAATCCTGGACTAGACCAGGACTAAACAAGGTCTACAATCAGGACTAAACTGGTCTTAAATGAGGACCCACCAAAGGTACAGTAAGTGAAGTGTAAAGTGTGATTTATAGGACTAAATGTGATGTAAATCAGGAAATTTGAATCAGAATAATTGGCATACAGATATAAAACCATACTAGACTAAACCAAATCACCCCAAACCAGAATTCAACAATAGAGAACATATTGCCAGAAAAGTTGTAGTATCCTATACTAGGTCTAAACCAGGACTAAACAAATCAGAATTTAATGTAAGAATAGTCACAGTTGTTTAGAGTGTTTTCTATATTTCTGGACTTACCTGGTTTAAACCAGGTCTAAAATAGGAGTCAGGACTAAAGAAGGGCTAAATAGGACAAAACAGGGTTCAATCAAAACCAGACCAGGACTAAAACAGGATTAAACCAGGACCAAACCAGCACCAAACCAGTACTAAACCAGAACCAAAGCAGGACGAAACAAAACTAAACTAGGACAAAATCTGACAAAACTAGAACTAAACCAGGACTAAACAAAACTAAACCATGGACTAAACTAAGATAAAACTGGACAAAGCCAGAACTAAACAGAGACTAAACAAAACTAAACTCGGACTACACTAGGATTAAAGCAGGACTAAATGCTTTGGAAACATTCTGTGTGTCCAGAAGTGAAAGCTGGACTCAGAGAGGCAGAGACAAAGGCAGAGGAAGTGCCTAAAGCAGCAGATGGCATTTTGTGGAGCACACTGACCACATTGACTGTGAATGGAGCCCAGAGCTGAGCCAGGGCTGAAATGACCAATCATTCAGTGCTGGACTCTGGGCCAGTGTATAAAGACAGTGGGTCTGTATCCTGGACATCTGGGCTTTAACCTTTCAAGACACATTTGGATCATGGTATATTTTAGTTAGTGTTGCGTTTTCTTCACAGACAATACTAGCCTTCACTTTTATCACTTTGTACATATTGTCTGTTTTGTACAAAATGTCTTGTCTGTGAGTTTCGTAGTAGACTGTATAAAGAAGTGGACTAATGGGGCGTAATGTGACCCATAGTGTTCGGCTGGAGTGTTCTAGCTCAAGAAGCTAGCAGTTGTAGGAGCGAATTCAGAGCCGAAATCCATATTCGGATTAGGGATTTATTTATGGACAAAATAGAGAAATAAAAACACCAGGATCAAGTAGTGCGGGTTCATACAAACATTTTAAGACCAAAATGATGAAGCTCACTGCAGCAGTTACAGAGAGAAGGGAGACAATTTTTCAATGTAAAGTCAACTGGGCCCAAAGTTGGAGACGGAAACACACCCATGCTCACTTCCTGCTTGCTCACTAGCTGTGTCCATTTATATGTACAGTGTATGGGTTGATCGTGTCTTGGCTGTGACAGAGAGAAAAGTGATGTGCAAATCTACATTGTGACAAAAAAAGGAAAGAGAAATAACAAATAAATTAACAAATAGAGGCAACAAGTGAAGTCTGGTATTCAACAATGCTTTGAACACTGTTGTGTGACTAGATGAACTATTGTAGAGAAGAAGATTTGGGAAGACTGAGTAGGCTGATGATTCTGCTGCTGCAGTGAAGGATGGTTGTTATGGATGGGAGATGGCAGAGGAGATTGACAGTGTCTTTTTAGAAAGATAATTTGACTGATCTCAGCTTATCTTTTGCATTGCATACCTACAAAATAATTACAGAGGTTGGATTCAGAACGTACTATTTATAAAGCAATTAGTACAGTTCAGTTTTTAAATCAAGCTAAGATTTCACCATCTTGCATAATCTTTTTTTTTTTTTTTTATCAAATTCCAGTCAATAATTTGTATTAGTATTGTATTTGAAATAATATTGTCTGGTACTCTTGATAATAAAATTAGCTTAAGGCAATTATTTGTGCAATTAATCAAATTTTTAGTAAGATATAGTTTTGGACATTTCTAATCATCAGTTACATACTCTGGTATTTTTAAGATATCCGCTGCCAATCATCTGTCAATAAAAGCAAGTGGTTTCAAGCATAGTTCAGACTTTGGTGGAAGAAGTTAGACTAAAGTCTGCCAAAATAAAACTGAATCAGTTTGTGGAAAATATCTTGATTACTTTTTTGTATTATTATTTGTATTACCATAAATTAACTACACGATCATTAAACCAGGACTAAACCACTAAGTCTGTAATTCATAATGTTTGCCGATCATATATCTTGCCCAGTCCTGTTGCTATTGTATTGTATTGTATTGTCTAAAGCCCATCCCTGACTGATGCTAACTGATAATGACTGCAGCCCCATACCTCAGCTGCTGCCTCTGCACACAAGGACACAGGGAGGACATATAGGGAGGACACTGAGCACAGGGGATCCACTAGCACCTGTTGTGGCCCATTGTCCGCGTCCAGCTATAGGGGGCTGCACCTTCGGAATGTCCATCCAGAGGCAGGATGTCCCAGGAGAGAGCTTAGCCCCTCTGCGGACATGGGGGGAAGGGGGAGGAGAGGGGTGCGGTGGTCAGCAGTGGGGAGGCTCCACTGGCCTATAGGCTGATCCAGCTTTTGTCAATAAAAGATAGAAAGAAGATATTGAGATGACAACCTTAGCAAATCGGATCTACCTTTGGCCTAGATGTATGTTTTGTGTTTGTAATATTTTAATAACGGTCCAAATTAAATACGGCGCTCCAGATTTTTCATATCTGTTTTATCCAATAATATGTCAAATGAAAAGTCCTTATTGAAAATGATGTGAGGTTTATTTGCTACTACTACTTCTACTGTAGTATACTAATTTACTCCACTTTACTATTACTTCTAAACTGTATTCAAAGGCTTTACTCCCATTCTTGTCAGTGTCCAGTTTATTGTTTAGCACTGCCTTAGTGGTCTATTTAACTGATCTATACTGTAGTTACTGTTGTAAATAAGTGCAAAGTAATTCAAGATGTAGCCCATGCTATTTCATTTAAAATAATATTAGTAGTAAAAATATTATCTTTACATTTCTAATCTATCTACTTATCTAATTTATAAAAAGTTGAAGTATTGAGTTTTGTTTGTTTTTCTAAGATACTTGACGGATTGAGATGGACAATGTTTATAGAAATTCTTAGGATTTTGCAACACTGGGGGAATATATTTGCTCACATGTGGTTGTTAACAGCCCAGATGGTTTTATTGACTGCTCTTTGCAACAGGTTCATTTCATTGTTGCTTGTGTGAGTTCCTCTCTGTCACTTTCCATCAACGTGTACCGAGCAGCTCCCATCTCTTCGTATCGATTTGTAGATTAGCCACTAGCTTCTTTTGGAGGCAGAGGTGAATGAAAGAAAGCTTGAAGACAGAAGAGGGGGAGGGAGGGGGTGAAAGAGGGGCAAGAAAGGGGTGATGGGGGTGATGGGGGGGGTGTGTGTGCGTTCCTCTGAAGCCACTATCCCGGGCTGCTGTCTCACTCGGGGGTCTGTCCGAGAGCCCTGTCCTAAATCACTGGCCTCAGGGGGAAGGCTCTCCATTGTAAAGACATGGCCCCTGCAAGCTGGGCCGCCAGCTGCCACTGCTGCAGCGTCATGCCCCTGCCCCCTCCCCCTCCTCTCACACACCTCCACCCTCCGACTTAGACTGGGGGAGTCAGAATGCAACTTCACTGCTGTTTATTCATATCTCTGTACTTCTAACTGCCCACACTAATTACCCTCTCTACCCACTGTCCCACCCCAAAACCCCTTATTCTGTTCAGTGTTCTTATAATTATAATTATGTTTTGTTTTTGTTAGTTTTTTTTGGGACCTTCGGTTGCACTAATAAATAAAATGTATTATTAAAAGTGCACTATGTAATATTTCTGGTGGAGGGGTTGCTGCCTTCTTCTTCTCCATAAAGGTGTTATTGCTTGATCTCAAATGATCCACAGTATGGCATGTATAAATTGCCATGGAGGAACCAATTACCAATCAAATCTGTGGAGAAGCAACCCAACTCTTCCTGAGCAAGAATGCATGTTTTTTAAGGTGTTTTGGAGCAATAAAATATTTGTAATGAACAAAATGCTCGATAAATACATTTAATGTCACATGTTGCTTTGCCCCCCACCAGAAAAGTTACACAGTGCAGCTTTTTTTTTTTCACCCCATCATATTTTTTCTTAAACAACCCTTCAATTTTCCCCATCAATGTTTAATTTGACTTCTTTACCCCCTTCTTTACTTCTTTAGTGATAGTTATAAAAGTTATAAAAGGTTAGTAGTAGCTGTTGTGTAAAAGTAATATGAAAGTACCGCTAATAGTGTCAGTAGTTGTAGTAGTAGTAGTAGCAACTGAGCAACCTGAGATCAACTTAACCAAATTAACTGGACTGTCGTAATCTCCTGGCATTATGGGAAACACTGCCTCTGGCCTCCTACTACACCTCCCACAATCCCCTCTGCCCCATCGCCATGACGACGCCCCCTGCCGCCCTGGGCCCAGGCCACAGCAGCACATTAAAAAGGGCTCACCGCAGTGGCAACATGTTTTTTGGACACACATTAATTATGACAAACTCAGAGCGGGGTGACGGTGCGTGACATGGGGACCTACAGCCTAACCTCTGTGTAACCTCACATCCACAAAGAGGGAAGAGCCCAAGGAGCAGAGAGAGAGGGGTCATTTGGTCAGGACCCTCCCTTCAGATAAGAGAAGGACATTAGTTATCTTATGAGAGCTAAAAATGCAGCTGTTGCAACAGGCACTTTATGAGATGTCCATAATAGTGGTTCATGTTTCAAGGGACAGTATGCAAGATTCTGATATCTGTCCCCAGGTGAAGACATGTTTAACTCAAATATAGCTTTTACTGATAACAACTGTCATAGTGAATTATTCTAAGTTACAAAAACACTGAACATGATTTGTGATGATGATGATGTTTTCGTTTCGTGAAATGAAACTGCACTATCACTGCATTGATAAGGCTGGGATCACATGTATGTCACCCTCTAGTGGTGACTGTGGAGACTGAAGCATTTTTAACTAGCTAATTAGCAGCAGATCAACATGATCAACATACAACAATGCAGTCAGTTAGTGATATTATCAAACTTCAGTGACTCCATTTGTGTATTTGTACGTGATTTTTAAACAGTTCTTCTTTCAGTTAACCAATCCAATCCAGTTTTATTTGTATACCACATTTTATAAACAGGACCTTTCCAGTGCACATAGTTATGAATGTTTAGAGTTGAAATTTAAACTAATAATAAAGAACAAAAGGAACGAAAAATATTGCCCCCACTGATCTGCTGTTTTACTACAATACATAGGTTATGTTTTGTTGTTTTGTAAAGCAGCAAGTCAGTGGTAAAAAAACAACAACAAATCATTATATTTATGGATGCTTTAAAACAAATGTTATTTAAGATATTAATTGCATTCTATATTACAAATGTCTCACCATTTTTCATAAAGTCATGTGTCATCTAAACAAAATAAAATTATTGTTAGATAAAAGTAAATAATAACAAATATGCACACTGCTGATACAAGTAATATATAGAAAAATCTGCAGCAGTAATATCATAAGTAGCAGTAGTGGTAACTTGAGAACTAAAGTGAGTTCAATGAGATGTGTGCATTAGCAGTGGGGCAGTTCAGTGGGCCACAGTTGAATCCTATAGTTACTGAGGAGACTTTAGGACATGCAGACTATACTCCGGGCTCTGTTTGCCGTGTGTCGTGGTGGGTTTTTAGAGGAAGGAGGGGCATTGTGTCTGTGGGACCATGGGCTACACAATGGGACAGGAGGGGGCCAAGGGGGGGCGAGTAGAAGGAGGGAGGGGCGGCAGAGGAGCACACTTCTGTTTAAGTCTCACAGTTCAACAGGCGTGTGCCAATGTCGTCTGCCTCGCCTTCTGTCCCACTCGCAGCCTATGGCACGAGCGGTGATAACAGAAGAAATGCAATGTTCATTTCAAGTTTGTGTGTTGTAGAGATGAGAGGTATTTTAAGTTGTTTCCTGAACAAATACAGATGTCAAGGTTATTTGGTTGATAGATAATTGATTATTGAGGTCAGTCTATAACTGTAAGAGCGAAATAAAATAATAATATTAATTGGGAGAATTTTTCGGTTGCCAGATCTTACAACTAAAATCAGTTGGAAATTCATTTAAGTTGTTCCCTGCGTGAATACAGATGTCAGAATTATTTGGTTAATGTGTAATTTATTATTGAGATCAGTCTATTATTGTACGAGTGAAGTAAAATAAAATAATAATTGGAAGAATTGTTCACTTGCCTAACTAAAACCAGTTGAAAAAAAACTTAAGTTGAATAGAGATTTCAAAATGATTAATTTCAATAATTGATTTTTGAGGTCAGTCTATAATTGTAATAGCGAAATAAAATAATAATAATAATTGGGAGAATTTTTCGGTTGCCAGATTCTACAGCTAAAACCAGCTCGAAATAACCGTAAATTGTTTCTTACATGCAGTTCATAACTAAACTAAAAACAAGTTAGAAATAAACTTGATTCTTTCTGATCTGAATCATCACTACCTACCATTAATCAGCAGTGCAGCCTCTGCAACTCAGTGAGTGAATCCTGGGGACTTCTGAGATTTCACATGAGGCCCTCCTAATACTGGGAATGTGTAAAACTTGTATGTGTCCTCTGTATACTGGTTAAGATACTGTTTTTTGTTGTTGCTGGTTTTGTTGTTGTTTTTCTTTTTTTAAACTAGTAAGATTGCTAGCTCCATGCACTATGGGATTTTTCTCCATGGAGATGTTATTGCTTTACCTTGAATGTCACACAGTAGGGCATTACGCTTATCTGTCTTGTATTATTTTTCAAGTACCGACGCTTTAGTCTTTTTTTGTTTAAATGCATACTTATTGTGAGCAAACTTGCCTCTCCACAGATCTGACTTTGGCCTGGTTGTTTCAGCTGCTTGGGGATTGCCATAATGACAAGTTAATGAAGAACCTCCAACAAAAAAAAGCTATGTACTGCACTTTTAACAATATTGGATTCTTGAAAGCGAGTGGGAAAAACTAAAGCTTATATATTCCCATGATCCTCAAAAGTGGTGGTAATATTAACTGTATTCCCACCAGTTATCCTCCATGGGAACCAGCCTGGCCAGTTTTAAATGAAGGGGGGTTGCTGTTTCTTATCAAAGATGGACACGGCATCATTACAATCATTATTAGACTCTGCACAAAAGGCCAGCCGTGTGAGATTTGTGTTTGCAGGGGGTGTGCACATATTTAAAAAGGGAAAGGAGGGGGTCCCAAATGTGTCTATATTTGGTTAATCTGCAACAGGCGCTTCTCACGGCATGCAGGCTCAGGTGATGTGCTTTGGATTCATGCACTTACTATGGGGCGGATGTCAGATGTGGTTTAAAGGGACCACTCCTTAAGGGTAACTCTATCCATGCTGCTTTGTCGCACAGTGGGTCAAGGCGTCACAAATAAGGCAAAGAATGTGTTTTATCACGACGCAGATGCACTCTATTCAAAATGTAGCAAGATACAATTACAAAGGGTACACAAACGAAGGCTGGAGAAGAAAGGAACTGAAAAGAACTATGCTGTTTACTGTAGTATTGTGTTAAAATATTTTCAAGTATTTATTACCACATGACAAAAATATAATAATAAACATACAACCTGACACACATGCATACAAAGTTCAGTTTTGTGAGGACATTAGATTAATATGCTTTCATTTCCTAGAGACTGATCCTAACCTTGTTAAATGGTAAATGTTCATTTTTATATAATTATAATATAAGACTCTCGCAAGTGCTTTATATCAAGGAACCACTCATCCATTCACACACGCATTCACACACCAATGTAGGCAGACACTGAAGTGTCTTGCCCAAAGACATGACAACATCATTGTGTGTGAGCTGGAATTGCACCACCAACTTGTGGGTCAATGGATCTGATTTGAATTGCCAACCTTCATATCAGTGGACAAACACTCTACCAGCTGAGCTACTGACTTAAAGTGACCTCATGGAACCTCAAGATTCCCATGAAGTGAATGCATATACAAAATTCAGAACCCACAAAGTGATAAATACCCCTTTTTGCAATGGCAGAATTTATGAATACTCTGATTGGACCAATTTTCTCTATTGGATATTGTTGAATTTGATCAAATTAAACAACCCAATGATACTTAGTGATACTCATGTTAATATATTTATCTGCCCATTGTGCTAAAGTAGAAGAGGGGTAATACAGTGGTCAGTAGTATGTCACTTAATCTTGCAGTTATTCTCAAAGAGGGACAAGGCAAAGACCCAAAGGTTTAATTTTACAACCAACATCAGATAACCCTAACCCAAATATTGTCAATATATTTACCTGAATTTAACGTTTTCAATGTTTTTGCTAAACTAAAATATATTGTCTTCAGCAGTAGCCCACATTATTTAGCCTCTTGTGAGTCCTGACTGGTAAAGAAGAACCGAGAAGGAGCATTGCAGGTAGGTTGAGTGCAGTTTTTGATTTATTTATTTGACAACAACAATGCAGTCGAAGATATACCAACCCACCAACTGATGCAATGATTTTGTATCTACAGCTAAAGGCTAACGGTACATCTGACAATGAGTATATATATGGATTTCAGAATGATGAAAAATTGGGCAGTTGTCATTGCAATAATTCAAAATATGATATCTTCTGAATGTTGCAAAGTCCTCAAAGAGTTACATTTATTTTTGTTTAATAATACAATTGGGTTGCATATTTTAATAGTGATGAATACATTCGTTCCTGCAATAATACCATCTGCAAAAGAACGCCATTCAATTTACTCTAGGCTTGTATTTGACATCACTCAAACACATCTATGTCAATATTTAAAACCATGCACTAATCTATGTATCATTATCTCTGTATCTTTTTGCATTGCATTTCTCCATCCCTCTCTTTTTTCTCTTTTTACCAGTCAGCTGATCTGCACGTTCTCACACACTCCCCCCTCCCTCCATCCCTCTGGCATCAGCTGCTGCCTCATCTAAGGTGGAAATCCATCAAGATCTCCAAAAGTGGGGGTCTAATTCAGTGATTCGCATGCAGACAGGACTTCTCTGGTCTGGTGGAGGGGAGTGGTCGGCTCGGAGATGGTGCCTAGCGGGAACAGGACTTGGGTGCGTGGGGGTGGGGGGGTCCGGGGGGTACAGCGGCTGCCGGGTCATGCTTGAGTGTCCTGGGAAAGTTGGGTTCTCCTTTTAAATGTGCACATGTTGCGGCCTTCTGGTGGCTGTGTGAATGCGCGCGGTGACAGATGGGAGCGGGCCATAACTATAGAGTGTGCTGGTCCCCCCATTGCCCCGAGGGAGAGGGGCAGGAGGGGCAGGAGAGGGGCAGGACGTCAGCTGATCCACGGACAGACACAGTGAAGTCACACTGTCTATGAGGATATTTGGATAATGTTCCCCTCTGCATCACAAAGGGTGGAAGGCTACACTAACTTTCAACCATAAGATGAATTGCTGTCTGTGGATTTCAGAATGATGACATATTAGAACTGTTGTCATAGCAATTAACTATTTAAAAACAAAATATCCTATTTTTGAGTGGTGGAAGGCCGATATTGACAGGAAGCTGAATTGAATAAAATTTATTATTGCTTATGACAAATTAAAATATCTGTTTGCCAAACTGTATGTATAGCAATGTATTGAAACAGCCTGTATGTAATAGGATGACAAAATATATATATATGTTGGCCCTCAGAATATGCTCATAATAATGTTATATAAGCCTATTACTATAATTACAATGTCGATTTATCATTCAATATAAAGCAAAGAACACGAAACAATAATTTTTGGGCCTCAATATTTGACGTGTGTACAATTTCTTTGATTTTAGCCATGATTTTGGTTCATTCTGCTATTTATTTGTTGCAGCTCATAACTTTTAATGATACTGTGTATTTAAAAATGTATTTACTGGGATTATACTGCTTTATGTCAGTTGCATAAAGTAGTTATCAGTATTATCGTTTATTGCAATATTTCTCTGTAGCAATATATTGTGCTTCAAAATGTGTTATCATGACATGCCTATGGTTTATAATGACTGGAATTCAATGGTTGGTATTATGAAAAGACTGGTCTGTGGTTCAGTCTTCTAGTCCATCTTATATCTTCATTTTATAGGCTGATTTAACCTGGTTGGACCTGATTTAGTACAGGTTTGGTGGTAGTCCTCTTTTTTGTGCACTCAGTTTTCTTGAATGAAGTATTATATGACTTTTTGCCATCCTTTAGAAATAAACTAAAGAGATGCTATCGCTAAAATAACAGATATGGCTACAGTTAACGCATCTCATTGGGGCATAATAGTGGCACATGGGGCTCTATGGGAGGGGCCTTAAACCTAAAGTCTAAATTGAGTTAATGTATTTGGCTGCAAACAGCAAAAGGAGGCCCCTGCAGTCTGTGATGAGGAGTCTAGTTTTATCACAGAAGGAGGAGGGGCCCTGTGTGTACATGAGGAGAATGCAAGCTTTGTATGTTACTGCAATGACTCCTGGGTAATCCTGTTAAAAAGCTAAGATGGAGGAAGGCTGATTTAAATTAGCATTAACAGTTTTCAGATAAGCGTCTTTTTGGGAATAAATTGAAATTCATTGCAGTGGTGGACATTAAATTACCTGTATAAATCAGATAAATATAATCATGTAACTAAATAATTAGGTTAGATTTTTGGTGTGCTTTTGGATGTCCAAGAGAAATCTGATCCTCATCTTAGTCAATTGATTTTTTAGTAAGTGTCGTATGGTATTGTTGTATTAAAATGGCCTTTTCCATCTTTTTCATTTTTGTCTTTGCCACACAGTTGACCCCTTTTTACACAATTATCTTTATCAAAACCTTAAAATTACTAATATTAGATGTAAAAGTTTGACATTTCAATAATATGAAATGCCGATACTACTATAGAAATCAGTGTGCATGATTTGAAAAAGTGAGGCTATTGTATACCACTGCTACCACTACTGTTCCTATACTACTACTACTACACTACTACTATTACTATACTGCTACTACTATGATATTACTACCACTGCTATTACTACTATTAGTATCTATTACATTACATATTGTTCAGTTGTTGCTCATTGTATTTTAAATTAAAAGAAAACATGTCCAATAGCTTTGTACTTAAACAATTATATTTCAAAGACAATCCATTTTAATTTAGGACATCTTCTACTGTCTGTTTCACTGTAATCTCAAAAAATCTATGATGGGTTCAAAAAATTAAATTTTTTCATGACCAAGGATGAGTGCAGAGAGCAGTTTCATGTGGATTTGGACTACTATAAATTTTTAACAAAATAACCTATATATGTATTTTTTTCCAGATGAAGACATGAGGTTAGTTTGTTGTGAGAAAGGGGATACATAGGAGATGCAGGCATTCTTTATAAATCTCCAGCATCTTGTTGTACTTATCTTTTACCAGAAGAGGGAGCTATTTGTCTTGTTAATGGTCAGCTCCTCACCAACTGTTCGAGTGGACTAGACACCCACTGGGAAATCCTTGTGGACAATATTTGATATTTGGCTTAGGGCCTTTCTAACACCAGATAATTTCCAAAAGCTCAAAGATATACATTGTACACAAATCATGCAAGAAACTTTGATCTGGTCTATGTTTGTTGTTTATAATTCCCCACAAATTATGTGTCTGTCAAATTTAATATATTCGCAAACAACGTTTTTTCCATTATTCTCTATAATGTAATTTATGTTAGGCAGAGTTGACTGAGTGAATGTGATTATGATTATACAGGCAGATAAGATCAAATTGATGCAATCTAAAAGAAACAGTATAAAATCAGTCAAGAGGAGCTCAGGTGGATGAATTTATAAATATCTTAATTGAGGATTAGAAAGAATTAGAAGTCTGTTAAAAGCATTTAATTAATCATTGCATTTATATAGCGCCTTTCCTACCCAAAGCGCTTTACACTTCATTATTCATTCACTCCACATTCATTGATGGTAAACTACTACTGTAGCCACAGCTGCCCTGAGGCAGACTGACACAAGCGAGGCTACCAATCTGCGCCATCTGGCCCTCCAATCACTACCATCACTCATGCACATACGACTTCCATACTAGGCAATGTGGGTGAAGTGTCTTGCCTAAGGATACAACGACAGTTTTTGCCACTGACGCCCCATTGTGGCACCTGATATTCCCAGTGGTCTCCAATCCAAGTACTAACAAGGCCCATAGCTTCTGAGATCTGACGGGATCAGCCTTTGACAAGCCGGTATGGCCACACATGTATCCTTTCAAGCAACATACAAAATATCCAGTACTATGGTATAAATGTGTGTTTAATTTTATTAAGAAAAGGCAGAAAGTTCAATGGAGATCTGCACGTGTTTAGAGCCCAGCCTGCTACGTCATCAGGGCGCGACGCTAATTTTGACAGCCTTCTTCTGCGGCGGCTCTGGAAGGTTCTTACTGGCACCGGGCTGAAGAGAACCAAAATCTGTGTCCATCCGTCTCCAGACCGGACCGCATTCACCCCACGACCCCTGATCCGTGATCCACAAACCCTACATCACATTTTACACCAAAAACTGAAAGGAAAGTCGTGATACCCGAAGTGATGGCTGCACCTAAAGCCTATACCGGGGGCAAAAACAAAGGAGGGGCGTATGTGGATCGCGACAAGCCAGCGCAAATCCGCTTCAGCAACATTTCTGCAGCTAAAGGTTCGTTAATAATCCAAATAAAGTAAAGTAGCTGCCATCAGGGCAGTAAAAGAACCCTCCGTGCTAATGCTAGTACTAGTGCTAGTACTAATGCTAGTGCTAATCTGTGCACCGCTATGTTACAGCAATCACTCGAAGTCCCAATTTAGCCGTCAAAGTGAATAAATGTCCTTATTAATGTTCAAAATAACTTGTAACTTATTGAGAGAGCTGTTATCCTATTGATTTGTCATTGTAAAGACTCATAGCTAATGATCAGCGTCATTTAGAATCTAGGGGAGTGGTCTTTCCAATATGGAAGACAACGCCTTAATGCCTGCTAATTTGACTGTCTAATTGTTAATCTAAATTCTAAATGGGCCAGTTGCATTTGTCAGACTCATTTATTGCCTCTAGTCATTATACTGCTCCTTACATCTGGCAAAACATGGATGATTATATTATAACTTATCATATGAAATGTTTCAAATACAACTCCATTTTGTTTGTTTGTTGCAGCCATGTTATTCTGTGTATAATATGAAACCTGTATCTATAAAATAAATTCAGTGGTGTGTACTTGGGCATTTATTACAGATATTTTTTTAAACATAAACCGTGGACCTTGTAACCATTGATTTCATGTCGTATTAAGCTTTTTTTCCCCTCTGTTGACAGCTGTGGCTGATGCCATTAGAACAAGTCTGGGACCCAAAGGAATGGACAAAATGGTCAGTAGCACAGTCAAACTCACCTGTATTCTGTTCATCACATGCATCTAATTTTGTTTTTGCTCATTTCAGATCCAGGATGAGAAAGGAGACGTTACTATCACCAATGATGGAGCAACTATCCTCAAACAGATGCAAGTCCTTCACCCTGCTGCCAAAATGGTAAGGAGCTGTGCAGTCCACATTTATTATACCTTTTATTTTATATAATATAAGTATATAACAAAAGAAGGTTGAAATCTGTTAACTGGACAAAACTAGAGCACTATTGGAACTAAAAAAGGTTTGTGGATGAAATGTATTCACTTTTAAAAACACTTCGGCTGATAGTTGACGGAATTCAACTTTTTTTTTTTTTTTTTTGCTATGGGGTCCTACCTGGATGAGAGTAATTGAGCTGCATAGATAATTCTACATAAAAAATCTAATATACCCGGACAATGCATATTAATGAACATCTATAACACTGCAGTGTAAATCCTGTGGTATTCTGTGGTGGTATCCTACCACTGTTAATATCTTACTACTTGTTACTAGTAACTATTATATTGGAAATCAGTTATCTATCAAGTATGTTTTTTCTCTTCTTTTCCTTATCATTGTGGTATTGAAATGGCTATTATCAAGCTTATTTGATAGTTTTGGATTTTTACTACTTCAAACATGTACTGTATTGTAAGCCTTGTTCAGCCAATGCAGGGCAATGAGTAAGCTGCTTTTTAACATTTATGTAGTATAATACCCCCTAGTGGCTTGTTTTCTGAACTGCTGCTGTGTAAATGTCTGCTCTTGCTCTGTGGTTGTTTGCTGTTCCTGATTTGTTTTGTTTGTTTCTCAGTTGGTAGAGCTGTCTAAGGCCCAAGACATTGAGGCTGGTGACGGTACAACGTCTGTGGTGGTGATCGCTGGAGCTCTGCTGGATGCCTGCTCCAGACTGCTGCAAAAAGGTTTGTGAAGCCAATGTGTGGGTTCCAGTTGTATTGCTTAATGTTAATTGCAATTTAGAGTCTCAAACATAACGTGTGCTGTCCCAAAATCTAGTCAGTCATTTGAGCTGACTATTTTCCACTTTTACTCAAAACCAAACCCTAGATTGCCCTTATAACTTGGTTATATAAATATGGAAAAAGTTAAATTGCCTTTGTCTTTATATCTTCTTCAAACATCTGTGCCATTTTCCTCATCTACGCAGGTATACACCCAACTACAATCTCAGAGTCGTTCCAGAAAGCAGTGGACAAAGGAGTGGAGGTGCTCACAGCCATGAGTCGTCCCGTGGAACTGTCCGACCGCGAAACGTTACTGAACAGCGCCACCACCTCCCTGTGTTCAAAGGTGGTATCGCAGTACTCCAGTCTCCTCGCTCCCATGAGTGTGGATGCAGTAATGAGGGTGATTGACCCCAAAACAGCAACTGGTGTTGACCTCCAAGACATCAAGATTGTCAAGAAACTTGGGTGAGTAAAACCGGGATTAGGAAGGTCACACATTACAGTAAAAGCGCACTGGATAAAAAAATAAAAAAGTTTTAGAATACTATGAATTTGTGTTTGTTTTAACAACCATTATAGGGTTCCCTTAGAGATATTTATTAGCGTTTGGTCTGTGCTTACAGGTACATGATTCTGTTGCTTAAACTGTATCCCAAACCATCACATTGTTTTAATGTTGAAAACCAGACTTAAGAAGAAGCAACAAAAAGTTATGATGTATTATGTATATACTGAAAAACATTGACGTAGGTGTCCCTGACCAATACAGTCTTGTCATTTGTCTTTAAGCAGAAAGGAAATTCCTTAATGATTTATTAATAGGCATATAATAGGCAATTTGAAGGCATATTTTAGAGCTTTGACCACTAAAAATTATTCGTTCTCATTTGTAGTGGGACCATTGACGACTGTGAGCTGGTGGATGGTCTCGTGCTGACTCAGAGAGTGGCCAATACTGGGGTGACCCGAGTGGAGAAAGCAAAGATTGGACTCATTCAGTTCTGCCTCTCACCTCCAAAAACAGATGTATGTGATTATTGTTTTGATCTAACATCTTTAACGATTGCTGAATGATCCACTCATCACTTGTGCATTTAAATCCTTTAATTGTACTTTCTTTGTTGCAGATGGATAACCAGATCGTAGTGTCAGACTATGCTCAGATGGACAGAGTGCTGAGGGAGGAGAGAGCCTACATCTTGAACCTTGTGAAACAAATCAAAAAAGCCGGCTGCAATGTGCTTCTCATCCAGAAGTCTATCCTTAGGTTGGTCTGTTTTCTTATGTTTTTTAAAATGCATTTCTCTGCAGTTTTTCCAGTTAATACTGATGAATTATGAGGTGCACACATTTAAGTTTTCTCCTTCCTATCAAAATAAATAATATTATATGAATAATAAATCGGGCGATGACAAATTTGTTTTTGTCCTTTTGCATTATTATTGAAGTAAAGCTTCTGATCAAACTTGACCATTTTAAATTCAGATATACAAGACAGTAAGTGTCATTTTATTAAAAAAAAATTACTTGTAAAACCCTTGAATCAGAATGGTTTATTTCACCATAGTCTTAGTAGAAATTTGTGCGTACCCTCAATTGTATCTAATTTCCCTCAGATCAATGCATTCCTTTTTCCTTTGTTGTGCAGAGATGCGCTGAGTGACCTTGCACTGCACTTCCTCAACAAAATGAAGATAATGGTGGTGAAGGAAATTGAGAGGGAAGAAATTGAGTTCATCTGCAAGGTAACACTATATCTTAATACAATGATAAATCTGATGATAGATCTGATCTTATTTTATCACTTTTCTTCCAGACAATTGGTACCAAACCCATTGCTCACATCGACCACTTCGCTGCAGAGATGCTCGGAACAGCAGAACTGGTGGAAGAAGTTCATCTTGATGGATCTGGGAAACTTGTAAAGGTAATTTTATACTCTTACACTTATAAAAACAGATGTAATCAAGTGTCTAAATGATTAGATCCCAAAGTATCCTAAGTGCCCATTTGCTTGCTTATGAAGCTTAAGGTCATTGTTGTTCTTTTGTGATATACAATAGTTCTTATGTATGATATAATGGGACTAAGAATATTATTGCCAATCAACCCCTGACCTCCACGGGCATACATCCACTGCTCTATACTTCATTTCCCAATTTTCTTAATCTGTGATACACATAGGACTCAACAGAATCACAAAGTCATTTTGGGGCAAATGGGGAAAAATAAATCAACTTGCTAGACTGACACATTGCATTACATTAATTAAAATATTGTCTTCTTTAGATCACAGGCTGTACAAACCCAGGGAAAACTGTCAGCATCGTGGTTCGAGGGTCCAACAAACTGGTGATCGAGGAGGCAGAGCGCTCCATTCACGATGCTCTGTGTGTCATCCGCTGCCTGGTCAAGAAGAGGTGGGTCTAAAAATAATGGTAGTATAATAGTCATAAACATTTGAATAATCATTATAATTAGAATATGGATTCTTATTGTACATCACCTTCTTTAGATCCTTAAAGCACTTAACATTTCTGGATTGATTTATAATGAATAATCAGTCTTTTTAATTACTCCACTAAGTACAGATGATTACAAAACCCAGTGCTGCCACGCTTATTTACATGGAGGGAAAACCGTAATCGATTTTTAATATAACCTTGGTTGGATGTAATTTTCAATAAAATACATTAACGAAAACAAATAATTTACAATAACTTTTTATGGTTTTGGTTACTAAATTGATTTTGTTTCAATCTGTGCTAGTTCTTGTGCTTGTTGTTAGTTTGTTGTTAGATTGTGAATGATGTGAAATGTGATAGATGTCCTAGTTCCTCTCTGACAAAGGCGCTCCAGCGGCTGCCCTCCTGCTGGTGCGTAACGAGCAGAGAAACAGAAACTGAAAAGCCCTCCATGTCTTTTACACCTGGTTGCCTTGGTAACCTGGCTGCAGGGCTTTCATACACTTTAATTGTTGTTCAAAAAAAAAAAAAAAAAAAGATTACAAAATAAAATGTTGTCTTTTACTCCCAACATGCTTCACTGCAAATTGAGAGCACTAGACCTCCCGGGACTATTCACTTGTTGCACAATGTTTTTTACCCAATAACTGAATGATGACGAGATCTGATTTTACCTTTGTTAATCATAATGATGATTCATAATTATTTCTCTCTTTTCAGGGCTCTTATTGCTGGAGGTGGTGCCCCTGAGATTGAATTGGCTGTGCGACTGGCTGAATACTCCCGTACACTAGGGGGCATGGAGGCCTACTGTGTCCGGGCCTATGCTGATGCTCTGGAGGTCATCCCGTCCACTCTGGCTGAAAACGCCGGACTCAACCCCATCAGCACGGTGACAGAGTTGCGCAACAGGCACGCCCAGGGAGACAAGATGGCGGGAATCAACGTCCGCAAGGTGAGCAATGTCTTGAATGATTGATTGGAAATTAGGCATTGTTCAAGTGGTTACAATTGGAGAGTAGGCTATATATGAAATCATGAAGTTTAGACATGTTTCTGAAGTGCTTAGGATTCTTATTAGTTTTGGAGTTTATAGTTAAGTCTTCTCTCAATTGATTGGACTTAATATTTATTTTAGAACATAAATGACTAATTGCAATTATTTCTGTGCGTTGCGCTGTACTGGCAAGTGCTAATTATTGTAGCGTGAGTGATTGATAACTGGCTAGATCATATCACACTTGTAATTCTTGTCATTTTGAAGAGTATTATCATTTGCACTTCATTATATATGTAACCTGTGAACTACTGTGTCAAAATAATTTTCCTTGCAAATCAATAAAGTTTGTCTCTTCATAAATTGGAATTTAAATTGAAACTAATCTTTTCTTTTATGTGTATTTTGTTTTTGCAGGGAGGAATCTCTAATATCTTGGAGGAGTTGGTGGTGCAGCCTTTGCTTGTTTCTGTCAGTGCTCTGACTTTGGCCACTGAGACGGTCCGCAGTATCCTCAAGATTGATGATGTGGTAAGACTCATTTTCCTCAACTTGTTTTTATTTTTAATTTTTAATTTTTTTAAATCAATAACTACAATGACTTTAAATTGTCAAACCTTAATCAAACTAATAAATGTATTTTATTTGTGTTACAGGTGAACACCCGATAAACTTGCTCTTGCTGTCCTAAAGCCTAAGTCCTGCAGCGACCTGTCTGTTCAGATTTCTCTGTAGTTGTTACATTCAGTAATTTAATAAAAGGCTGTTTTTGTTGACACTCCAGCTGTTGCCTGTGTGTTAATATGAAGAACCCATTTGATAAATTGTTTTGATTTATTGTTTATGCATCCAACATCATCCTCAGTATAAAAGCCCATTTAGTAATTGGAATGCTTGTCATAGTATGGATGAATTACTTTCTGTATGCTAAATCTAATCAAACATAATGGAAGATTTACACAAGTTGGGCCTTCTTAGATAAATTGGGTGTTCCAGTGATAGTCTAGGACTGAAACTTGCTAATGTCTTATGTGACATACTTCTACTGATGCAAGTATAATAGACATGATACATTAATTTATTGTACACATTTTTACAATTTTGTTTCAACAGTTTGTGAAAAGCTTAAATTTATTTAGAATTTCAACTTATATTAAATCTGCTACCATTTGTGTTTATGATGCAATGGTATTCTGGTGTAAAATGTAATATATTTTTCTTTTTAAATTAAATGAAATATATATTTTAATTGCATGTCCCACACTTCCTGTCTCTTTACGTCACGTCCTCCCAAGCTCTCCCGTTGCTAGGTAACGCACCTGCTCCTGTTACAAACGGACGCTTATCCAGGAGCAGTGCTCCCGGAGTAAAGAAACTTTCAACATTCTCACAAAATACCATTTAAAAACACGGAAACTGCCATATAATAATGGCCAATGCGCATCGGACCAACGTTTTAGTCACGTCGTGCCTGAAGACCCCTGTAGATCCGCACACCAAGGCCCCTTTGGCTTCATACGAGCGGGAGCGAGTCCTGCCCTGCACCGACAACACGGAGTATGACCAGGAGGTACATTTTAATACAACAGCCTCCATTATTTCAAAGCGCACATTTTTAAAGACCTAAAACAACAATCCCTTAATCTAAATTACTGTAAGTCTATTATGTTTGTAGGTAATGTTACACATGTAGAGTAGGCTTAGTCCTGGTTTTATCTTCTCCCACACAGCGTACAGTGAGGGAGTGTGTGCCATGATGTGACCAGTTCTAGCAAGAACAATTCATGTTTTGATGTAGCATTTATTTATTTATGACGATGGAAATTGTAATTTCAAACTTCACTTCAAACTAAATGATTGTATATTGCATATTGTAGCTAGCTACTTTAATTGTGAATTGATGGACTAATTATCTTACAAGTATGTGTAACTAGCATCTAGATTAATTAAATGTTTAGGCTAATGTAATCTTACTCCACGGGTGTTAATTATACACAATTACATTTTAAACAGTAACAAACACATATAGTTAGGAAATGTAGGATTATTATTATTATTTTTTGGTATTTGTCTACCATCTTGTAATCAACTTAGTCAACTAAAAATACATAGCATAGGCTACCTACAAAACATTTAAAAAGCGAACCATTTCATTTTTACCAAATACACTTTAGACGTTTATGGGGGGTGAAATTTAGTTCTGTGGGCCAGCATAGTATTCATTTAGGGGAAACTTTTATATCTGAATGCACTTGGTTGTAGTAGCTTCTATAGTTTTCACTGCCTTTATATCCATTGTCCTTCGATCTTGTGTCCCTATTTGGACCAGTGACAGTTCCAGGTCAGTGTGCTTGCCAGCTGGGATTTAACCTGTTTTATTTGCTGTCTGACTATTCGTGGACTTCTTTGCGGACCAGATTACAGACGTCACTCTCAGTTTATAATCCCACAGGCTAATTCAATGTGTCAGAGGAGGTGACACAATGCATTTGAAGCAGTGTACATTTGTATTGTCTCATGCATTCATAACTCTCTAAGTAAAACAAGCGCTAAGTAAAACAAAACCATAAATAGCATTCAGAGCAAAATCACCTGATCGCATCAGCATTTGTGGTTAACATGTCATTTAAATACTTTTTTATAGTCTAGAAATCAGAAATCCTTAATTAATTTACAATTCATGTTGTCTAATTACCAGTCCTAAGATATGTGAACAGCATTTTAAAAATCATAATTTCTGAATTATACATGGGTTTATACATACATGACATTTAATGGTTTACTTTTTGAAGTATTAATTGAACTGAAATGAATAACCAGCTAATCTCACTATTACTAATGTTTTTTAGTTCATTTGATTAAATTGTGACCTGAATTATCTTGGGTTAAAAATAACTTTGAATTTTTCTTGAGGAATTGCCAAATTTAAACCTTTAGAAAACTTTATTAACCATATTTTGGTCTCAGTTTTTTTTTTTATCCCATTCAATCTTTCTCCAAATCTTGCTCAGTAGCACTGCAGGGTGTTTAGCTGTCTGACACCTGTTTGGGCAGGGGTCAGTCTGTGTTATAGACTGACTTTGTGCTCTCCATCTGTCTCCCTCACACAAACACATGTAATGAGCTTAGACCTGAGAGAACCTGCTCTGCCAGTCTACAACACTCACATTAAGAGAGAAGGGAAACAGAATTATATAGTAAAAACTACTCTAAGAAAATTAATGTACTGAATTCAAGTAATTAACTAGTATTTCCTTCTGCAGTTTTATTTTTATTTGAGCAACACTGATTGATAATTAGTTTAGTTTTTTGTTTTGTTTTTCTTTTGTAGAGTGTATTTTTGAATAAAATATACAATTGTTTTGTGTTGCCAGTTGGAGTTTGAGGACTGTGGCTCTGAGTTCTATGATGAAGATTACCTGAGGAGCAGAGGTCCTGTGGTAAATTTAAGAGCTTCGGGCGACCGCATAGACCTCAGTAAAATCTTCTTCTCAAACGAGGAGTACTACACCAAACTGGAGGAGCTGAAGAAGGCCCACCTGCGCACCATGGCCGAGCTGGAGAGCATGTACCGGAGGAAACTTCAACTCAAGTCCACTGAGCTACTGGACGGAGAGTCTACAGAGGCTGGGCACAGGTGAGGCAGCCTTGCAGACTGGGATCCTCTGTAGGTGACACTACCTTTCCCAGTATTGGAAAATACTACAATACATGTTCTAATCAATAATTTATTATTGATTATAAACATTTGTATTCGCCCATGGTCCACTATGGAACCTACCTGGATGACTAAGGGATTACACATGTATATAAGGACACATGGTAGTATAAAAGAAAATACTATGATTTAATGTTAAATACATCTGGTTTTAACCACTGACTGTGGTTACATGTGGACTTAAAATCTGATTATCCTATTTCTGGAGTGAAAAGATTGTTAAAATGACAGGAAAATCTGATGTGAGTAATCTGATTTCCATTCGATCATGATCTCTCAGTTTGCGCAAATGAGATTTTGAGGTTTGTATGTCATTTAAATAAACCAGAAATCAGATTATAATCAGGTTGTGGGTTGCATGTAAACACAGCCTCTGTCTCTTGTATGTGCAGGATTCATTGGCCCAATAGTAGTCCATTAGTTTCCCATCGTTTGAGGAAGTCCCACTCTGCAGTCGAGCTTCGGTATGGACTCTCAGACTCATCAGACGAAGATGAGGACATAGACACCAGCAACACAGACAAAGGTCTCCAATTTTCCCCAAATGACCACATCAAAAACATGTGGGTGGACTTTAAATTCTCCCCTCCAACGCGCCGGCTGTCCTCCTCCCTGCGCAGTCTATCCCTCGACCCAAACAATCCCAAAAAACATAGACACAAGAAAAGATCCAGTAAGGAGACATGGAAGCATCGCGTGACCGTACCTAAGCCATTCCATATGATGCTACGAGAAGAAGAGAGGAGAAAAAGAGGAATAAAAACCCGCTCTGAAATCGAACACGAAAATGCAGAGCTGCGAAGACAACTGGAGGAGCTCACCGAATGCCAAAGAAAGTTCAGAGCTAGTCCAGTCCCTGCTCACGTTCATCTACCTCTGTTTGAAGAGCTGCAAGAAAAAAGCGAGGAGCGAAGGAAAACTATCAGAGAAGAAAATTACCTGAAAAGTCTCCAGAAGCCTTTTAGTTTTTTAGAAAGAGAGAGGTTGAAAAAAGAGCAGAGGCAACAGCAAAAAGCAGCACAGTCCAATCAAGATAAGTTCAAGCCCTTCAAAGCAAAACCAGTGCCCAAGTCTGTGTACGCAGCGGCCACTGGGGACCAAATGAAGGAAGAACAACTTTATCGGTCTATCAAAATACATATGAGAGCTCAAGAGATGCTTTCCAGTGCTTCTATGCCGCCTTCTATGCTAGCACGTCGACTTGATCAACGCAAAACGACCAAAGACGAGGAAAAGGATTGCACTTATCAACCAAAGATCAACAAAGAGGTCCCAGATTTTGACGCCAGCTACAGACGGTTTAAGAAACACCTGGAGAAGCGTAAAGAGGTGTGCTACTCAGATCTATCTATCTGTCTGTCTGTCTCTGTCTGTGGGTGGTTATGTAATTTTCTCCCCTTTCAAAAAGACAACATTTTGTTTTAAATTGTTAATGGTAACAGTCCTAATTATTCATAATTTAGTCAGCAATTATTTATATTGTAAATTAAGATATTTTAAGTACATTATCAAACAAAAAAAATGTTCAAATATGGTGCTTCTTCATAGAGAATATTTATGTATAAAGTATATTATTGATGAAAAGCTGACAAGGTTTAATAGACATTTTAATTTAGTGATGCCACTGACTTGCCTTTTCATATGCGTTTTAGGTTCTATATAATCCGTATAATGATTCTGATTTTTAATTTTTTATAGCTGACTAGCCTTGAACAATTAGTTGATTAATCATTTCAGCACTGTCATCTATATCAATATCTGTGCAGGTGAAACCCACCACATCCTGTGAGCCATTTGAACTAAAGACCTCCCAGATCTCGTCTCATCGGGAGAGGATTCTGGCTGAGATTGAAAATGAGCAGAAGAGCCCCAGAGCTCTGCGCTGGCCCTACAGCCCAGAGCCGCCACGTCACACACCCCCCTCCAGCCTCTGCTCCTCTCTGTCCGGCAGCACCGAGCTCCTGCCCAGCAAGAGCACCAGCGCAGCCAGGAAAAGACAAGAAGCTGTCAGGTACATGTGTGTGTCCAGATCAAAGAATATTTAGGAGGGCATGAAAACACATTTAGATGCAGTCACCTTTTTAAGAAGAAAAGGAAACATAAGAACCAGAATAATATTAGACTAAAAACAATACAATTAGTATAATTAAAATGTAATTATATTTAAAACATTTTAAATGATAAAAATCTATTCGCAGGACATCCAGTCTCTATTAAAAATGACAAACAACCAAATTGACAATAAAACAAGAAATTCAGCATTAAGGTCCATAATTCTTACAGTGTGCTGTTCCACTTAAAGTTGTTTATAACAATGAGACTAACACAGATGGGGGTGAAGAGTAAACGCCTCACATTAATCTTTAACCCCTCTTTCAAAAAATGTCTGCCCCTGGCCCTGACTGATCCTGCACATCCCCACCATATATGATAAATGAAATCCACTGAGCATGGACATTTGTTTTAGTTTTAGTTGTCTACACCCCCCTCTTCACTTGTCTCATCCTTTAGGTTTTATTGTATTGTTGTAAAATTTTGCTTGGTCCTGTTGTAGTATTTAGTGTTTTCCTTCTAACCCTGGTTTGTCCTTCCCCACAGTGACATGTTGAACTCAGCTCTCCTGTACCCCCTCCCTCGCCTGTACCCCCCTGTACCATACCACTCCTCCCCCGTCCCTCCCCTCCTCTCCTCCTCCGTACGCCCCGAGCCCAGATGAAGTCATGAGTTTGTGGTTGAACAGAAAGGCATTGGAGCAGAGGAGGAGGGTGGATGCAGAGGAGGAGCAGTGGAGAGAGAAGCAGAGGCAGAGAGAGAAGAGGCTGCAGACAATGGTGGTGAAACGCGCCCAAGCCAATGACCCACATCTGTCCCTGTCCCAAACGCAGCCCAGCAAACTTAAGGAATTCAGGTACAAATATGGAAGCATGCTGAACGATGTGTGCTCAACTGAAAATGACTTGAACTTTAGTTTGTAGGAGCCAAAAGGGTCACAATGTTATGTTAGGGATAGTGGTAGTTACTTAAATATTGTACTGTACTCAGCAGTCACCAAATAGGGATGTCACAATTCTGAACATAAAGTTTATAGATTTAGACAAACTTGATTGATCCACAAGGAAAATTACTTGGACACAGTAGCTCACACATCACAATATCAAACAATCAATCAAAACTTTATTTGTGTATCACTTTTCATACATACACTTCACACACAATAGGACTATTACACAATTGCAACAATGGCAACCTCCCCAGCAATTATGAACCTAAACCTAAAGTGAATAAACAATAAAAATGGAGTGTTCAAATCAAACATAAAAATAAGATTAAAAAAAATAATATGTGGAAAAAAAGATTTAAAACTGGAAAAAGAGCAAAAACTAAAAAGAGCAAAAAATATAAATGGTGCTAAAATCCAACGCTTAGAGTGCCTTGAAGGAAAAGTGCCATATAAAAATGTGACCATTTACTTTAAGCAACAATTACCTATTAATCTTGATGTCCCTATCTCCAGCCATTTCCCCCTGAGAGATGTGCTCTCTGGCTCTTAGCTACACACTTGACAGTCATGATTCTGTGATGTCCCATATACAATAATGCATCTAGATCTCTGCACACTCTAAAATACAACTGGCTAACAAAATAATTGATATTATAAGCAATAAGTTTCAGAATAAAATAAGTAACACAATAACAGCTAATCTATGTGTTGTTATGTCAAATCTGCAGGAAAATGGAGCTTCAACGTAAAAAGGAGTACCAACAGGAGATAAAGGAGATGAGACAAAGAGTCAAGGGGAGACCACTTCTACTGGAGCAGGTGGCACAGGTAACAAACTACTGGGTCACTCTCTCACTTTCTTTATTAAATCTGGAGCACCCGATTTTCAAACAATGAAATGAGTAAGTGGGTATTTCTGACTTGTTCCTAGCTTTCACAAACCCTTTTGCACATCAGCAGTATTCACCTGCAATGAACAGTCAATCAGCCCTTATCCCAAAGTGGCACTGATACTTTGCACTGTCATCACACACATTACATGCATGTCTATGGTGAAATGTTCAGCAGTTTCCATGGTGAAACAATGCGCACATTACGAAACACTACAAAGCATTTTCAAGAGCTCTTGATCAATACTAGCGTTCATGGACACGATTAATTGAGTGTGAATGAGAAGAACTTATACTAGCTTGGTTGTGACACTAATTTTATGTTTAATTGACTTGTTAAGCAATACAGATCATCTCAAATGTCACTCCTCTCACTGTAACTGCTGCTGTCAGAGTCATCATTTTGGTCTTTAAATGTCAGTATTAACCCGCTCCTGGTGATCCTGGTGTTTATTTTTATATTTTGTCAAGAAATTAACATTACTAACAGACCAATGAGCTGCCCTCTTTTGCTGAGGTTGCTCCCACTCGCAACAAGTTCCAAATACGAAACTCAGCTTCAGATTCACCCTCATAACTGCAAGCCTCAATGAGCTTCATCTGACTGCAGCTGAACGCTATGGGTGACATCACACTGTTAATCAACTTCTTTATACAGTCTAGATAGTACACAGCGGTCTAATTTCCTAAAAGTTGCTCTTTTTCAATATACTTTATGGGGGAAGCATGTACTAATTTACAATAGAAAAGTTGAGTAATCCAGCTTTAATGTTCAGTGGACTCATGCTCTCACTGTTGTGGTTTCAGAGGAATGCTAAACAGGCTGCAGAGAAGCGCTTCACAGAGGCTCTTCAGGGCTGTGATGTGACCCAGGATTTCATCACTAAAAATGCGGCTAAGTCCACCTCCACTTCTGCTCGCAAACCCTCGTCCTCCACTGACAGCAAAGTCAGGTATTACGCTATATGTTATAATGTTGTTTTCTTATCGAAGACATACCCTGAGTTGCGTTTTGTTTCATTTACATATGTTTAACATACAAGCCCTGTGTGTTTAAACTTCTCCCAAACTGAAAACAAGTTGTGATGTTATATGGTAACGCAGGAAGTGCTCCACTGCGTTTTTAAACCCCATAAATCTTAATTCAAATCATTTGGATTATTTCAGCCCTTGAAATGCCAATCTTTACTGAACAAAAGGTAAAAGGAGCTGTTAACTTGAAAACTATCGTAAGGTAGAAACAGAGCATTCCGAGCACTGGAGATGTAGACATATTAATAATGCAGTGTTTCTCAAATATGAGTGAATTAAACAAAACACAGTCTTTGAGGCGGTAACAACATCCTAACACGGCTTAAATCTCACAAGAATTCATTTTGTTTAATATGGGGCCTTTATACACATCTGTTATATAATTACATAAAACTTACCAAACCATTGACTTGAGTGTCAGGTTATATATAAGGGTTTATTATGATAAGACTGCATCCAGAAAGAACAGAGTTTACAATGAGTATTATGCTACCCAAATAGCTGCAACTTTATCTTATTTCTAATGGCAACCATTCAAATTGAGATTTGATCAAAACTGGAACCTTAATAGATTAGTATTGACCGGTGTTGAGTACTGATTATAGATGTGGTAAATCCTTTTAGATTTCTTAGTTCAATTTCTCATTGGCACTTACTTCATGGGTTTCAGAATGAAAACTGTTGCCGTTGCAATTAACAGTTTAAACAAAATATTATATTTTTTGAAAGCTGCAAAGTCCTCAAAATGTTGCCTGTAAGAAGAAGCTGAAATCCACAAAGTATTTTCATTTTACTGTTTTAGTATAAAAGCACCTTATTTTTTCCTCTGAGGATTGATACATTCTGAGTAATCTTTTTGTTCCAGTGACAGAGATGATCCGGACATGGGGTACAAACCTGTGCACTTCAGAAAGGTCTACTTGAACGACGAGGGCGTGGAGTCAGACCCAAACGAGCCTGAAATGTCTCAAAAAGAGACAGAGGGAGAGCAGAGCGATAGAGAGAGAGAGGAGGAGAAAGATGAGGAAAGAAAGGGGAAGAGAGAAGACCAGTCAGAGGAGGATTGTCCTGCAGAATCGGATGAGAACTACTCCGATGACTACGAGCAGTATTCAGACAACAGCGGACAAGACGAGAGCAAAGAGGAGGCAAATTGTTAACAGGATAATAATAATGCTATTATACTACTACTACTACTATTACTACTACTAATACAGCATCTGACAGGAGGCAAAGAGGAAGCAAATTAATAACATGATAGTAATATAAGATAGTAATATCCCCAGAACTGAAGAAGCATCTTGGATGAGCTGCGAAACCTCTTCAACCAAACTAACTTTTGTCCAGTCGACAAATTGAATTTTCTCCTCAACATGATAGTAATATAGGTACTAAAGAGAGAAGTCAAATTACGTCTCCTATTAATTATTATCTACTATTAATGCTATTACAACTACTACTACTAGTAGTAATATTCTTTGTATATAGTACATATGTAATATATTAAATGAATAATGCATCTCAGGAAATCTGAATATCATGAAATATCATGAAAAAATTAATTTATTTATTTAAGTAGTTTAGTTCATAAAGTGCAATTTATTTAGACTACATACTTTATTGAGTGGAAACAAGTGTGGTCAAGCCTCAGTAAAACAGACATTCTGTCTGCAATGTAGTGTTAGTATACATCAAAAACAAATTTACGGTAGCTGTATTAGTTCAAATTACTACATTTGTCTGTAATGGGTTGGACAAAGTTGAATCAGAGCAGCTAGGGACACTAACATGCACATGATATATTTTTTCATGAAATTCGACTGTATGATTACAGATTGTAATTTTATGAGACACTGAAAGTATTTTTATCAACGGTGAATTCTAATGTCCACTAATATAAATAAAGGCAATTTTTGTCTGTGTTCCTGATTCTATATACATTTTTACATAAACTCTATTGGTGCATGCTACAGGTAAAGTCTCAGTCATGATCCTATTGCCACTAGATGGTAGCAGATAGTAAAACATGCAAGCGATGCTTTTTAACCACAATCACGTCTGCGTTTGATAGGATGCAAAAAACATCTTTTATTCGTATAATCATGTAAATGTATGAGGATATTTACAACACATCCATCTAATTAAAATGAACAACTTTATTATAGTTTCCATTCAACCATTAAACCGAAAAACACACGAAGACCAGACTTTATTTTAAAAATATACTTTAATACAACAGCTGCATATAAATATTAAAATATACATTATACAGGTGTACAGTACACTCACACAAAACCAAAATAATATTAGGCTTCTATTTGTACGGCACTTCTTGAAATTATTGTTATTTTTTTGTCCTATTTTCGTAATTACTGACAGAGTACATACAAGTGTTAATGCAGGTCCAAAAAAAATCTATTACAATGGTGTAGTATGTTGGTTATTGAGACAAACAGGAGTAGACTGTACAATATTTGACAAATGGCAGAGGAATGTTTTGTATTTTTCCATTTTGTTTCGACAAATAAAAGCACAGCGAGACTGTATTTTTAGACACTTTCCCAAAACAGTTTTTTTTTTTAAACATCACACTTAAAAATCACTGCTCCTGCTTTTGTCTTTTATTTAAGACAGAAACAACTGACATGGGTTTTGGTTTCAGACGCAGTTGGTGATTTCTTGATTCTCACACAAAATAAAATAAAATATTGCATTCATTTGTAAATAATTGTGTTTTAATAATAGAAAAGTCATACATTTTAGAGGGAGAATGCAGTGGTATGTAGCAATGATCTTTTAAAACGTTCCTAGTGTTTTCTAGTAGCTACCATTCCATATTGAGTAATATAATTTTCAAGTAACAGTACAGTCAGTAGTACAACTTGAGTAAAAAAAAAAAAAAAAACAGTTTTGTTTTGCAAATTTTGTGTATCTTACTATACTAAAATACTGTACTTTTTTTTTTTTTTTTAAATCATCGGAAACACCAGAAAACTGTTTAAACTAACACTAAATTTGATCTTTAAACAGTTACTCAGTCCTCAACTTGTATTTACATCAAATACTTTTAATTTTATGAATCTCTCTTTTTTATTTATACTTGTATAATGCAATTTTAAAGTAACAATACTACTAACTGAGGGCAAAATCTGTTTATTGTACTCTCCTTTGAAATTTTGACTGTATATTTTTGGGTCTTATATTCAGTATTTTTTGAAAGGGACAAAAAAGATACCAAATCCATCCACAGGGGGTCGCTAAAGGAACAATTAGTTGATTCTAACTAATAGAATAATTTACTTGGTTCAAGCTGGTCTGGGCACTAAAGCTTTATTATTGCAAGATAGGGGCAGTCATACTAAAGCCAGCCTCTAGGGGTCAGTAAAGGAACGACTTGAAAACTCAGGGACGTGGCAGTGAAATCAATCACCGCATTTACAAAGTTTTAAAGGGATAGTCCGTGATAACTGGAGAAGCAGACAGAAGCAACAACGAAGGCGCCAGTGTGTAAAGACAGTACAGCGGCAGAGTAGTTCGCCAACTCGACTTATAAACCAGTAGATCTTAAGTTTGAGTTCTTGATCATGCTTATTTGGCTGTGTCTAGGTGGTATATTGATCCCCCCCATGAAACTAACTAAACTAAACCTAAACTTATTGATCTCGATGGTGACAAGCAAGTGGCAAGTAACAGGTCAAATCTGTGCAGAGGCGAGCTCACTCACAGTAAGAATGCATATTTGTTAGCAACGAACGACCCATAATTGAATAAATGCAAGTTTAATGTCTTTCTCAATTACCTAATATTTAAAAAAAGCACATGTAACTTTTATGGATGAGTGTATGGCCCTGCTTGTCTCTATGAAAATGTTACTGTTTTGCCTGCAGTGGTCCACAGTATGGCATTAAACTTCTCCATCTTCCAAGCTCAGATGCTTCTACTGAAATAAAATGTGTGTGAGCTCGTACGAGAAATATTAATCCGCTAAAATAACACTATGCGGTAGTTTGATATACAGTTGATAGTGGAGCCATTTTAGGAGCCGGTCCTTTTGAAACTCTATTCCTGAATGGGACCAGGTCAGAGCGGTCCCACAAGTGTCGCTTTTCAAACCGGGATTATTCTACACTTCAAAGAGAGGAAGAGGGAGGGAGAGAGAGAGTGAGAGAAAGAGAGAGAGGAGTGTAGGAGAGAGAGGGAAAGAGGGAGGAAGCGAGAAGAGAAGGAGGAAGCCAGGACCATTCCACATTTCAAAGAGAGAGGAAGGAAGAGAGGAGAGAGAGGAAGAGAGGATAGGGAGGAGGAGAGAGACAGATTTTGTACAATATTTATGAATGATTTTTTTAAATATAATTACAACTTCATACTATCAGTTACATCCCAGTTTTTACTCTTACAGTTACTCAAGTAGTTTACTCAAATACTTGTTTTAATCTTATTTGAGTAATTTTGTTAAACACTACATTGTACTATACTTGTGTAACATTAGTTTAAGGCAAAAGTACTCTTGCTTAAGTACAGTTTTTGGTTACTCTACCCACATTTGTAGTATAGGCATTATCCACTTGAACTAAATTGTTAAATCCTGTATACGTATACTTGTTTGGCTGTTTGGTGGCGTTCTGGTTCATTTGTCTGAACAGAGGAAAGCATACGTCTCCTCCAGCTTCAAAGCCCTGAGCGGAGACCCAGCGTAAACAAAGAGCTCGGAGGCTGTTCGCCGTCGCCGGAAAAAAACAAATAAAGTTGTGTTTGAACATGAGATCAGGCCCAAACACAGAAACGGTTCATCACAAAGTCGCTCTGGGAGTAAGAGGGGGAGAGAGAGAAAGAGGGAGAGAAGAGAGAGGGAGGGAGAGAAAGAAAGAGGGAGAGGAGAGACGGGGGAATGAGAAAGAGAAGGAGTGGGAGAGAGAGGAAAAAGACAACTGGAAGATAATAATGTGGTCACAATGCACTGATTTTGATACCCCAATGGTGATAAAACACCCATTTTACACACAAAATATTAGTCATTTCTTTAAAGGTGCACAGTGTAACTTTACTAGTAGAGGGTGTGCCACGTGCCACCTGTAATATGACATTTAATTTATATCCATAGAAATAAGCAGGTAATTCCCCTAGGTTTCAGGTCAGATCTGGGGAGAGGCAAGCGAACTCACAATAATAATGCAAGTTTTTCAAGGTATTTTTGAGCAGTAAAAGCACCTAATGCTAATTTAGTTTAAATTTAAGAGATTTAAAGCCAGTGTGGAACATTTCAGACAAAGCAATAACATGCCTAGCCTAGAAAAGTTACATAACGCCCCTTTAAATAAAGAATAGCTGTCATGCAAATTACTTTTATGTGTTTAGTGATGACAGATTTTCTCAGTTAAAACATTAATATCAGATTTATTATCACTTTCTCTCACATCTGAGTACAGATTTTGGCAAAGTCACTGCTCTCATTCAGGGCGACTAAATTTATCTTTCCAAAGTATCCAGCCTGTTTTTCTCAACTGGGAATTTCGGTCATTACGAACATGAGGTGTATCTTGTGTTTCGGTCAGTGTAGTCACCCCACGGAGGCGGATAAACACTCTTTCTGGGAAACCAATTCAGGAATGTGGGACAAAAAAAAGAGAGAAAGAAAGACATTACTGCAGTTCCGAAAAAGCCCACCCCTCTCTATTAAAGGGAAAGACACCGAACAATGACTTCTTTATGGGATACATGACAACAATTTGCTCATAGTTAAAAATGCACGATGGAGTGGATCTGGTGGGGTATCCATGAACTACCTGCTTGTGTTCATGGAGATCTTATTACTTTGCCTGGAATGTTCCACAGTTCTTGCATTTGCTCTAAAAAATTTTAATTTTAACGCCTCACTCAGCTTGCCTCTCCACAGATCTGACATACAACTCGGCCTACATGTCAGATCCCAATGTATTTGTATGACATTTTTGAGGCGGAATAATTTTGCCCGTATATTTAAAGGGGTTTTGCTGGAGGAGAACCCCAAGGAAGCGATTGCCAGGGACAGACAATTGTTTCCAATCAGAGGTGACGGTGATGAGAACCATTGGGGAACAACTGCCTGACCATTTCAAACAGTTTCTCCGTCATGGCAGGACAAACGGTTCACTTCACTCATCGAACTAAAATCAAATACAGTACAAGTAATTCAAGAAGTCAACTTTACATAATAGGGGTCTTTAGTGTGTTGGCTGCTTTAAGGACCAGATGGTATTTTGAGAACTATAAAAAGCTGTGGAGGAACAGAATTTCATGGTGAACTTCTGTATTTGAAACTGGCATTTCCCCAGAAGCTCCACAATAAACGTTAAATTGCCAAGAGAGATGTTTTTTTTTTCTTTCCATGTAACTGGGGTTTTAGAGCGCGGACTACCAGTAAGTAAGTAACTTTTTTTAAGCATTTCACTTTGAGGAAAGCCAGAGAGCTCTCCTCACTAACCACATCTGTGACATGTTCCATTGTAAAATTTTCACATTTTACAGCGTCAAAGTTAATCACATCTGGAAACATATAGTGTGGTCCATTTTAAAAGGGGACTGAGGCAATATAAGAAAATGTTATTTTTTGAGACTGAAACAAACCGTTTTGTTTTTAATGATCATTAAATCATGACATACATATGGAAAGGGGCTAATTCTTGTCTACATGATTGATAAACTGTTTGCATATTTAAGAAAATTTTGATAAAAGGTGTAATCTTTGTTTTCCTACAGATACACATAACTTTTCTAACAGGTTGTGTTTGTGTGTGTGCATCACACCTCCACAGATCTGACCTGTAACGAGGCACTGTGGTGTCATCTGTTTGTTCCCATGGAGTTAAATTTAATGCTGTACTGTAAAGATGTAGTTGAATGACTAGTCAGTGGATGTGGATGACAGAATGTTACGTAAATATTATGTCCTTAAAAAAAATCACATGTATTTTATCATTTGAATTCATCTTTAAAACAACTTAATTTCTCTGCTATTTCACTATTTCTCTGTATGTGCCTGTACCATATAAACCTAAGTCTATGCAAAAATGTCAGGCCATAATTACCTTTTGATTTGAGAGACTGGAGACTGCACTGTGCACTTTTGCCTCATAAACACACTGTAGATAAGTGCCCCATAGAGGAACATTGTAAAAACTCAAGTTGTGCTTTGTCCCATAATGTCTCCATTATAAACATTACAACTTAACCTCAGTGAAGACTGAACTGGCTCTCTTAGCTAAAAAGGAGATATGAAAATGCTCTATGCGACTTCTCTAGAGATGTTATTACATTGCCTGTAATGTCCCAAGGTATGGCATTCAACTGAATTGTTCAAAAAACAGCATCATTTCTATGGGCAGGGATGCCTCTTCGCAGATCTGACCTATAATGTGGTCTCTGAGCGTCACTGGCTTTTCTGTGTGTAGATAAGGTTAATGCCATACTGAGGAACATTCCAGACAAAGTAATAACATCTGAAGGCCACCACCAGATGTTTTATAATAAGAAAAAAAATACATATATTATTATATAAATACAAATAGTATTACAATTTGATCTATTATTAAGGAAAACAACTGCGAATCATTATTTTTGCCATATCCTTAAAAATACTGAAACCAAGGTGTCAAATATATTTTAAAAACCTTTTAGATTGTATGACATAGGACCTCCAACTCATTATAACTCACATAGATACATGTTGTGGTCTTATACATTTGGGCTAGTGAAATGGGCTTTCCAGAGAAATAGCTTAAAAAAAGTGTTTCTAGCAATGTCTTGGAGCAGAGCCTAGAACGGATCATTGAGGAACTGAAAAATGAGAAATCAGCTGCCGACAAGCGCTTAAAGTCCCACTGAGCTCCCCTGGCTACTGTTTCCACATCAAGTTTAAGCCTGAAGGAAAATATTTGGGTTGACTTTTAGTATGTGACAAATGGAGTCTTATTTCCTGGACAGAATCACTCAAAGGAGGGCAATCGGGGCAGTGGACATATACATATTTGTCTGTGCTAAACAGTTAAAGGCAATGTTCTTATTTCTTTGAGCCAGGCAATTTTATTAGTGAGATGTATTTACCTTGACACGTTTGGGCTGATAGCTGCAAGCTATCTTCAGGATGGTCACCCATCTCTCTGATAAGTTGTCTGACTAAAAGGAAATAAGAAGTTAACTTAAAGATAAGATAAAAATTACAAAAGTAATTTAGAGACAAAGTTTAGGTTTGATTTACAATGGAGAACAAAAAACTGATGAAATGTACTGAGGACCATAGACATTTAAACCATGTTATAATCTTGTTGCCTTCTCAAAAACATACTCAGAGTTGTGTTTTGTTTCAGTCACATGTTTGTGTAATCCTTTATTATTAGTCTGTCCACATCTCTAAAGCTCAAAATGTTTTGTTCCACCTCATAAAGCGGTAGATTTCAAGTTAACCACTGCCTCTTACCTTTAGTTCAGTAGACATTGGAAATTCCAGAGCTAAAAATATCCACATGATTCTAGTGAAGGTGTATGGAGTCTAAAAACACAGTGGAGAACTTCCTGTATTGCCACATGACATCACAAGTTGAAGTGTTTTCAATTTGAGAGAAGAACTCATCTTAAATATGCATGGCTTGTGTATTAAACATGTGTGAATGAAACAAAACACAGCTCCAGGTATGTTTTGATGAGGAAACTTTATAACATGGATCAGAAAATAGCATAATATGAGCCCATTAAAAGACTTATATGTATGAAAAACAACTAAAACAAGTCCTAGATCTGATTTATGAGTAAACTAAACTCCACTGTTGTAATCGTGCATCCCCTGTGGCCAGATTGAAACTACAGCAATTAGCTGTATATCTATGCTATAATTCTTGTCTCGCCTGAATGCATACTGTTTCAAACTATTTCTGTAAAGTTATATATAGAAATTATACATTTTCTTAATGAAATATGATTGCAATATGGACATAGTTAGATCACAGTTGGTTAGCCTCTCTCATGTCTTGTTGAAGTCTGTAGGAAAATGAAAATTTGTCTTCCAGAACCTCAAGGTTGTGACCATTGAGCACCATATAGCCATTGCTCCTGTCTGTTTCACCAACCAAAGTTTATATCTGTACACAAAATTACCTCATCCTGTGTGGACTATCCCTTTAAGATGTCCCATAATTACACAGTCCCTCCAGCGCTGAGATGCAGGCACTTCAAAAACGTGTCATTTCACCACAAACTGCCCATTACCATCGGATATAGACATTTAGAACAAAACCCAGTCAGAAGTCACTGCCTACACTGTAAAAATGACTGGAATTCAGAATAATAATCTTGATACCACAAGTATTTTTTCTAGTTCTTATCTTTTTAGGTCTGGTTTCAAGTTTTTCTCTCCCTGGACCGAGTCTGAATACTGATCTGGGCTTAAAGGAACTACTATATGTATGCCTGCAGGTTTTACAGTCACAACTGAACTTGGGTTGCCAGTATTTTAGCCTGCATATAGTTTGATAGTAGTTTTATATAGTTTTTCTAAGTCTCAGTAAATGGACAGTTTATCCCTCATGTGAAAGCTCAAACCTCCAGAATTCACTCACAGAACTTCAGAGTCTGCACTAACACGGATTAATGATGTGGGTGCTGGAGTAGTGAGGATTCAAATCAGAGAAAGTCCTTTTAGGTTTAAACCAGCTGGATTTCAACACTGAAACTGGCAACGCAAATGAGAAACGCATGTGAAGCCCAAAACACCAAATTATATGTGAATAAATGGAACATCTTGTTCAGTGTTGTAATAATTAAGAATAATTCAGCACTACAATGCTATCATTAAAGGTGCATTATGTAACTTTTTGGTTGGGGTCCATCACCGTCTTGTTTCTATGGATATGTTATTGTTCTGTCTGGAATGTTCCACAGTGTGACATTAAACAGGTTTACCTTACATTTATTACATCACAGGTGGTTTTATAGCTCAAAAAACCCTAAAAAAACAGACATTCATTCTTTGAGCAGGGTCGCCTCTCCACAGATCTGACTTGTAACTTGGTCTGGTTTGGTGTCCATGAAGATAGAAAGGTTTAATACTGAACTGTGAAACGTTCCAGACAGAGCAATAACATCTCCATGAAGAAAATCCACTATTAAAGGCTAAATTTGATTAGGAGATGTCTATATCTGGGGGACACAATTTGAAATTTAGAAATCCAGATCTTACATATTTTTCCTTTAAGTATAGAGTCTGGTCTGGGCCATACTACAGAACTGAACTGCATAGAATAGATATATTTTACTTAATAAAATTACTCCCTATCAAGATTAGCATTTGAAATTCAAGTCATTCTTACCATAGAGACATTATGTTTTGCAGTGTTTTCCTTGTAATTCATTTGCATTGTTATTTTTCCACATACATTAGCACCAGAGCTATCAGAGAAGAGACAACCACATCTTTAGTTTCAAAGGTGCCATTTTGTTTTGAAGGTGCTTGGTTGCTCTTTACCACAGTGCAAAATCAAAGGGAACTATTTCTCTTGTCCGAATATATTTAGAGACCATGGACATTTTGGTCTACGACTCCAGCTAAAACACCACTGACAAAAAAGGCAAATTTTCCAAAAACGTGATGCCCATTATGTGAGCTGTGGCCATGACAAAATATGAACTTATTTGCTTTGTCTAGCTCTACAAATATGTTTTTCTCTATATCTGCAAAAAGTTAGGAAGGTGCGCTACATATTAAGACCAGGGGCAGAGCAGAGAGCAGCTAAAGCATTAAGGATATTTGTAAATAAAAATAAAGCCAAAAAAGCATGTGCATTTGACAGGTTAAATAGTATTAGTGGGTCCAAACTGAAATGTAGACGGAGTAAAAAAGTGGAAAAAAGCTATTTATAAATAAGTGAATTCACACGTTATGCGTTGGTGATTTATGGTGTTACTTCTTTTTTATGTTTTTATTGTGTGATATCAATATAATTGGTATCAAAAATGTCTGTGGAGTCGTTTTACTAGTATATGCAGTACAAGTGTTGCCATGATACAAAAAATTTTAAGTAAATTTTGATACTGAGAAAAACTTGGTACTCAATACCAGATTCTATACTACAATGAATACATAGTGGTTTTTAATACAAAATAAATAATAATAGTTGTTTCATACTAGTTCTTACATACAGTAGATTTGGATATTACTATTATTATATTATTTTATTATTATATTGCTAACTGTTCACGAAAGGCCCAATTTTACCTGCTCAAATCTAGTTTTGACTGGATTGTCTATGCTATACTGGAATTACATTTGAATTAAATAACATTTAATAACATCGTGCAGAGGAACCAATTGCAACATGAAGGTTTTTTTTGAAAAATTGATAGGCTACATCTAAATAATCTAGCCCACAACTCCGTATTAAAACAGTCTGTGCTTGGTTTAAGCTAACGTTTAAATGAATAGGCTACAGAAATAAAGTTGCATTTAGTATTTCAAATATAAGGTGCATCAATAAATAAATAAAGAGCAGTATAGTAATATTAAAAGATATGTGCAAAGTCAAGTGGATTTGTAAAATTATAAAGTATTGGAAAGAAAAATCCTATGCAGTTATAATTTCTATTTAGGCTGATTTAAGTTCATGTCTACAACGTGGTTAAAGCTTTAGAAATTTGATGATAGAAATAAACAAAAAAACACAATTTTCAATCTGATCATTACAACTTCAGTTTGGACCCGCTTGTAAGTGCTATAATTATAAATGATAACGTAAACACAAAGAATATAACAAATTGAACTCACAATTCTTAGATTTTTTTAAACTAAATAAAATCTAAATGTTTGGCAGCATAGAAGCATTGACTTTTTGGTCTTTGCGTGGTTCAGCAGTGTTGATTTTCTTTGGTCATTCTGAATTAAGGTGCATTTGGACTTTTGTTTATATGTGATGATGAAAAGTAGAAACCCCATGGGAATAATATACACTGTAAAAATGTCTGAAAATCTGAAAATGACTTGTATCCAGAATTTTGTCTTGACTGACTTGATTGCATGTATAAAGACAAATAATAAAATAAAGATCAAATATACATTTTTAATTTTCATTGAGTAGCTCTCAATAGTTTGATTCATTCATTTAAAATTTCAGTTTGAATCAATGTTTCCATCATCACCCAATAATGTAAATATTTTCAAAAAGTCTCATTAAATTGGCCATATAACAAAATCTAGTAATAATCTTTGAAGAACAACTATTCTCGTAGTCATAATACAAAATTTTTTGATAATTGTTCAAATGAGTTTTAGTTTCAATATCAAAATGAATATCGTAAATTCTAATAATTTCACAAGCCCTCTGCACAGTAACAGCTGGAGCTATGTTTCATGTCACTTCATGTCATTTCAGATGTCTATGTGACCCGTATGGTATTCAGCGAGTCTATAGGCGCCGGATAGGGAACACTGGAGCCTTTGTTTCCCATTGGACCACTCTCCTTCTTACTTCCTTATTTGAGTTTTTGTTCCTTTTTATCCTCAAATGCACTCACCGCTGCCCTCTGCTCTTTTCTCACTACAACAACCTACGCAGGGATGTCAAGATGTCACATTTTTGTCAAACATTTTCTGAGTTACCGTCATGCACTGTCAAGTATATCAATATGACTACATTTGATTTATTTATTTTGTCAGTTGACAAGCTATTTGACCAAGTTCTATAAATATGCATATAATGTAATGTTAATGATTAGATAAACACTACAGTAATCTTAAAGTGGAAAAAAGTGTGATAACTTCATAATATTTTTGTCATTTTAACCAAAGCATGTTAGAAGTTTCCACTTTTGAATCACTTTTTGTGCATAGATCTCAGTCAGGTACTCCAATGTTACATACACAACTGGGCTTAAATATAAATGGTATACATAAGAATATATAAGAACCTATTATGCTTGGTTCTCTATAAGTATGCAATTACAGTCTAACTTTGACATTTATAACAGTATTTTTTAGCAACAATGTTAAATCCTGACATCCCTGTACCTACTTTCTCTCCCCTGGCCAGCAACTACGACCAATCTTTACAAAACAGTGCAATGTCTATTCTCATATTAGGCACAATGGGGTACAGCACAGACGTTAAAGGAGTAGAGTACAACTATGTTACACCCAGGCGCACACATAAAACACGCATAACGACAAAATACAAAGATGTTAGCGTTAGCAGCAGCTCTGGCCTCGTCGTGTTTGGGGCCGAGAGAAAATAAGCCAGAGATTTTTCCTCCCGTTTTGCTGTGAAAAGATGGATGCCTCTTGAATGAACCAGGAGTTTTTACCGGTCTGGTTCAGAGGAGGGGGGAGAAGGCCAAGGTTTATCCAGCTGAAGAGTCCTCTCCCTGGGCAGGATCTTTCTGTTGGACCTGGCCTCCTGCGCTGGCAGCCAGGATCCTCTGAACAAAGTCTTTGGTCCGACCGGCGACTAGCGGGCCTGTAAAGGGTGCAGTGATGAAAGTGAATGAAACAGCATGGTCTATTATGATTGGCTTTGCAATGAATAATATTTAAAAACATCAAACGAAATCCATCTTTTCTGATGAAGGGCTCACTACTGGCATGGCTCCATGGAGCAATATGGAGCAATATGGCATTACATTTAATCTTGTATTTCAACTGCTGGTGTTTTGTGGCTAGAAGAACCTTGAACTTGTAGCTTGGTCAGTTGGCGTCGTCACCTGATTGATACATTTAATCCTGTATTGTGCAACATTTAAGGCAAATAGTAGTAATTTAGTAGTAGTATTTTATTTTCTTCAGTCTAAACTTAATAGAAACATAGGAGTGACAGTAGCTCAGTTGGTAGACTATTTGTCATCTGACCTGCAGGTTGGGAGTGCGATTCCAGCTCCCACAGATGAATGCTGCTGTTGTGTCTTTGGGCACCCATCTTGCCCTCAATGTCTGTGTACATTGATGTGTGAAAGTGTGTGTTAATGTGTGAAGTGGTTCCTTGATGTAAAGCGCTTTGAGTGCCTTGAAGTTGGAAAAGCTCTATATAAAAATGTGACCATTTACCATTGATACAAACATTTCACATAGAACTATGACCTAAAAAACGATGACAAAGGGGTTTAGACTGAAGCGAAATCCTCTGCTCTGTGTAGCCTAGCGTGCATGCTGTGACCTAACCCCCCCTGCAGCACAGATTTACCAGACTATAGTGCTCAATTTCAAGCACTACTTACTCTTTATTCCCTTTCGTGACTTCAACCACAGTAGAAAGTAGTGATGGCCACATAAGTGTCTCTGTCCCTTAACACTGTACATTTATGTCTGAACGCCTCCATTATGGTGTTATTTACCGCTGGACTGTCTGAGGATGTCTTCCAGTCTCTGCGTCATGCCCCTCTGGTCGCTCTCGTCCTCCTCGCTGCTCTCCACTCTCCTTCGTATCACTTCTTTAATCCGCAGCAGCGCGCTCAGCAGGAGCTCTGTGCATTCAAACACATTACACAAGGATATTATAGAGCAATGATACAACAGTATTAAGTCTAGACATGCACTTACAGTCAACAACGGGGCTAAACGCACACACTGAAATCAATAGGATTATGTAAGTGTTGTGTGTTGTGTTTTATAAGGATATTATATCAGGTCAAGGCTACGTTTACACTTGGACACACGTAACACCAAAATTGTCATTAAACTAGGACAGGACTGGACCATGAGTTAAACCAGGACAAAACTACGACTAAACCAGGACGAGACTAGGACTGAAACATGACTAAACCAGAAATTTAACCAAACTAAAGTACAACTAAACCAAGACTAAAACAGGACCATACCAAATCTACATCATGACTAAACAATGATCAAACCAGGACCAAACCAGGATAAATATTAGGCTCATACTAGTAGAAATGTTACTGAAAAACTTTATAAACCAATTGTGGTGCAGCGGTTAAGCGTTTGCCCATCAGCTACAGGGTTACTGGTTGGAGCTCCACCCAAGAATATAGTCCCTTTTATGGGTTGCATGCAGGTTCAAGAATTTGATTATATTCTTATTTCAGTTGGAGCTATCTAGGGTGATTTACTTATTTGAAAGAAATCTATGTTTGATTCATGTTATTTCAGGGTGCATCAGGTCCTTGTTTGAACCCACTTGAGTATTGATGTAGACCTGATTTGGCCCTTTTCTAGTCCTGTTAACCCGATTTTGAAGAGGTATGCATGCAAGTTTGAAGTACCATAGAGACTGAATTCAAATACATAGTACTCTAATTTATACGTATACCTATATATCTATGTCTGTCTTGGCTTTGATCAGCTCTCCCCTTCAATATAAAATTATGGGCTGTGGAATTAAAATGTAGCCTGTAATGTTAATCGGACTAATTAGCTACATATATTGAATAGATAAACATGCTTACATCCTGGAAGAAAAAAGAAGAGAAGGAAAAACTAAGCTAAGAAAAATATCTCTACTTCCCTTAATCTTGACTGCACAATTGCAATGTAGTCATAATGTTTTGCTTAGTCAGTTTAACTTTCAACCTGCAGGAAATTACCCATATATGGAGTCATGAGGAGGAAACAAGGAAGTTTTTGGTGTACAAGGTCAAGCACTGTGAGGGGGAGTAGACGGGTTTTTATCACATTGTGGCGACTAAAATCTGTACACACACTAACATCATGACGTTATCCTTTTTATTAGATCAGTAAAATGGTTTAAAGTTTAGATACGTGTTAAAAAGGTTAAGTGCACTCTGACTTTTCTGACTTTTTTACAAATCTGACCTGGTGGCTTCACTTGCTTTATCTTTAATAATGCCAATAACATCTCCATGAAGAGAAAGGGACAGTGGACCCTCTACCAGAAAAGTTACATTGCGAACCTTTACGATTAGGGTTTAGGTCATATTGGGTGCATTTTATTTGTAGAGCATGTACATTTCACACACACAACTCAAAGTAATTTACACAGAATGAAATCTCAAAAAAAAGTTTTTATAAATTACACATCTACAATAAATACTAAGGATATACAACAAAGACAATTAAAACTAATTATTTATGAGTAATAAGTAATTACAAATACATGTAATTTTTATTAAAAATATTAGGCTTTTTTTTCACAAGGCCAATTCACAATGTCTAAGGTTAGAATTGAAAACCCAGTGTGTGTGTGTTGGAATCAGATTCGAAATTCCTGAACTTGAATCAACAATGAAATGACCAGGAACGCCAGGAATGCACACGAGTGGAGCAGACCAGAGGCTAAAGCAGGACAGAGGCCAAAGCTGCACTGGGTCAAACGCACATAAACTGAAGTGACACTGCAGAGCACTGTACACTTTAGACCAGCTCCTCCTATTGCTGCACAATATATCGCAAATGCAATCACAATTTGAGCTGCTGTCATTTACATAACAGGATGTCCTCTGCAAAAAACAAAATAAATATTTTTTAATGGAAAAATCTTGTAAACATAGATTTGACCTCTAGGAATATGTTCTCAAATTCCTGGGATTCTTGGATTGGTTTACAGCTCATATTTCAGTCTTCTCTCAAATGTTATGCTCCTGGATGTATTTACAATGTGCACTCTGAACAGAATCCCTTTTTTTAACCAAATGTTATTGTAATCACAATATTGTAAGAAAAAATATAATAAATATAAATTGTAATATATAAATTATAATTTATTTGGCAAATCTGTAGCTATCTATAGGAGGTGCCAACAGCTGCATGACTCTGATAATATTTTCAAACGCTGAAGATTTGTTGCTTTTATTGTGTCATTTTAGATCAATATTGCAAGTTAAAATGAAATTCAAATGAATGATCCATGGGTGTCATAGATCATATTATAAATTGCCTAGATTCAGTTATGTTTTAGTGCTAAGCTTTTGCAACAATGTGCAACATCACTACAGCAAGATGATCAAACTTTTTATTAGTGAACTCATTTTATAATGATTATTTTTCTGTCAATGCATGTGTGCCAAATATGTGGCTGCATAATAGATTTTTTTTTTTTTTACCAAAGAATTCTTTAGTCAGTACCTGCCCTAATGTTTTCTGAGGGTGCCAAAACTTGCATAGCTGAAGGAAATTTTCACAGACGCAGAGAGAAGATGCCCTCAGACAAAAAGCTCCTGTGCGATGTACGAGTTAAATCAGAGCTTCGTTTGAGCCTGTTTGCATTCCTGCTTTCTTTGATCTAAACCAATATGTATTAAACCCGTGCTGAAGGTTTTGCTTTAAATTACACCAAATCCACGTTTTAATTCTACAAATATTTTAAGCAAGAAACATTTCACCATTATGTTCAACAGCAAATGAAAAGCACTGACCATATTCCTGATTGAGTCCCCACAGTTTAATTTTGTTGGCTTCGTGTTGCGCCTTCTTCTTCAGTCTGCACGCTCTGGGGAAAAAAACAAAACAAAACACGAGAAACATGAGAAAAATACCTCTTTTATTTGAAAAAGACCTGTTTATTTTTCACTCTGACCTCTCGCTAATATTTCCTCTACTACACTTTACAAATTTGTGGCGAAATTTGATTGACTGTCCTCCCACACTTCTTCTTTAGCACGGTACCGTTTGACACTCCGACTTCACTTTCGTTTTTTGGTGTTTTCGAGGTCAGAAGAAATGAATCAGTATATGCTGGTGAAATATTTATGCTATGAACCATTTTCTCAAAGCAGTGAATCAGCTCAATACAAATGAATTATACTCTAGGGTCAAAAGGATCGGAAAGGAAACCACTCTCCATTTTTCATCTCTAAAAACATTGGACCGTGGCCAGGGATGGTAGCAAATTAATATACTGGTGAGGAGGGATGTTTTGCATAACCTCACGGCTGCAAATTGGATGACATTCAAAAACGCATTGATTCATTTATACAATATCTTTACAGCGATGGAAGGAATGTAATGGGTTTTACATCTGTGAATTTCTAGGCATATACTTAAAGGTGCAGTATATAACTTTTTGGAAAAGGTTTGTATTCTTAGTTGTACTTTGATTTAAATGTTACACCATATGGCATTAAGCCTGTATATCATGTATTTGTTCAGTTAGTGAAAGATACCAGACTACATTCATACCATACTCCACAACAATTTTCTCTTATGTAACAGATAACCTTATGTCATGTCAATCACTATTTAATCTTTGCACTGTTTCTCCCTTATGACATCTTGTACAGTATATAGCTATATAGAGATATATTTGCTATATTTCTCTATTTTTATTTTTCTTGTACATATACAATTATGCCTTACTTTGACACCAGTCTCTTGCTATTTTTGCTACTTATTTAGATTTTATTATTACCATATTTTTGCTGTTTGTTATTGTAATACAGGGTGTCCCCCAAAAAATTCACATCATTTCACAGGCCAACAATTTTGGCAATTTATGTTGAAATAACTTCAAATTTTCACAGAACTTTCAGGTTGAGCCATGCCATTCACTCCCAAAGAGAAGTCATTTTGCGTCTTTCAATGTACTCGCACAGTCGTCCAAGACTGTGCAGCCTTCAATGCAAAATTTTGAAAAACTTCACCAACTGGCAAACAAATTTGAACTTGGTGCCAAAAATTTAAATAGGATTTTTATGTAGGGCTAAAAGATATGGTAGACAATCATCAACATCAGAAGGAAAGGTCGAGAAAGTTTGTGGAAAAACTCTTGCGAAGCCCTAAGAAGTCCATAAGGAGAACAAGTTTGAAAACCCAGATTCCTTGAATAATGGTTTGGCGTACAGATCTGACCTGTAACTTGGTTGCCTGGTGACTTTACCTGTTTGTTTCCATGGAGGGAGATAAGTTTAACGTCATATTGTGGAACATTTAAGGCAAACATTATCATTTCCATGGAGACAAGCAGGTAACACACCCTGCACCATAAAGTTCCACAGTACACTTTTAAGACAGGAAATCATAATTATATTGAAGAATTTGTGTGTTCTTACATTTTCCACTGACTGGAACTGGTACTGAAAAAAATGTGCCCAGAAATTTGTCATTTTTTGTAATTTGCTATGACTTTCTAAATTTGTACTGATTGTATATTTTGACAAATTTTTGATCCACAAGTTGTTAAATGGCCTGTACCTTTGTTCTTCCATGTATTTGTCTTGCCCCAGTAGTATTGTACAAACAGCTAAAAGCTAAAAATAAGTCTGCTGTGTCTGTGTCTAATTATAAAATGTTTGTGTAAGAATCAGGAAGTGTGCGGTTTTGTTGTTAGGATTACCTTGATGACAAACCTCTGCACTGGTCTCTGAAAGTTGTGGAATGCACTTATAAACTCATTGTGGAGATTAATTAGAATGCCCAGAATGCATATGTGAGGAATAACTTTGGATCGTTTAAAATGAACTAGTCCTGTTTTTCACATTTTTAAGACAGTAAAAATCCGACGATGGGCCTTTAAAGATGTAACTTTTTTGTGGGGGATCTGCCACCTACTTGTCTCCATGGAGATTTTGTTGCTTTTCCTGGCGCGCTCCACTGTATGGGAATTAACATATATTACATTATTTCAATTACAGCTGTTTTGTGACTCTGTGGCTTTTACGAGGCCTTTTTGACTGGATCTCATATTTCCTTATTGCCCTTGTGCTGTTGTGTTTGTGTTTAATAACTGTTTGTAATAAGTCACTCCCAGAGGAACCTATCATTATAGAGGCATGTAATCACATTCTATCTCCCCCTCTCTCGTGCTCTCTCCCTCCCGTCCTCTATCTCTCTCTTCTTTTTCATTCTTCATTTTCTGCTCTCTCTGTCTGTCTGCCTCTCGCCCCCTCTTTCTCTGTCTCTCCTGTCCTCTCTCTATCTTCCTCTTCTTTCTCCCTCTCCCTCCTTATTCTCTCTCTTGCTCTCTGTCTCTCTCTCACCCTTTCTTTCTCTCTCTTTCTCTCCTGCCCTCCCTCTATCTCTCTTTTCTTTCTCACTCTCCCTTTCCTCTCTCTCTGTCTGCCTCTCCCCCCTCTTTCTCTCTCCCTCCCCATCCTGCCCTCTCTCTATCTCTCTCTTTTTCCTCACTCTCACTCTTTCCTCTCTCTGTCTCTCTCGCTCTCTGTCATCCCTCCCTCTCTCCTCTCTATCCCACTCTCTCTTACTCTCCTCTCTCTCTAGCCTCCCTCTCTTTCTCCCTCTCTCAGATGAACTTTACATGACCTCGCTGTGTGATGCTATTTCCTGCCTTTCATTTTTCCATCCTGGTTCTCTCCATCAGCATCTATCTGTTTTCTGTCTTAATTTTTGTGTTAAAAAACAACAAAAAAAGAAGCTACCTGTACTCACAAATAGTCATACAATATTTATTTCCATTTTCCATTATACATTATTTAGAATTTTTAGACCACCTTTCCGTGCCTTACATATTTTTCACTCTTTTATTTTCTAACATAAAGGTGCACTGTGTAACTTTTTTAGTCATGGGTCTGCCGCCTGCTTGTCTCCATGGAGATGTCCAAGATAAGTTACAGGTCATATGTATAGAGAGACAAGCCCAATAGCAGTAAGAATGCATGCATTTCACGATAAGACAAGACAAGACACGATAAGACAAGACAAATAAGTGTAATGCCCTTCTCTGGAACTTTCCATGTAAAGCTGTAACATCTCCATGGAGACAAGTAAGTAGAGATCCCCATCAAAAAAGGTGCATAATTCACCTTTAAAAATACAGACAAATAATTAGTGAAATAACACTGCCATCTGAAAATTTACTCAAGCAAGTATTTTGTATTAAAAATACTCCAATTGCTATAATGAATACTATTACTACTATACTATCAAATATGTTGTCATATTTTGTCATATTTAGTTTTAGACTAACAAAAATATAATGTCAAAAATCTTCTCTCAGGTATTGGAAAGTATTGATTCCCAAGCAAAAATATTGACACTTAAAATTTCTCACAGTTGTTTTTCTATAATTATTTGTATACATTTTAAAAATACAATATTACTAGTTTGTCTGCACCATCAATTAAAGATGGGGTGGAGCAAGCATTGTGCAAAGGGAAAATTCTTTATACTAAAGGAGTTCATATTGAATTGATATCATGATACTTGCCATAGTTTTTGGATCAGAACAAAAATCACTGATACCAGCCATTATAAATAGCTAGCTCTTCCAGGATGCTATGCAGAGAGGTAATGCAGAGAGAATACATAATATGGAAACTGTACTAAATTTATACAAAAATATATTAAAGTAAATGTGATTCATTGCTACCCACTCTGATGCTATCTTTCCTTTTGTTAAACAGTGTGCTCTCCCCGGAGTCGTCCTCTGCAGATGCTTGATGCTGATATAAAAAACCTGCCACATAAAATCAGTCTCGCTCTGGCTCCTTAGAGATGGGTTTGAAAAGGTCAGTCAGTTCAAAACACAGGGAAATTAAAATGTCCCTCCTGTCCCCCGCTATAAGATTCAGAGCAGCTATCTCTCTCTCAGCATCCAAAGACAAAACCCTATAGACATATTTGGAATAGATATTTATAAGTTACACCTTTAATGAAATTATAACTATATTTTAGTACAGCACCAGGAGAGGGAGAGGGTTTATAGGGTTCATAGAGTTGTCAAAAAATCTACTAATCGATACTAAACCTGGAATCGATACTGATTTGAAATAAGATACTGACTGACCAGAACTAGAAGTGAGACTAAAAGAAAACACTAATAAATCTACCATTATTTGTTGTTCAAAATGTAATTCTATTGTCTAAAAGGGTGTCTTTTTATCATTATAGTGCAGAGCAAATTAAACTTATTTTAAAAAATGCTCCCACACATGAATCTCTTACTGGATTAATAATACATATACATTACTTTAATACGTCCTGACACACGGTGTACAGCGTGTTGCATTATTCATTCACTCCTCATTCGTTAATAGTCAAGTCTGTTGCCAGAAGCACAAATGCCAATTTTGCAATCTCTAACCACCACCAATAACAGACACACAAGCATATGTATACAGTTAAGTGTCTTGCCCATGGACACAACAAATTGCAATGGCAGTACCAGCTACAGTTGTCAAAAAAAAAAAAAGAAGAAGAAATGTAGATACTAAAATAATATAAAAACTAGATACTAATTTGACCAGATAAAAAAAAAAAAGTTGAATTATTTGAATATGTATTTTAATGATCTGGGTCTATAACACATGAGTATCAGACAACTTGGTACATTTACAGAAACTATTACTACTTAACTGTTACTACAGATTTTTTGTGCAACTCCTAAAGCATAAAGTATACCCTGAGAACAAGATACAAACAGCTGCACAGTATAAACCAGCTTAAGACAAAGGTTGAGTATGGTTTACAAAAATAGACATTGCGGTTTCTAACAATATTTCATTCATATTATAAATTCTCCCCAGGCCAAAAAGAAATACAGCCCTACATAATAAGCCTAAAGAGTCAACAACGTCTATAGGATCTTATTTATGGATGTGTTTAGACTCACTCCCCATGTTTTAACCATTACACTAAAATGTATGTTTTCCTGCATGCATTAAGCTCTGTGTTTTTCCCATGGGAACAAATCAGCCACTAAATTTACTGCAGAAAAACAACTTGACAAGCGTGACAAGTATGTATGCATATTTTAAACATGCGAATCCTCCATAGCATTCACTCACTTTTAAAAATGAAGCCCAAATCCCCACGGATGGCAGTGTAGATTTTTCATTCTAACATTATGTAAACTCAAAGCTGTTTATTGCAAAAGGAAAAATACAGAAGTTTGTCTCATGAACCTTTGGAGGTAACTAAACTTTGTATGACATTTAGACACTAAAAGGTTTAGTAAACATAGAGAACTTAAATGTAACAATTGCTTCTTACTGAAGTCTTTCAATATATTCTGGGACAGAGACAAAGGAGCCTGGAATGAAAAAGAAGATGAAGTGTTTTGCCAGAGATACAACAACTAAAGTGTTTTGCCAAAAACACAGTAACTGTACAAACTGGTTCAAGCTGTAAATGTACTATTTGAATTAAAAGCTTTACATTTTAAACTTGCCCTATCTGTGTCCACTTGGGCTGTAGTCCTGTAGTCATGTTTTACTCAACCAATAAAAAAAAAAAAATATAATATATATATATATGTATATATTTTTTATATATATATATAGGCAGTTTGCACTCAAGATTTGCAAGCTGAATTGGTCTTTATATAAATACATTTGTTCCTAGTACTTTTTCTAGAACAAATGTGAAAGTCTTGTGAGCACAGCTTGAGTCAGATACACAGAGATACATAATAGTATTGAGAGCTTTTGCCACACCCTCTCTTTAGCTGACTAATTGACTGGACAGGATATGTCTTTACTTGACAGACACAGAAATGCACAACCTCACATTAGAGCTTGTCTCCGGTGTAGCCCAATACGTCACAATGAAACAATATAAGTAAATAATGAATGTATTACCTGGATGCGAGTTTGTTCTTCTCCTTCCTGGAGCGTGCCCGGGCCACGGCGGGCAGATCATTCACGGGGCCCATCCCGTCAATTGCAGCGTTCAGTTTCTGGAGCTGCTCCCCGATGTTATGCAGCTTCTGAGGGTTTGGAGTCAGGTCACTAGCATCGGTTTTACGGGCTTTACGGCGGCCTTTCTTACCTGGGATGATAAATAATACAGTACTCATTATTCATTCCTAATCTTCTATTGTACCCCACCGCTCTCCCTTCACCAACACTCACACCACAATCATACTTTGTAATGTTGGTGAAGTATCTTGTCTAAGGACACAATGACAATTTTGACACTGGTGCCCCAATGTGACACCTGGTATTCCCAGTGGTCGCTTATCCAAGTATTAACCCAAAAATTCTATACGAAAAAACTAAATTCTATGCTTGCAAACTGCCAAAAAAATATCTTGTCTATTTCCCATAGCCTATATAGGGCACCATTTCTTTGTCTCTCAGCTACAGCTTCTCCAAAATAGGATCCAGTCTGGATTTGATTGAGATTTGATGTATGGCTGAATGTAGGGCAACGCCTGAGGGTCAGCTGCCTGTGACACAGGCCAGATCTGGGCCAAAGACATCTGCTGTCAGTGAGTAGGACATAATCACTGGTGCTGAGGAGTGGAGGGCTCTCACACCAAATTATACACAATTACTCAGATTTAATCCAGGGCCGGGGGACGGGGAGACCCTACAATTAGCCTTATACATGTGCGTGTGAGAAGAGAGTGGGCGGGAGTACATTTTTCTTTTTGCTTATTTCTATACTGAAATCAGGGTTGTCAGTGAATCATAGTTTTATGGCAGATGCCTTTCTGAACTAATAGACACATTTATACTGTGGCTAAAGTGGGAAATGTGAGCGAAGTATCTCACAATGACACAGTGACAACGTGTTTTATTTAATTCTTCACTTAACGGTGCACTATGTCACTATTCTCGGACCAACTCCACCGCAGTAGTAGAAACAACAGCTTCTTATCTCCTCTGCTGCACCAAACAAATCTATCATAAAATGTTGTGGGCTTTCATATATAACACATTGCCTGCAGAGTCAGTCCCTCCTACTGCACCATGAAGCGGGTCAAACAGCAGTCTAATTTTGGGACATGCCAATTATAGCCACTACTTTGCTATTGGCACTTGTCTCTCAAATGGTGAAGTCATCTCCTCTCCAGTATTCTCACATCATTCACAACAAAATATAACTACTTTCACCTGAAATGAAGAAGATCTGTTTCTCAGTCCTCTGTGTGTGTGTTTTTTTTATTTTTTACTTTTTTTACTAATAAACCACATGTTTGTTTTGACACGAATGGACCATGTGTTTCTTTATTTTTAATTTATTTAATAGGGACAAGTAGTATGTAGTATGTTAGATTAGTCGTGTAACATCCTACAACATTTATAGCCAAGGCTAAATTGCAATATCCATCCTTAGAAGGGCATTTACAGAAAAGCAAAAAACACACAGGCTTCACATTATAATTTGCCACTATATAAAGGCAAATGGAGTTCCTCATTGATGGTTTATCACTAATTACACATCTGACAACTCTTTAAGACCCATTTAAGTTCATGTTTAAAACCACTCTAGCTTAAAGAGTTCCAGAGATTAGCACCCTGGACAGAGAATGCGGACTGCCCAAAGGGTGTTTTTCTCAGGGGCACCTTCACATATCCATTAGAGGCTCCTGTTTTCTTATTGGCTAATCTGCCTATAAGTCACGATCATTGGAAAGCGGTGGGACAAGATATGATTCCAGACCATAATGTTTTTGTAAAAGTAGCACAGGGGGCATTGCGGGCAGCTCTTACCCTCCGGTCGGTACAATGTGCTGGGCAGAGTGCTGGAGCTCCAGGACAGAGACCAGTGACCCTCAGATCCTGGTTTCTTTTTGGAGGAGGAGTCTCGCGATCGTCTGTACTCCCAGAAGCAGCGGCGCTTTGAGGGACGCTCTCCAGGTCGGACGCACAGGCTCGGTCTCCACCTCTACAAGAAAAATAGAACACAAACATTGAGATGAGAAAAAAAAACTATAATTCATTATGTGGGAGATTCTGATCCTGCCTCATTTCATTATTTGAATTACATTTAATGTTTTTTTTAAGAAAGATTTTTTTTTTTTTTTTGCTCCAGTACAGATCTTTTGATCAAATGTATTTATTTATTGTTTTGTTTTTATTTTGTGTAATTAAAACATAATAAAATACATTTTTGTACCAATTATAAAACATCTTTTCATGTTTAATTAGTTTTAGTTTTGTTTTTGTCACCCTGAATACCCCCCTCCCTTTACTTCCTGAGCTTAGTTACTCCCCTTTCAGAGCGCTATCACAACACAATCAGCGTGCATCCACTAATGAAATGACTGCACATTGGATCAGGTTTATGAAGCTAACTGATTTTATAGATACAAATTGGTGCAATTTGGCTGCAGTCCACAACTTGTACATTTCGAGAGATGTTTTACAATAAAGACCTCACCAAACCAAAAAAGATTATTTCAGTTTTAGGAAGTTTATCCAGAGATATAGAGGCACTAGATTTGGTGACAGCTTGAACTGTTGAACCGCGTGAGTGTGGATTTGGTCGTGAAACTTAATTAACGCAGAAATCACGTGTTTCAGACTGAGCAGCACAGATGGGAGGAGACGAGGATGAGGTGTCAACAAATGTGCAACTAACTCTGAACGGAGGGATGGAGAACGCAGAGGGACCACAAAATGTCTGAGGAGATTTGGGAGAGGTACATGTACTCGGTTTACGAGTGGGCGACAAAAATTAATTCATGGGTTTCAGCTTCCTGTTATGTGCAATATTTTGATGACTTTTTCCCATTCAAAAGATATCGCGTTTGTTTTAAATTTTTAATCACCATCACAAATGTCCTAGATTCTCATCTCTGAGTGACGTTGAGGAGAGTGAGGATGATTTTTGTTTCTACAACTAAGTGTCTACAGCCGTTATAAAATGTGTTATATACAAATATAACTCTGTTTCCTCATTAGAAACATACCTGGAGTTGTGTTTTGTTTCGTTCACACTTGTTTAACACACAAATCCTGCATGTTTAGACAGAGATCTTTGATCAGAACAGAAAACACTCCAGACACCTTCATTAGAATCATGTAGATGATTTCAGTCCTGAAATTGCTGATAAAGGTAAAGGTAGCTCTTGACTTGAAAACTACCTGTTCATGACATAACAAGGTTTAACAGAGCTTTTTGAGCTTTGGAAATTTAGATAGACTAATAATAAAAGGATTACACAAACATGTGTAAATGAAACTAAACTAAATTTGTTTTTGAGGAGGTAACAGCATTATAACAATTGAATTATATACAAATATCTAGTTCTAATGCAGAATAAGGTCTGTTGATATTTTCAGGCCAACACAAAACACATTTTGGAAGTATAATAAGTAAAATTATATCTATACTATCTATAATTATCTACGATATACCTGTTTTACGGCAAACCTCTAACAGTGTACCATGTTCATTATTTTTTGTGTGTGCGTATGCACAGGTGGGTATATATCTAAAATATGCATACACACTCAATTGTGATAGGTCAGACACTAAAAAGTGTAAAAGATCAAATTTTAATCAGATTTTGTTGCATGAAAAGTATGAACTCAAATGACATAATGGTATGAGTGTAAAGCAGTAACCATATGAAACCCCCATAGACCAGGGTGAGATTAGGTCGTGGTGTGCATAATCCGAAATAATAGCATGATAATAAATAATGCAGACTCTATCAGCAGCAGTTACATCAGTGCGAAATACACAGAGACGTCAAAGCTTTAAGCCTTATGTAACAGGTTTAGACTGGTCCACTGACACCATATTGTCTGCTGCTTTTGGGAACAAGAACTGAAGCTAAAACACTTAATTCGGGCTAACTTTAACTTTTGTTGTTGTTAAAGAGCTTTGAGTGCCTTGAAGGTGGAAAAGAGTTATATAAAAACGTGACGATTTACCATATATAATTGAGTATACATTTATAGCATACTATTTATTTATTTATTCTAACAATAAACATATAGTAATTAATAACAAATGTGATTTTGCAGCACCAAAAGTCTCCAAATTATATTTTTGGAGTTATGCTGGGTTCAGACCATAGACTGTACATATAAATGGACATAACTAACCTGCTAGCTGCCATGTTCCAGTTAGGAAATCAACATGGGGGTGCTTCCAGCTCCATCAACCCTGTTTCCAATTGACCTCTCCCTCTGTAACTGCTGCAGTAATCCTCATCTTTTTGATCTTAATATGCTTGTATTAATCTGTTCTATGTGATCCTGGTGTTCACAATTGGTCCATGAATAAATTCCTATTCCTAATATGGAACTTGCTCCAAATTTACTCCTATAACTGCTAACCATGTGAGCTTCATTTTACTGGAGCCAAACTTTACAGGTGACATCACAATCTCTTAGTTCACTTCTTGGCATCAGAATGGTACCAAATGCCTCTAGTTGGACACTTTTGCATTTGAGAGATGCTTGAAACTCACTGACACGTGGTGAATTTTGCCGAAAGTTCAGATTTTTTAACTCTGGTGTATGGCCCAACGCCTGTCCCTCTCTCATTGTCTCAGTTTAAAAGCAGGGGGACAGTGGAGTTTTGCAGCGGATGTAACTTAAACCAAACATGAGTTTGACTTGGGTCCAGGGACCTCTCTGTTACCTCGGACTGAACAAGCGCCTCAGACACGATTCATGGGAAAGATCATTATCAGAGGAGAGGGCTAAGTTTCCGGGGCAACAAGGGGCTTCAAAGAGTAAAAGAGCAAGGGCTATTTTAATGTATAATATGCAGCTATTTATTTGAGATTAAAGGAATATATAAGAGTAAAATTGTGATTGTGTGAAGAACCACCTGAAGTGATTGTAGTAGCAGTCGCAGCAGCAGTAGTTATGGCAGAAAAATAATGAATTGCAATTTTTCTGACAAACATTGCAATTGCAGTTATATCTGCGATTACTGTTAAAATGTCACATTTTTTATTAAACATGTCCAGAAGAATTCATGAAAAAACAAAAATATGAAGCTACATAAATTGCAGGATTTGCCAACTGTATCCATTAAAATTGCTATTTCAATTTGATTGTGATCTTTGGAGCCCTAGTAGTTAGGGATAACAATAACCGAAATATCATGATATTGTATCATCAAAGTTCTCACAATAATATCGTGGACCCTCACCACATATCAAATTACAAGTCTCGTTGTTTAAATTAAGAGGTATGGTGCAGCTTAGCTAAAAAAAAGACAGAGGGAACTACATAGACCATGACGCTTTGCTCCATTTCAGTGTAGATTATAACAAATAATAGAAATAACTGTTCTAAGCACTTTTAAGTCTTAGTTCTTCGGATTAAGAAAGTAGCATATTCACAGTTTTGTTTGCCTCCACAAAATATCGCAATAAATATCATACTGTGGGATGTATATCGTGAAAATATTGTATCGAGAGATTTGGATATTGTTACCTGCGTGAGTCTCCCCACCATATCGTGAGCTTCTCCACGATATTGCAATAAATATCGTACTGTGAGGTACATACCGTTACAATATTGTATCATGAGATTTGGATATTGTTACACCTCTAGTAGTAGTAGTGATAATGTTAGTAGTAGTTGCATAGTAGCAGCTGTAACAGAAGTAGTAAATAGTGTAGCAAAGGTAGTAGTGGTAGTAGGGCTGAGAATCACAGGGTCCCTCACGATTCGATAGGATACACAATACATGGCTCACGTTATGCCAACAGGGTGTGATAAATCATATACTGCACATGATACTCTGATATATTGCTGTTTTTAAGAACCAAATACATTTTAGCAATAATATCACTTTGTTACACAACATGTGTAAAGTTAATATTTTAATCAATTTTAATCATCAAAACAGTGAATATGTCAAGTGTATTGCATAAATAAGTTCCCTTCTAGTAAATAAGCAACACAATTATATCGATACAGCAGCCCATGATAACAATACGGTATCACCAAATGTACTAACATGACATATCGATATTTCAGTATTTTTGCACACCCCTAAGTAGTAGAAGTTCTAGTAGCAGTAGTCTCAAGCAATACTGGAACAGAAAAGCCTCACTGTGCCAAATGCAGTGAAGAGAAAATACAATACAATAAAACATGAAATAATTAACAGCAGTTTTAGAAGTACCATTGGCAACCATTCACGTTCCTATCATTCGCTGCTGGATAGTCACCAATGCAGGTAACACATGCTACACTCTTCCAATATCCACCACTTATTGACAACTAACAAAACAACAAACAAAAAATCATTAAATCATTACGATACATTTCCACTGCCGCCCACTTCTACAGTAGATTGATTAACATTAAACTGAAATGTGAATTTAATAGACTTTTGTGGACCGTCCAGACACCCTTGAGACCTTATTTGTTGGCGGTGCACTATTTTTGCTCATTTCCTGAATACGTAAGTGGCCCCAGAATGACTCAGGGGAAACCAGATGCAAAATATGCTAGTGTGTTTTTTTTCTGATTTACCATAATATAAGCAATGGACACAACAGAATCTTTCTAGGAAAATACTTACAATGCCAAGTTTTCTTCCAATCTAAACATTCTTTTACTGGCAAGGGCCAAAACAAATATAGATTGTAATGGGGTCAGAGCGAGATATGGTGGACGGTGCACCACCATTCTTTGAACAGTGTTAAAAGGAATATCCCATACAAGCTGCAAAAGCGAAACATGGAACTAAACCGAGTCTAAACCAGGTCTATTTTAAAAACACCTCTAATGCGCCTTTATTTAACACTATTGACTAAATCAGGTGTAACCCAGGATGAAACCTAAACAGATCTAAACAGAATTAAATCAGACTAACCAGGACTAAACCAGGTCTAACCCTAGCCAGGCTCGCGCCACCAAGTGACTCTGCTCAATTTAATTTCTCTCCAGCGACTATGTCAGGAATCGGAATACACTAGACAGTTTGCAAGAACCCCCGAGGGTTGTAAACTACGCAAAGGCCAGTCAGTGAAGAGCTGTGAAGTCATGACTGGGTCATTTTTGTGGTACAGCACAACAGTAAACAAAGCAGTCAAGATGGATGTAGACAAAGCCATACATTCTGTGTTGGTAAAAATTCCAGAGATCAAGGATTTAAAGTCGGAAGAAAGAGAATGTTTGGTGAGTTTTATCAAGAGGAAAGACGTTATTGCCCTTCTTCCTGCAGGATTTGGGAAAAGCTTAATATACCAGTTAGCCCTGTTAGTGGCGCATTACATACATCATGACAAAATAGCAGTGATTGGTTAAATTAAAAAAAGTACCCACCTACCGGGGAGTGCATGAATCCTAATGCTGCGAGGTCAGATCAGCCAGAATCATTTTGTGGAAACCTATTGAATCAAGCTAGTCTAACCCATGACTAAACCTACACAGGACTAAACCAGATCTTAAACAAGACTAAAATTAGGACTAACCCTGCACTGAACCAGGACTAAACTACACACAACGGGAATACCCCACAAGAGCTACACTAAAATTATATCTAAAGCAGAACTAAACCAGGTCTATAGCAAATGGTCAAACTCACTCAACTTGCACTGACATTACACAAATTTACTTTACTTGCCGCTAACCAATCTGCTCATCAGTTTATTCTACATTTATATACACATATGAATCCACAAATTACTTAAAGCATATGTCATGGGAATCACACCCTCAACCCTGGTCTGTTTAACATGAGCCCATCAGGGTCCTGGTTTATTCCAAGTCCAAGTCTTAGGTCATGTCTGGACGAGAGACCGGCCTGATGGTTTCCGTGTGGGCAGACAGAGCTGATGTGTGGTGGTTTGAGAACAATTAGGCACATGTCCTCTTTATAAACAAACTTAAGACTGCCACCAGAATTCAACTACAGGGCTGCACCATTTTAGGACAGTTACTGAAGTATAATAATTACACTTTGTAACTTATTTTTTTAAGGATTCTGTGTCTGAGCGCACATTGTAAACAGCTTGGGGAGGATTAACACTTGAGAGAAGACTGAAATGTGAAAACTGATAAACTAATACAAGAACCACATGAATTTCTGAACATTTTTGTGGAGGTCTAAACTAAAGGCTTAAGCTTTTATCTATAAAACAGACAGAACCATATATTATACTGTCTAAATAATTGGAGCCTTTGTGAGTTGATAATTGTGCTAACTCAAATTGCAATTGTAATTAATCAACCCTAAATTCAACTAAAATAACTTTTTAGAAGCAGTTATACAAGTAGTAGTAGTAGTAGTAGTAGTAGTAGTGATAGTAGTAGCAATAGTATTAGTACCAGCAGCAGCAGTTGCTGTAATATATATATATATAGTAGTAGTATGGAGGTAGTATCAGTTGATTTGTTTTGCTCACGTGTAGTTTATAATAAATTCAATAGAAACAGTGGCCCTTGATGCTTTCATTGAATAAATAATGATCCAGACAATTTCTACACGTTTTAATTATTGTATTCTGAAAGAGAACTTCTTTTCTGTGTAGACTCGAAACTAGTGCTGCACAGTGAATCAGATTACAATTTTGATTTCAATTATTGCTCTATTCAATAACAAAAAATATTGCAATCAAAAATATAATCATTACCTCCTGTTGAGAATGAAATGTGTCCCTGTTCTACCCTGCTAAACCTGGAAGAAAGCTGCTCATCTAATAAATGAAAATGTCACAAAAGCGTACAAATTATTACTAATTAATATATTATCTCTACATTTTCTCTACAGATTAAAGGTGCTACATTACACCAAACTGACTCTTGTGAGCTTTAAGCCATGTTAGTATGCAGTTCTAGTGAAGGTGTATGGAGTTTAAAAACACAGTGGAGCACTTCCTGCATTACCACCTGACATCACAAGATGGAACTGAACAGAGTATCTTCATTTTGAGAGAAGCCTAAATATGCAGGCTTTGTGTGTTAAACCTGTGTGAATAAAACAAAACACAACTCCAGGTATGTTTTGATGAGGAAACAACATTCTAACATAAATCAGAAAATAGCATCATATGGGGCCTTTAATTAGAAGTAACTATTTGAAATAACAGTTATTTCAATTATGAACCAAATAATCATCATGTTTTTTGCCTAATTGAGTGGCCCTATACATGTTACTATAAGAAATACCAGTGTTTATAAAATTGTTGACATCTCCTCTCCTTTTTATTTATCTCTTCTTGTTGCCATTTCATCGTTTTTGGCTGAAATATTGTTCTTCCTTTCTGTGTAGACGTGGAAATCTTTAGAACAATGGTACCACTGCCGCCGGATATTGATGATGTCTATAACCCACACAAAGTACATTACCATTGGGGATAATAACAGGGTTTTAACTGCTCTGATATTAGGCCTATACTTCATCATGCTGATCTCATTCTGCAGTGGAAAGAATGAGACGCACCGCATTAAAAATCCATAAAATCGCAAAGAACAAAGAAATGATTATTATTATACGTCAACAATTCAATAAACACAGGTATTTCATCTGAGAGTAATATGTGTATTTAACAACAGATTGGAGTCTATTTATGGTATGAAGAAAGAAAATCTGGGTCTCATTATTCTGTATGGAGTTTCTTTACATTTTGGTGTCAGAAATTATCATACAGACTGCATTTCCTTAAGATTTTTCGAGCCGATAAAGATATTTGTCTTGCTGTTGTGGCCATTGTGCCATTAGCGTAATTAAGGATTTTAAAATCCATAGTAAATTTATATTATGTTATAGTGAAGTTCAAAACAAAATGTATTGATCTGGACTATAAAATAATTTGTTACATAATTGTTTACATACAGCCATATTTTTACTCATTAGTCTGTTCAAAAAGACAAATCTGATGCACTGAGACCAACTGAGTATAACACATGGGCACACACAGACTTGAACAGTGCAAAAAAAAAATTGGTGCCAAATAAAGGCAAAGTTTTCAATACTGGGCAGATACTAAAACCCTCCAATATCACCAATGACCCATCCATACTGTCAGCCTCACAACCAATCAAGTCATTCGTATAAAGGAAATAAAGCATTCTTTATATTCTCCATCATCCAGCCATTTCGGTAAATACCCTCCTCAGCCCCATCTCCACCGCAGCAGAAAAAGTAAAAGCAGCCTCAGCCTCTTGATCTCTTCTATTATTAAAATGAACGCATTTGGTTTTTCCACATTATTTTCTTAATTAAAATGCACCAAATTATCAATTTATACATATTGTAAAACATTAAATAAGAGATGAACAGCACTTTAACTTCAGTGACAAAGCTGTAGAAATAGCCTGAGTGTTTTGCACATTCATCTTGACATAAGTCTATAAATCAATAAAATTATCCTGCATATTTTATGCCATACCACTTGATTAGCAAAGTGTAAGTAACCCTACACATATGGTATTGAATAAACTGTAGTCCATTAAACATTTAAGCCTGTTTCTTGTGTCCAATACAAACCGCTGCTGCTCACCCTGTCAATCATAAGGTCACAGTGGACCATTCACATCCGAGCACTGCCTTCAGTTGAGACACTCATCTAACCCCTGGGTTGCAGAAGGACACATTTAATGAGCATGTGAGATCATTCAGCATAAACAAACCGTGAGTCCAAATCCAATCAGCAGTGCAGACTCTCAAAGTTTCACAATGACACAAGTATTGATACAAACAAGGCACACACCAACCAGACAGAAATGTCTTTCTTTTCCTGAATAGGTTTAGAATGATCTTGAGCTGTGTCATAACAACTATAAGAGCACATAGACTACTATACGCCCATGGACCACTATGGAATCTAGACACCGATATAACAGATATAACAGATATAACACCACATGGTAATATAATGATTTATGATTTAATATTATGATTTATTAATGAAAATTACATTCTATTGTCTAAATAAACAATTTTTTATTTTTTTTATTATCATCATAGTATCAGAATCTGTACTGAGTATAACGCCTATTTGTCATTATTGAAATTGAGTTTGAAATGTAATAATGTATAGTGGCAACACTAGTTCAAATTAATCAGTGCGTAATACACTCACCACATTCACTCTCAGACGAGCTGGTCAGTTCTGCCTCTGCTGCAGTCTCCTCTCCTCCCTCCTCTTCCTCCTCTTCTTCCTCCTCTTCCTCCCTTCTCTCCTCCTCTGTCTCTGTCTCTCTCCTGTCCATCTCCTCTGTTTCAGTCCCCTCCTCTCCTCTCCTCTCTTCAGGGGGCACCTCCTCCAGGCTGGCCCCCATCTCTCCATCTCCTCCTTGGCTTAACGAATAATTGTGCTCCAAAGTCAGTTCCTCCTCCTGTGCCACTTGATAGACCTCCACGGATCGGACCAGCTGCTCCTGTCCCATTCTCTCCTAAAAAGTGAATAAATGGAAACAGCTCAGAGTAATAATTTACACTTAAACTTATTTTTCCTTAAACAATTTTAAGCTTCTCCTATAATAAGGCTAAAGTAGACTAGAAATTGTAAGAGTTTGTTTTTTTGTGCCTTTTTTTGTTATAATTTATAATAAATATTTTATAATAAGAATTATGTTATTTTATCTGATACATATATATCTGTGTAATCGTCCAGGTATAATCCATAACAAAAGAAAAATGAAAATCTGTCAACTGGACAAAAGTTTTAGAGTCATTGGGATGAGCGGCAAAATGTCTTCACTGTAAAACTTTTGTCCAGTTTAGAATTTAGATTAGAATTTTTCTTTTGCTATGATACATGCATATATAACACTATTCCAAACTCAGTGTACAGTGTGTTTTAACAAAAAGCTTTGTTCCTCCATTATGACGCTACATGGATTTACTATACTGCAGATTTCGTACAAGATTTGTACTTGAAGCCTACTTATGACTATTGGCATTCATGAACTCTTTTCTTGCCTGAAAAAGAAGAACAGGGAGGTGAACTCTTGTGCACAGAAATACTGCTGTCTTAAAACATTAAAAGAATCACAAGAAATGAAATAAAATGACTCTGAGTCTGTTAATTGCATGTTTTTCCACTTAATAATACTATTTGACATAATATCAACTATCAGTTAGATTTTACAAAACAAGAAAACAAATGCATGCCGCCCACTGACCCTCTAACTCTTACATTTGGTACGTTTAGCTGCCCCTCTGTTGTTGAGGATGTGGTAGCGCAGGTTTCCTTCGCAGTAGCTGTGGTGTTGTTTGGGACATTCTGGGACATAATGGTGGGAGGGGTTGTGACAGATTTTGTAGCAGCTCTCTTTCTCTGCTCTTCCTCTTCCTGTTCCTCTCGACTCCTGCCCAGTCGACCAATCAGAACAGCCTGCTCTGAGAAAACCTGGGAATACAAAAATCAGCAAGTATTTAATAAATGTACATTGCATCTTTTTATTGCTTAAATTAAATTTATTGGTACTGGTTAAAACTGTTGCCATATATCTATATAGTCAGAAGTAGTTCATTTTAAACTGAACTTATTCCTGACTTTCTTTATGTATTCTGAGCATTCTAATAATTCACAGTGATTTTTTTATTACAGTGAGTTTTTGAGAGTTTTTCACAACTTGCAGGGCCCATCACTATAATGCTAACAATAAATAGGAAGCAAACAGCGCACCAGCCTTACTTGATTTATGGAACAAAGTATTTAAAATAAACTAATTCTGTTTTTCACATTGTTAAGACAGACCAAATCAGGCCTTTAATTGCACCCCCCCTTACCTCTGTGCAGGTGAGTAGTTCCGTCCCCACACCCAGCCCAGGTTTGGTGAAGCGTGTCATTTCGTCCAGCGCAGACACGTCCCATCGCTCAGGCTGCAGGTCCTCCCCAAATCCCCCATCATCCACCAGATCGCTTAGCAACTCAAAAGGCCGTTTCCGTGGAGACGCCGGGGAGCCCAACATCAGCAGCACAGTCTGGGGACGACATAGAACAGACATGAGTGCTAAATGTATTGTTAGCATTATTTTACTTTTGTGTCACTACTCACCAAAGAAAAAAACATAAAACATCAGAATTATGTAGAGTGTGTATGAGTGCTACACATATCAGTCTGGCTTGAGCCAAGGTTAGGTCTAGACTGGGGTCTAAAGATTAAAGATCAGATAAAAAGCTGATAATAAACTGGTTTGGAGGTCTGATATGATTTTGAGTTTGAAGTCATACTTTGTTTGCTTTGGTACAAAAGATCTTAACTATGTTGTTAATAATGCAGTTGTAAAATGTGTTTTCATATATGAAATGGAGATGGGTAAAAAAAAAAGTATAATTTTAAAAGTTTATCTGAGTTTCTGGGGTCTTACCTGGTCGTAGTCGGTGCGTCCTCCGTGGGGGGACATGGCCAGAGGGTATGGACTGAGCAGGGACCTGTGCCCCCCATAAGCCTCCCCGAAAACGGGCTCCATCCCACTCAGACCCGGCTGACCAGAATACATGAGGGACAAAAGTCAATATATATGTCCAGTCTGTCTTTTTATTATGGAAACAGAAATACACGTGTTTATAACATAGACCTAATATAGAAGTGGACTGTGGGAGTGTTTGGCTCCACCTAAATGAAGAGAATCGAGGCTAGTAGTTATAGAGGCTAACAGGAAAGCTACTTGCTTGAACAACAGGGAGCTTAGCAGTGCTGTCAATCAAACCTGTTACTAACACTAGCAGGAGTGACTTGGGGAGGGAAGGCATCTGACTGGTCCGTTATTAATGCTCATCTTGATTTAGGGAAAAAATTATGAAATGAGAAGAGTCAGCGGACCTGAATCACGCTCATGCTTACTTCCTATTTGGAACGTGATAGCTTGTCTATGGTTTACACACACAGAGGAACATTTAAACTTCAAAATTGGGGACTGCAGTCGGTTTCACATGTTAATGTGCTCTGTGGAGCGACTCCAATATGTATTGGATTTAGGTCTGTTTACTTTATGAGCCATGTGAGAGGCCATCAGCTGACCACCAAACTTATCCCCTTGACAACGCACTTCAAGTTAATACTAAACACTTCATGATGGTGATGCCCTGTTGTGGGGGAAGAGAAAAAATATTCTGAGCAGCACAGACAGACAGAGGCTTACCTGCATAAACAGGCAGGAGTAGTGTGACAGATATTAAGCTGATTCAGTTTGCCTCGTCAGATACGAACTGCAAATGGAACACTGTGCAGTGCCCATACATACATGATTCAATTCTAAGCACTTTTTACTTTTACTACTTTTTTACATTTTACTGCTCAGTGACAGTAAGTCAGCCCAAGGTCGACTGCATTCACACCACCATGTGAGGGGAGCTACTCTGAGACCACCTGTTTCAAGAACTCCCATAGCGGCCATTTAATCCGGTCCAGAATGCAACTGTCATGTTCACACTGGTCCAAGCATAGCGCTCTCAGATCGAATTCTCTTTTACACTGACCTAACTAGCAGAGGTGTGAAAATGACCTAAAGCTGCTCTAGAACATGACCAAAACAAGTCTACATTGAGAGTACAGCTGGATTAAACCATGACCAAACAAGGACAAGTATGAACACACATTACATAAACAGAATAACAAAAGACATATAAAGAAGAACTAAAGAACTAAAGATTGTTGGCAAGAACAAAAGTCTTGCCAAGCATCAGTCTCCATACTAACTTGTATCTATAATTTGGTTACATAAATATGCAAATCATGTGTAGGTGGCTAGTTAATTATATTTCACCTGTCGGACCTGTTTTATGATACATTTGATCACACAGTATATTATTATATGTAATTAACTTCCCACAGCAGCTTCGAGTCTACTCTTACAACATGTACAAAATGCGTTCTTTTTAATATTTTGTGGGCTAAGTTACTAAGTTCTGCTATAATTTTTTAATTAATGAACTGTTTTGGGGCATTTTTATTGTATTTTACCTACTGAATATACATACTAATCCTGTCATGATTCAGAACTCTACTGTATTTTTAAACCTTATAAAGTGCTGAGATGTTTTTTTACATTTTTACCTGAGGCATCGCCCGCAGCTGGAGGGAGGCAGGTCACAGTGCAACTTCAACAACTTCTACACTGGAAAAAAGTAAAATAGAAATATCAGAAATACAGTTAGGGTAAGCGCTTGTAAAAGTTGATACCAGCTTTGGCTACAACTACTGTGATTTTGGTGTACATTTATAATATAGGAAATATACAAAATGTATCACTTTCAATTTATTATATTAAATAAACTACAGGTTTATATTTTGCTCATATTCACAGACATAGCATTATTAAAAATGCATATTAAAATCATATGGAAAGTATGATAGTTCACATACAAAACACACAAAAACACATAATAATTAATGAATAAAAAATAGACAGTTAAATGCCAGTATGGTCTTAATGTGCAGGGTTAGCTGAGTAAAATGCATAGAGTTGAAAATGTACCTGACAGTGAGAGTGAAAAAGGCTCAAAAGGCCTTGTCACATGACTGTCCTGCACCAATCACCTCTCTGCGACCTGAGCAACAGGAAGAGAAATGGGAAGTCAAATTCACAGGACTTATGTAAACACTTACTATAAATCAACAACAACACAAGTCAATAAATAACAGATTCTCATAGCACTTGTTAAGAGTTTAGATCAATTCATTTGCAATACTGAAGACATTAGTGGCTACGATTTTGCACCTACAGCCATTAACACTGTCAGATCAATACATTCAAACAACAACGTGTCACACACAACTGAGACGAGATAGCTTGCCCAATGACACAACAGCAGAATTAAATTTAAGTAATACATTGCATTATTCACTCATTCTATTCTCAGTGGTGGTAAGCTACTAATGTGGCCATAGCTACCCTGGGGCCAATTGATGGGAGCAAGGCTGCCAATCTGTATCATCAGCCCCTCCGATTGCCACCATCACACACATCGCATTTATACACAGGCAAGGTGGTTGAAGCATCTTGCCTAGGGACAAAACAACAGTATGCACTTGCGTCACTGCTGCCCCAGGTGGTACCTAATATTCCCAGCAGTCTCCCATCTACATAAGTACTAACCAGACCCACCCCTGCTTAAACAAGACTGAGCATTGACAAGTGAGGTTGGTATGAAAATAGAGCGCAAGTGAAATTGAAATCTGCAGTTTAGGCACTTGTCTACCTGTCTCATCGAAAAAATTTGAACTTGATGAAACCACTGTAAAAACATATTACTTAAGTTACATAAAAAAAGGCTGATATTACTACAACAATAACCTATATGACTACTACTGCTAATAATATATTTGTTTATGTGCTAGCAGTCACGTTTCAAATAGGAAGTGAGCAGCAGTGTGAAGTCGTTCCTTCTAGGGCTGTGCAAAAATATCAAAATATCGATATATTGTGTCCTTTAATGTGATGATAAAATATCAATATCATGGGCTGCTCTATCGATATATCGTCAAGAGTATTTTTTTTGGTATATTTTACAAAATGATTTTGTTACAGAGCTACAGTTTTGTTGCTTATTTAGTGGAAGAAAACTCATTTATGCAACACATTTGACATTTTCACTGCTTTGATGATTAACATGTTTTTCTTTCATATGAACTTTGCACAAGAAGTGTTTTAACAAAAAATTTTAGTGTCACTGCCACGATTTAGCCTTTATTTTTTTATTGAACCGTATCGAGTTGATTTAAAATATATCATATCGAATTGTAAGTGCACTGTATCGAGATATGCATCATATCGTGGCCCATGCATTGAGGTATGTAGCATATCAGCAACTTCTTAATGATACCCAGCCCAAGTTCCTCCAAGCTTTAGTTGGAATCGACTTATTTTGAAAAAATTGTCTCTCTCTGCTGTGAGCCTCGTCATTTTGGTCTTAAAATGTTCTTACTAACCTGCTCTACGTGATCCTGGTTTTTATTTTATTATTTTGGCTCTAAATTAAGATATGAACATCCATAACAGATCAATATGGTGCCTTTTTTAGCAAAAGATTGAGTGACAGCCACGTTGCAAAGTACCTGCCCAACGCAAAACAAACGGTGCAAGCGAGAAGGGGCATGTATCTTCAACAGCCTCGCTCCTGATTGACTCTTTGGTGTCGCATCCAGATTTACAAATAAATGGTTGGTTGGGAATTGGCCTCTATAACTGCCAGCCTCGATGAGCTTCATTTGGTTGCAACCGAACGCAATAGGTGACGTCACATTCCATTAGTCCACTTCTCTTACACAGTCTATGGGTCCTACTCTCAGGATTGAAATTATTTTTGTTTGTTACAAGGATCAGATTCATTACACGAAATAAAATACAAGCATGTAAAAGTCCAAAGCACATCCGTCTATGCTTTGTTCCTCCTTGGTACAGCACGTAGAGTGACTGTCACAAATAGTGTTAATGTACACGTTCACAGCTCTGCCCAATTCAGATAATGGCATGTTTCACACAATATACAAATCCAAAGCGTCGGATCATCAGCAGAAAATGTGGAAAATGCAGTTGTTTCTGTGAGTAAAGACGTTTAAAATGTTTTTGAGCGGAACTGTCAGCCCCGAGTCCCGCTGTGCGTCAGATGTTAACAGCTTTAAACAGAAGCTCAGTTAGATCCGTTGTGCCCTCCTCAGATGTGTTTTCTATTAATATGTCTTTAGATTGAGAATTAAGATGCACAGAGCGGCTGTCAGGAAAGTAGGGCATGTCACTTCCTAAAATTAAAAACTTGACAACAAAAAAACAAAATTTCATAATTCAATTTTTAAAGCGTGTATTGTTAAGCAGGTTTCTTCTCCATTTGTAGATCGTCATGGTGAGTTTGAGCTTCCTGTTTACAGGCAACAGCTTGTGGATCTTTGACCATTTTTTATTGTTAATTGCTAAACTAATTTTCAGTGTTATAATGAGAAGAAAAATTACAATTTTATTCGCAGTTACCATGACTAAATAACAAGTAAATACGGCATAAACAGCCATAAGTGCTTGAATATACAAGGATAACTAAGTTGAAAAAAATGAAATAACTTATTTTTGCTACATTTTATACTTATATTTTGACCTGAGTAATCACAATTATCCATTAAAGTAAAATCAAACTAAACAAGTAACAAAATGCCCAGTGCATAGTGTTATTAAGTGTTTGGGGAAGGCATTTATAATGCAATGTGAAGTGTCTAAAAGAGCTTTAAAATGTGTTATAATTAGCAATGTAGTTTTATTGCTGTTTATAAACCATAAGAAATGCATTTTTCAGTTTTAACCTTCAAAATATTGCAGGGATAGTGCCCTACTTACAATATAATGTGACCTATACATCTGAATTTTGTCATCCAACATTATTATTTATTAAATGGTTTCACTTCATAATATTTTTTTGCAAATGGTACAAAAAGTCTGAAAAAAAAAAAAAAAATCAGTCAGTGCTTGACCTTGTAAATACACTGGACAGTTGAGTAAAAAAAAAAAAAAAAAAAAAAAAAAAAAAAAGTTCTGATGTGTTTTAAATTGTTGTGTTTTTTTCCCTGTATGTATGTGCTTACTTCCTGGTAGGGGTGGGCGATATGGAAAAATAAATTAATTAATTAAAAAAAACGATTCAATCACGATTTTCCCCTTTTCCCCCATAATGACCGATCTCGGTTTTCGATTCGATGTTCTTCCATCTTATTAAAAACAAAGACATGAGGAGTTTAGGGATAATGGGCAGGGTGTCATCACTAGTTTTTATTTCGTGTTGATAGGACCAATAATTCCGGAGAAATTCACATTTTCAAGTTGGAATGAGTTTTACAATATAATCTGTTAGGCAGATGCACGTGCACGCGCGCAACCGCTATCAGTAGAAACACGTGCGACGTCCGTGCGCTAAATGAGATTTAAGTTTCATAAACGGTGAGACAATAGTCGTTTACTTTCCATGATTTGGATTATAAACATGAAAAGCACCAGAGGAGAGAAAGAGGAGAAAAGGTGAGGACCAGCGGCTGGATCAAAGAGAGGGAGGGGGAGGGGGGCGGTCAGACGACACCGCGCACACACAGGCGCACGGACAGACGCACAATCAGAGGCAGAGGGAGAGGGAGACCGGATTTTTAGTCAAATTGTGCAGATTTAAGTCAAAACTTGAGAACATGTGAAGAGACAAAGGGACACGCTGTAGCTCAGGATGCTCCTTCCTAAACAAGAGAGCGCAAATCCTCATCAGCACCACGCGCTCTCACTGCCACATGATGGGCTTTAAACCTGTCACTTGGAATCTTGGTTCTATCAGGTTATATGCCGAAGTTTTTTAATTTTTTTAAAATTTATTTCTTTTAATTTTTATTGCGGCAGACGCATTTTTAGCGCCTGTAGAGCACGTTTGGACTAACTATGCTATTAAAATTAAAATCAATTAAAATTAAAATCGATTAAAATGCGCATGCCTTATCACTGAGATCGACCAAATTAGAGATCGCAATCTATCGATTTTTGGCACAGTCCTACATCCTGGTCACATATAATACTGAAAACTGCAAAATGATACTTTTAGACAATGATAATTTTAGAAGCAGCATTAGGTCATTTCAGTTCAACATATATGTCAGTAAACCTTAACCTAACCTTATGTCATAAACAATCAAGTAATACTGAACTGATTTCATCACACACTTAGACAATAGAATTTCACTGCTGTTTGCTGTCAATAATTATGAATAATTGAAAGATGATGCTGTTTCTTCTCACAACATTTGTAACACTTAAGATACACTGTAACTTTTTTGTCCTTACTTATCCATCTCTGTGGAGTTAAGCAGGTGACATCACCAGGGCACGTTACAGGTCAGCTCTGCGGAGAGGCGACCCCAATAATAAGAATGTCATATTTCAAAACATTCTAGACAAGCAAAAAAAAATCTCCATGGGGACAAAAGCGTAAAGATATTGTGACATCTCTGTTCTTGGCTGCAACTTTTACAAATGCAAATTAGTACTTGCTCGAAGTTTTGATTCTTGTGCATTGTTTACAGACTCAACTTAATACTTTTCACATTAGACAGTTGATTAGAACAGTTTTGAACTATGCACCTTGTCATTAAATTGCTGGGAGGTCTGCAGTGTACACGGTGTTCCCTTTTCAAACAACCACGTGGCATTTTTTCAAGTTCTTTTTTTTTCTTTCTTTTTTGGTTCGGCACAGGTTGGCCTATAAATTTTGGCCGACCAATCACGGTGCTCCTTCTTGCTGCGTGGCGCTGTGTAACCAAAACGGTAGCACAGGCAAAGTACATGATGAAACACAGAGTAACAGAGGACAGAGGCAGGCAGACACAATACAGTCCTGTATATTCATGAGTACAGGGGGAAATAAAATGGGGACGCTATGGGCCCAAATGTGGAATATTTCAGGTCGAAAATACTAAATAAAATACAAAGAAAAGCATTGCTGAAAACTGGAGTTAATAAAATCAGCAATAATCTTACCGTGAATAAGGTTAAAGGTGCAATATATAACTTTTCTTGTTGCACAGTATGGCATTTAACTTACCACTTATTTAATTTGGATGTTTTTATGGCTCAAAAATACCTTGGAAAACATGCATACTTACCGTTTATTGTCTCCTTGGAGATAGATAATTTGTGGATAACTTATTCAATTTAAAACATGAACTGCAAGCTGTGTAACCTTTTCCATATGCTCAGGTATCATATTTGAGGTGAGACAAAAATTTATAATACTGAAACTATTTTTCTGGAAGAATCCCAAAATTAGAATTGAGCATAATAGTGGTGTGTGTGTGTGTGTGTGTTGGTGGTGGTCGGAGTAGCCGATGGGTGCAGATTAACAGCCTCACATGCGTCGGTTTGTCCCAGGGCAGCTGTGGCTATGATAGTAGGTTACTGCCACCGAATGTGCAGTGAATAAATGCACAAAACTGTAAAGCACGTTTGAGCATTTGGACAACCGTTACATGAGACTAATGCAAATTATATTCTTCTAAAATTATATTTCTGTCCTTTTTTTATACATACACATGAAGCTCAGCTGTAAACCCTATTTGCATCTGGTTAAAAATCTACTTTTTATATCTAACTTTTTCCTCTACATTTCTAGGGCTGTAGTTGACTAGATAAATCATTGGTCAACTAAAGACATGCAGTGGGAGTGCAAATCAATTAGCTGACTAGAAGAGATAGTGGTGTGTACTGACAAAATAAAATCTTTAAAAACTATAAAGTACAACATGTATCTAAAAAAGTTCAGAAGCTAACTGAAGTTTACAGAAAAACAAATGCCAACAGCCCATGTGGGAAACATCTAATTTCACTTCCAAAACTCCAGTAAACTCCAGTCTATAAATCCCTGAAAATCCCAATGGAAACATTTGTCGACTAATAAACATTTTGGTCACATGTTTGTGTTCACTCACCAAAATTAGGACTAGATTAAATCCAGAACTATACTGTTACTAGATCAGGACTAACCATGGACTAGAACTAGACTGAATCATGTTTACATAAGGACTAAACAAAAAAGTTAAGTATGAATTCACAATAAAACAGCACATCATCAACCCACAATGACCGACTAAATAACTAGCCTATAACTCTTCACATTTCAAATCGATATAAAACTGTTGAAATGAAATACTTTAGACTATAGTTCATTATGTTTATTATTAGCTCTACATATACAATTTCCCCGTTGTTGTTTCTGATGTAACAAATAAATACAAGAGCGGATTAAGTTCCTTGTCCCAGTGTCCCTTGTGTGTGATTGAGCAGCAGTAGAAGAATGAGGATATGGGGAATTGGATGCCTGGGCGGTTATGACACTGCCTTGGCACGTCTCATGGAAAACTGGTATTTGGCACCGGGCGCGATCCGAGCTACCGACAAACTGTGTACACAAGCTCTTATCAGATCTGCACAGCCTTGAAAAGCACAGAAATGTAACTAAACTAATCGCAAAACTTGAACGAAGCCAAAGAATCGAGCTTGACGATTGTTAGAGTGTGGTAGCAGAGAAAGTAAGAGACGAGTTTAGCGCAGGATTAGACGCTTGCACATGCAGAGTTAGCTTGTAGCGACAAAGCTCTTTCCCACAGTAACGCTTCTCAAACAATGGCAAATATATACAGGTAATGGGTGGTACATCTGGCAACGCACTACTCCAGTGTACTTCTACCAGTGTGCCGGGGAACACTACACTTGAGGTGCTGCCATGTGTGCCTCGGAAAAAAAAATTGAATTTCGGTGAAGTTATTTCACATGCACATTTAATTGAACAATTTACTATTTGGAGTTTTCCGGAGCAACTTCTGAACCAGTTGAGAAAGCAAAACTATCATCATTGCCAAATATAAGAGCCAGACACTGGGGCAAGGAAAACATTTGGTGTAATTTGGTAGTATTTTAGTGGGTGGCGTGCCGTGTAATCTATTTAATCAAGAAAGTGTGCAGAGAATCAAAAAAAGTTGAACAACACTGCACTACTTTGCACTACTGTGGTTCGAGATTTCGATGTTAAAAGTACTACTGCTTGTCGTTTTATTTCTGGTTCAAGGTTTTAAAGTCTAAACAATAAGATTTGAAAATATACATGGGATTAAAACTCAAATCTAAATCAAAATTATAACTAAATCTGATGAGTTTGGACCGGGAAATGGATCATTATTTCCCCTTCCAGCGATGAGTATTAAAATTGTTAATCCACAACATGTTCCAATCCAGTTTGGTGCAAGCTCTAAATTAAGACAGGACCAATTAAAGTCTCAAACTCATGCAAAACCAGGTCTAAACTAGAACTAAATCAAGTCTAAATGAGGACTAGACCACAGCTCTAAAACAGGACTAAATCTCAAATCAAAACTTTAAAAATTAATAAAATGTAGACCCTATTTAAACTTGTATCCAGTTTCAGTTTAATATTTAATTATTTTCAGTTAATCCCAAAGCAACAAAGTCATATTTTTAATAGACAGATTGATAGACCTCGTTTATTTAAACTGGCTCTCCATTTTATTATTTTTGAGTGACATCTAGAACCAGATCAAAGCCAGGACTAAATCAAGTATCATAAACAATCTCGCCCCGGTCCTTGTACCATGGTTTGAGAACCCCAGTCTCATTATTCCCATTTAAAGTGCAGGGGATTAGAGGGTGATTTGTTTACACAGCAGCCTTCATACAGGAATGAGGAGAGCTTTGATGGAAATAACAGGCTGTGCTGTGATCATTTATTATGTTGGTTTAATATAGGCCTGGTCCAAAGGTACACTCACACACTATGACAGAGTTCACACAAGGAGAACACACCACTGAGGGTCAATAACCTGCAATAATGTCTAAATACAGGCAACAGACCAGCCTCCTGCAACACATGGCAAAATTAACAATGAGGCAAAACAAACACAAGGATTATGCATGGCTGATTCACAATAATTATATAAATAGGCTAGTTTGATTATGCCAACATTTCAGACTGAGGATATGGGATGTCATTTTTAAAGGAAATTTCAAAGTTTCTCTGTGAATACTGGACCTCTGTTTGTTTGTTTTTTGGTAGAAATGAAGTCCACAAACTCATTTCATTATTAATCACTTGTACCCGATAGTGATTTGCATTCATTAAATTCTAACTCATGCATTGTGGTGCCCTTGGGCAATTACCTGGCCAGCCAGAACGACACACTTAAACAAATCTTCACAAAGACGAGTGGATCTAGAGCTGTATCCTGTCTCCCTGATTTCAGAGGGCGTAATTGACAGGCGGATTAACCAATCAGAGAGACGCATGGTCGCTTCGCATCAAAATCAAATGTAAAAAGCAAAAAAAAAAAAAAACAACAACAACAAAAAAAAAACATAAAGGACTCAAAAACTGTGCAGATTTTTGTTTTGAAGGATAGAAGAATTTTCCAGTGGAGATATCTTCCACATTTGTGAGACATGTGCTGCGAATGAGCGGCTGTGGTTAGATTGTCTATGTAACTTTTTGGTTGGGGGTCCATCATCTGTTTGTTTCTGTGGATATGTTACTGGTCTGTCTGGAATGTTCTACACTATGACATTAAACAGCTCTACTTTAAATTTACAGTACTCAATTAAAGGTGTTTAAAAAAACAAACAAACAAACAAAACAAAAAAAAAACAAGACAGGCATTCTGACTGAGCGGAGTTGCCTCTCCACAGATCTGGCCTGCAACTTGGTCTGGTTTGGTCTCCATGAAGATAGAAAGGTTTAATGCCATAGTGTGAAACATTCCAGACAAAGCAATAACATCTCCTTGAAGAAAATGCATTTGACGGACCCTCCACCAGAATTTTCAGCCCCCATTGTCCGAGTCCAGTCCCGACTCCAGTGAATTCAAATAGACCATAGAAGGTACTGGTTGGTCTGGCAAACTTGGACAAGTCATCTGACCCAATATGTGTAATGACAGGATCAAATAACAAGTAAAAACTTGCTAGATTACTGTGCAATTGTCTCCAGCTGTATTCCTCCTGCTCAAGTTTGACCCTAGTACACAGTGATACTGAAGTGTAAAGTATAATATAGTAAAAATGCAGAACACATTTCCCTGAAGACGATAAAGTAAATAATACGTAAAAGCGGCATTGAAAGATAAAAACAGTAATAAAATTGTTCTTAGCATTGACATAGTGGCAGTCGCATACATTCTTACTATTTAATAATTTAGTGAATACAATTACCTATTCTGTATATTCCTTGTTTCTCATTGTTCAGTTATTCGAATGCAGTGAAAGTAGCAGTATTTTGCGATGCACATCATGAGACAGAAGATAATACTGTGTAGGCACCAAACAGAGACGCCTGACCCCATTCAAACCACATCTGCTTACATAACGCTGTATTCAAATGAACTGCTTCTGTTATTCCACTGTAATATAGAGAAATGTGCACAAGGAGAGAAAGCTATAATGTCAAGTGCATTCAATTTAACAAATCCAAGAAGATGGTATTCTTCTTTCACTGAATAATATGCAATTTGTTTGATATAATATAGGGCTGCAAGTGGTGTTAAGATTATTATATTAATTCATGATTATTTAGGTCACAGAATAATCATAACAAACACAAAAAAATGAGAATTTTATAAGCAAAAATAAGCAAAAATGTACATTTTAGTATCTTTACAATGCCAAAAAAGTTGCAATATAGTGTACCGAGTAACCAGGACAACAACAACAACATATATTGTGCTTGTGTCTGCTATAGTTATAATCTATGACACCCTTGGATCAGTATGTAATATACTTGCACATTTTAAATCACAATATTCACTTAAAATGAATGCTAACTTCCATGGAAAAAAATTGTGGTGCCCATCAGCACCTCCAATGGATAGCTGTACATCACGCTAGCAAGAAGCAAATTCTTAACCAGGCTGATACCACCTAGTGCTTCCAATCAATTTCATTTCTCTCCAGCGACTAGGTCAGGAATCGGAATACACTAGACGGTTTGCAAGAACCCTGGAAGTGTGAGTCCTGGCACCAGCCAATCAGCAAAGAGCCATGCATTCTGTGTTGGCAACGATTCATGAGATCAAGGATTTAAAGCTGGAACCAAGGGAATGTTTGGTGAATTTTATCAAGGGGAAAGACGTTATTGCCCTTCTTCCTACAGGACTTGGGAAAAGCTTAATATACCAGTTAGCCCCATTAGCGGCGCATAACATATGCTCACGACCAAATAGCAACGATTGGTTAAATTAAAAAAGTACCCACCTACTGTCGAGCGAATGACTCCTAATGTTGCGAGGCCAGACAGTTTCCACAAAGTGAAACCGGCTGATAAATCAGGCTAGCAAATTCTATCACTGATTAATTTTTTTAAAAAAAGGACAGTGAAGTACAGAGCAGTGGGCGTGGCGTTTTGAAAGTAAGTGATTAAAGATTACTCAACCATGCTACACACTCCAAATACAACTTTTTGTTTGT